>NC_086449.1:46452409-46812409 GCF_028390025.1 Pseudophryne corroboree | reverse complement strand
CTGGTGCTGTTTGGGATGAACTCCCTCACACAACTTGGGGCTAGTCTGGGTATTAGGCTGCCTTATATATCAGTGTCCTCAGCTGGGGGCTAGGTGGCTACTTCTGGCTGGCTATTAGTGACTGACTGGCCACTGATGTGTGTCACTCACAGGCTTACCCTCCAGTCACACAGTGAAAGTGCTACCAGGTCCCGCTCTCCGATTCCTCTCAGGGCAGCGGCTCCCTGGTAGTCCTCCTCAGGTCTTCTCCACCGCCGCACCCCCGGACAGTGTCCACCACCGCTTCCTCCATCCGCAAGGGATGGTCCTCCTCAGGGCTTCTCCACAGCAGCACCCGGTCACGGGCGCTCCAACCTGTGACCGGTGGTGTCTCTCGGCATACATCTCTCAAGAGTTCTGTCAAATTTGTCCCCTCACAGGCTCTCACTCTCCTCAGCAAACACCTCAGGAGGTCGCCCCACCTCCTTCTCAGTCAGCCAGTTACAGGATCCATGGCTTCCCGCTCTACAAGTGATGCGGCTGAAATCACTTGAGTCCTGGTGCCTGTTGCACCTGCAGCTGACGTCACTTGGTAAGCAGGGGATTGTTAGTCCCAGCCGCGCCAGTATCTTTCTGAACCCTGTAGTACTCTAGCCTCACCACAAGTCATGGTTCCCCTTAAACAGTCATTTTTTAAGAGGTGCTAGGGAGGTCTTTTAGTGGGGTACCACAAACACCGAATGCTTTTGCATGTAGCCCACCATTGTTAGACAGCATTATTTCTACACGGCAATTTACATTTCAGTTTGAACGCACCCCACCCAAACCTCAATCTCTCTGCACATGTTACATCTGTCCCACCTGCATTGCAACATGGTTTTGCCCAGTTGTTTGTCTTTTTGCATTGCTTACAAACATGAATCAGGCCCTCTGTGTTTTACCTGCTTTCTAAGCTGTGCTGCATATCTGTGTATTCATTCCTCATCTGATTATCACCAGTGTATTAGTATTGTGCAGCTGTTCTGAATTTGTACAACTCTAATGGTAAAAGTCCACATCCACTATCTGCATATTGCCTCATTGAGAAAAGCTTGCAACTACCAGTTCAAGTGTCCAGAGCATTCCTATTGTTTTACCTTAGCATACAGCCTGCTATGCTGCTAACAGTGTGCGCAACGCTGTATGTGGACACATCTGTATAACTAGAAATTATTATTTCTTACCTTAAAAAATTAACCAGGTACAGTCATATAAACCTGTATGGAAATCATTACAGTAACATTAGGTTTTCCTGTAGGGATACAGTATGCGATGCACAGACAATATGCAACTGTAGATGCTTCTTGTTCCCCCTATCATTCCTGTGCTTCTCCGGATAGTCCTGGTGACTTTGTAGAGAAGATCTGGATTATGACTTTATGTATACCAATTTCCTATAGGTACTATAACATGGATAGACATTTGTACTTATCCCATGTGATGTCTCATTTCCCACTACAGACGCAGAAACTACAGCGTCCTACACCACAACCACCCCTTGTCTGATATCAACAACTGAGACTTCTACATCATTAGAGTCAACTACAGGTAATAACCACACTCTATCTATCTGTCATCTATCTATCTTTCTAAATGTCATCTATCTATTTATCTATCTATCTATCTATCTATCTATCTATCTATCTATCTATCTATCTATCTATCTATCTAAATGTCATCTATCTATTTATCTATCTATCTAAATGTCATCTATCTATCTATCTATCTCTCTATCTATCTATCTAAATGTCATCTATCTATCTATCTATCTACCTATCTAAATGTCATCTATCTATCTATCTATCTATCTATCTATCTATCTATCTCTCTATAAATGTTTTCTATCTATCTATCTAAATGTCATCTATCGATCTATCTATCTCTCTAAATGTCATCTATCTATCTCTCTAAATGTCATCTATCTATCTCTCTAAATGTCATCTATCTATCTATCTATCTATCTATCTATCTATCTATCTATTTATCTACAGTATCTCTCTCTCTCTAAATGTCATCTATCTATCTATCTCTCTAAATGTCATCTATCTATCTATCTATCTATCTATCTATCTATCTATCTTTCTATCTATCTACAGTATCTCTCTCTCTCTCTAAATGTCATCTATCTATCTATCTATCTATCTATCTATTTATCTACAGTATCTATCTCTCTCTCTAAAAGTCATCTATCTATCTATCTATCTACAGTATCTCTCTCTCTCTCTCTAAAAGTCATCTATCTATCTATCTATCTATCTATCTATCTATCTATCTATCTATCTATCTACAGTATCTATCTCTCTATCTTTCTTGCTTGCTAGCTAGCTAGCTGTCTCATGGAAGCCAGTACAGTGGTGAGAGGTTATTCATAACACATCTGTAACTTCAACAGTGACTTGTAAGATTTCAACAGACTGTTACAGGCAGAAGTTCTACGTCAGGTATTGAGGGGTATTTCATAAAGATTTGGGGGACATTTACTAAGCAGTGATAAGAGCAGAGAAGTGAGCCAGTGGAGAAGTTGCCCATGGCAACCAATCGGCGCTGAAGTAACATCTATAATTTGCATACTATAAAATTATATAGAGCTGCTGATTGGTTGATGGGGCCACTTTTCCACTGGCTCACTTCTCCGCTCTTATCACTGCTTAGTAAATGTCCCCCTTAGTACTCAGGAGAATGATTTTAATAAGACTGTAATTTTTAAGTCATCCTTTAACTTTTAGGTGTCCTAGCTAGCAATAGGCATCGGCTTGTATTTTCAACACATTCTGCTTGTACCTTCCAGGTGCACTTCTAATGTTCATAAATCAGTATATTATGTCGGGAAGCTCATTTGTCTGAGCACAAATCATTGGATTAATTCCCCACCTTCCTGCTGCATTATGGGGAAGAACACCAGCATATACTGTATTGGTATAAATGTGATTAGAAATGCCCTTAAGATGTATTTGGAAGGTGAAAAATCATTTATTGTATCTGAGAAGATACAGGGTCCGCAGATCACTCAGACGTGGTAGCATATGAGACACTGGAAACAAAGTTTATTTTGAAAACAGAGTAGAATACAGTATGGCAGATATATACGTTCTATACATTAGGGGAGAATTCCAATCACCCTGCATCATCATAGAAAGTCATTATAGAATCATATTATGTATTTTGTGTCATTTGTCATAGTAGAAAGTACATGATAAAGAATGGCAGCAATACTTACACTTACAGAATGTTACAGATGGCAGGGATGGTCCAACATCAAATGTAACGAACAATAATTATTTCTAGTCTAATGCAATGGACTAAATTCTGTTATCAATTTGTATACAAAATCATTACAAAAACATTAGGTTTTCCATTAGTGATACAGTATGCAACGCACAGGCAAAATGTAACTGTAGATGCCTCCTGTTCCACCCATGATTCCTGTGCTTCTCCAGGAGCTCCTGATGAGTTTGTAAAAAAGATCTGGATTAAGATTATATATATATATATATATATATATATATATATATATATATGTACACCAATTTCCTATAGGTAAAATAACATGGATAGACATTTGTACTTGTCTCATGTGATGTCTCATCTCCCACTACAGGCACAGAAATTGCAACATCCAACCCCCCAACCACCCCTTGTCTGATATCAACAACTGAGACTTTTACATCATTAGAGTCAACTACAGGTAATAACCCCACTCTATCTATCTATCTATCTATCTATCTATCTATCTATCTATCTATCTATCTATCTATCTATCTGTCATCTATTTATCTATCTATCTATCTATCTATCTATCTATCTATCTATCTATCTATCATCTATCTATCTATCTATCTCTCTATCTATCTGTCATCTATCTATCTATCTATCTATCTATCTATCTATCTATCTATCTATCTGTCAATCTATCTATCTATCTATCTATCTGTCATCTATCTATCTATCTATCTGTCAATCTATCTATCTATCTATCTATCTATCTATCTATCTGTCATCTATCTATCTATCTATCTCTCATCTATCTATCTATCTATCTATCTATCTATCTATCTATCTATCTATCTATCTATCTATCTGTCAATCTATCTATCTATCTATCTATCTATCTATCTATCTATCTATCTGTCATCTATCTATCTATCTATCTATCTATCTATCTATTTATCTGTCTATCGTGGTGGTGAAAAGTTTGTGAGCCCTTCAGAATTTTCTATATTTCCGTTGAAATTTGGCCTAAAACTACCTCAGATTATCAACAAGTCCTAAAAGTAGATAAAGAGACCAAATCAAACCAATGAGACAAAAATAAAAAATAAAAAAATTAGACGTGCTCATATTTTTATTGAGGAAAATGATCCAATGTCACATATCTGAGAGTGGCAAAAGGGGAAGCAGTTAGCTTCCCGTTGGATAGGATCCCGGCAGTCAATATACCGATGCCGGGATCCCGAAGTAGGATGTAATGCCAGAGTCTACATTCTGACGCCGCTTGGGATGCCCGCATCACATTACCGACAGCAAGCATCCTGATCGGCCTCACAGCTGGACATCGTCCTGCCCCAGGGGGATTTAGGTTTAGGCAGGAGAAGGGGGGTCAGCATTAGGGAGCAGGGACAGGAAGGGTTAGGGACCGGGGAGGGAGGGATGAAGGGTTAGGGACCGGGGAGGAAGGGTTAGGCATCAAGCGGGGAGAGATAGGTTTATGCAGCGGGGAAGTGAGGGTTAGGGTAGGGAAAAGGTGAGGATTAAGGCCCTTAATGGGGGCTGTCGGGATTCTGATGGACGGGATGCCTCTGTCGGTATACTGACAGCTGGCATCATGTCCATCGGCAAACCATACTGATCCCTGCAAAAGTATGTTAACTTTTAGGCTTAGCAGATATTTTGAAGGTGACTCAGGTATTTTCAATCTATGGGATAACGATGAGGAGTGAGTGGGAGGTCCTGATGGTTTTGTAGAAAAGAATTGCATTATGATTATATGTGTACCAACTTGTCTGTACAGCAGTAGCGGATCTTGCCACGGGCAAGCAGGACTTTTGCCCGGGGCGCTGCCTTCCGGAGGGCACTGGCGCCATCCGGAGGGCGCCGCACCATGGCAAGATCCGCCACTGCTGTGCCCAACGCTGCCCGCTGTGTCCCCCGTCTGTGCCTCCTGTGAAGGGAACTAGACGCGTAGCGTCTAGTTTCCCTTCGTGGAGAGTACCTTTGCTGAGCGGTGCGCGATGACGTCATCGCGCACCGCACAGCAAAGGTCCTCTCCACGAAGGGAAATAGACGCGTAGCGTCTAGTTTCCCTTCGTGGAGAGGACCTTTTGCTGTGCGGTGCGCGATTACGTCATCGCGCACCGCTCAGCATTTAAGCGGCGCTACTACTGTACAGGGGGCGGAACTGACCACGCCCCCTGTATTAAGCCACGCCCCGTTTCCTACTTGGGCGCAGAGCGGGCTTGAACCGGCCCTGCTGTACAGGTAATGTCTCATCTCCCATTACAGGCACAGAAAGTACAACATCCTACACCCCAACCACCACTTGTCTGATATCAACAACTGAGACTTCTACATCATTAGCGTCAACTACAGGTAATAATCCCACTCTATGTATAGTAACCTATTGTTTAACATAGATGTAGCAGGAAGATTAGTGTGCTGCCTAGGGAAGTGAGCAGAGTAGTGTTGAGATAAGAGATGCACCTGGGGGATATATGTAGCCCAAGTGAGTATGCATCCACAAATAGACGTATACAAAGGGCCTAATTCAGAGTTAATCACAGCAGCAAATTTGTTAGAAGTTGGGCAAAACAATGTGCACTGCAGGGGGGGGGGGGGGGGGGGCAGATGTAACATGTGCAGAGAGAGTTAGATTTGGGTGGGGTGTCTTCAAACTGAAATCTAAATTGCAGTGTAAAAATAAAGCAGCCGGTATTTACTCTGCACAGAAACAATATAACCCACCCAAATCTAACTCTCTCTGCACATGTTACATTTGCCCAACATGCAGTGCACATGGTTTTGCCCAACTGCTAACAAATTTTCTGCTGCGATCAACTCTGAATTAGCCCCAATGTGCAGTGATTAGATTGTTTCCATGGTTACAGATGCTGCTAAAGAGCAGCACAGTCTCTGGGGTATATTCAAATAGTGTCGAATCCCACGTTTTTTTGGAAAACGGGGCTTTTTTGACAAAAAAAAAAAACCTGTCGAATTGCATTCGACAATTCAATACGCCACTTTTCGACAAAAAATCTGTTGGATTCGTTTTGACTTTTGTCTTTGACAGTCGAGTGTCTGTAATGTTAAAACCCGGCTTTTCGACAAAAGTACATTCAATTGAAGATTGTCGAATCGCTATCAGTGGTTTTTGACGTGACTTTCGACAATTTCATTGCGACAAGTTTTTCTGTGGTGAGCTGACAAGAAATTTGAAATACTTAAATTTTTTTTTAAGTTTTTTGATTTCTACTAGCATATCTATTTATATTTTAAGTAATTATGTAATTGTTTTTGGTATTTATGAGTCCCATTATTATATTTAGATTTTTCCCCCCAATATCTTTTTCTTTACTGGGCTGAGGGAAGGGATGTACCCATGATTCAACATTTTTACCCAGGTTACACTTCACCAAAGACACTCCTATGCTTGAGACTTCAGGGAGAAGAGCAGCCATTACACAGTCAGCTGTCTTGTGGAATCGTTTTTTTTAGGGCAATCTGCGTTTTTAACATATATATCATATTTTTTTACACTGACTACAATAATGGAGCCTTTTTATGAACAGATTGTAATGTTCATGAAGTCGAATCCCAGCCGCCCACAATCCGACCATTGGTCCCTTTCCGACCGGAGGCGTGTCGAATCCATTTTAAATTAAATATGTTGAATTCAGTGCCCGGGAAGGAGGGTTTCGACAGTCGAATGCTGTCGAATCAGAAAACTGTTGAATACACTGCGGGATTCGACACCAATTGAATATACCTCTCTGTCTGTTAAACTTCAACAGTGAGTTGTAAGATTTCAACAGCCAATTACAGGCAGAAGTTCTATGTCAGGCGAAAAGGGGTATTTTTATATGATGTCATACTCAGAAGTATGATTTTAATAAGACAGTCATGATTAAGTCATCCTTTACCTTTTAGACGTCCTTCCTAGCAATAGGCATCAGCCTGTATTTTCAACACATTCTGCTTGTACCTTCCAGGTGCAGTTTTAAGATTAATAAATCAGTACATTATAGTTAGGAAGCTCATTTGTCTGAACACAAAACATTGGCTTAAGGGGGTCATTCCGACCTGATCGCTGGGCAGCAATTTTTGCAGCTCTGCAAAAAGAAAGTCGCCGCCTACAGGGGGAGTGTATTTTTGCTGTGCAAGTGTGCGAACGCATGTGTAGCAGAGCTGTACAAACTGATTTTGTGCAGTCTCTGCGCAGCCCAGGACTTACTCAGCCGCTGCGATCATATCAGCCTGTCCGGGGCCGGAAATTGACGTCAGACACCCGCCCTTCCAACGTTTGGACATGCCTTCGTATTTTCCAGCCACTCCTTGAAAACGGTCAGTTGCCACCCACAAATGCCCTCTTCCTGTCAATTTCCTTGCGAACGCCTGTGCGATCGGATCTTTCGCGCCATCCCGCCGCTGACCGGCGATCCCCATTGCTACGGTCCATTGCGCCTGCCCATTTTGGTGCATGCGCAGTTCAGATCTGAATTACCCCCCAAATTCCCACTTTCCAACTGCATTGTGGAGAAGATCACCAACATATATTGAATTGTTATAAATTAGTGATGAGCGGTTCTGATTATGTGGAATTCTGTGGAGCTTCGGCTCGGGTGTTTCCGCATGACTCAGATCCCACTGCAATGCCAAATATCATCCTCCCGGCGTCGGATTCTCATGGGAGTAAGCAGGGCCATAACTAGGTGTGGAGAGACGGTGCGAACGGTGCATTTGCCCTGTGGGTGCACCGATCGCATCCACCCCGACTGCCCACCTTGGTATTGTACGTGTGGCATGGGACAGCTGTAGTGCTGTCCGTTGCAACATCCCTCCCTCATGCAGGCGGCAGCTAGGGGAGGGGGACGGAGGAAGGTGATATTGACACTGGGCAGGAGCAGGCACGGGGAGGGGGGGGGGTGCGGGGATGGGGACGCAGATGAGCAGGATGTCTGTGTACATTGCTGCATTCATCTTTCCCTCTATCCTGACTAGTCTCCTACTCCTAGTTCCTTCCACCGAAAAACATCCCCACAGCATGATGCTGCCATCACCATGCTTCCCTGTAGGTATCCTCCAAACATGACACCTGGCATTCACGCCAGAGAGTTCAATCTTTGTCTCATCAGACCAGAGAATTTTGTTTCTCATGGTCTGAGAGTCCTTCAGGTGCATTTTGGAAAACTTCAGGTGGCCTGCCACTTGCTTTTTACTAAGAAGTGGCTTCCTTCTGGCCACTCTACCATACAGGCCAGATTGCTGCAGAGATGGTTGTCCTTCTGGAAGGTTCTCCTCTCTCCACAGAGGAATGCTGTAGCTCTGACAGAGTGAGCATCAGGTTCTTGGTCACCTCCCTGACTAGGGTCCTTCCCACCTGATCGCTCAGTTTAGACAGCCGGCCATCTCTAGGAAGAGTCCTGGTGGTTCCGAAATTCTTCCATTTACGGATGATGAAGGCCACTGTGCTCATTGGGACCTTCAAAGCAGCAGATATTTTTCTGTACCCTTCCCCACATTTGTGCCTCGAGACAATCCTGTCTTGGAGGTCTACAGACAATTCCTTTGACTTCATGCTTGGTTTGTGCTCAGACATGCACTGTTAAGTGTGGGACCTTATATAGACAGGTGTGTGTCTTTCCAAATCATATCCAATCAACTGAATTTACCATGGGTGGACTCCAATTAAGCTGCAGGAACATTTCAATTATGCTCAGTGGAAACAGGATGCACCTGAGCTCAAGTTTGAGCTTCATGGCAAAGACTGTGAATACTTATGTACTTATGTAGTTTTTTATTTTTAATAAATTTGCAAAAATCTCAAAAATACTTTTTTCATGTTGTCATTATGGGGTATTGTGTATAAAATTTTGAGGGAAAAAATTAATTTATTCCATATTGAAATAAGGCTGTAACATAACAAAATGTGGAAAAAGTGAAGCGATGTGAATACTTTCCGGATGCACTGTATATACCTGCAGTACTGTGTAAAAGGGGACTCTACCTGCCGTAATGTGTAAAAGGGGACTCTACCTGCAGTACTGTGTAAAAGGGGACTCTCCCTGCCTTAATGTGTAAAAGGGGGCTCTTCCCAGAGTAATGTGTAAAGGGGGGGCTCTACCTGGAGTAATGTGTACAAGGGGCCTCTACCTGCCAAACTGTGTAAAAAGGGACTTTACCTGCCATAATGTGTAAAAGGGGGACTATACCTGCTGTAATGTGTAAAAGGGGACTCTACTTGCTGTACTATGTAAAAGGGGGCTCTACATGGCGTAATGGGTAAAAGGGGGCTCTACCTGGAGTAATGTGTGATAGGGGCTCTACCTGGAGTTATGTGTAACATGGGACTCTACCTGGCATAATGTGTGACATGGGCTCTATCTGGCATAATGTTTGACAGGGGGTCTACCTAGTGTAATATGTGTAAGCGGCACTACTGTGCGGCGTAATTTGAATAATGGAGATTACTGTACAGCGTAATATGAATTGGTATTATTTTGTGGCCATGCCCCTTTCCCATGAAGCCATGCCCCTATATTTTTGCCATGCGCCTACGCTGCGCCCTGGCTCTATTTTAAATATGGGGGGCGCCGATTCTGTTTCTTGCACACAGCGCTTAAATGTCTAGTTATGGCACTGGGAGTTGGATTCTATATAAGGTGCCGTGGCCGGGTCTCTGTGCCATTTCACAGTAATGCTGTAAGCTGCGCTGACTCTGCTGTATTGGCTGTGTTCTGTTTCCAGACTCACCAGTAACTCTGCTTAATGTGACTATGTATGTTGGGTACGCTGCTATATGCTGCGCTATACTCTACTGTATTGTGCTGTGTCCATACTCACATCTGGCTCTGCTTAAAGTGACTGTGTATAGGGGACCCGTTGCTAACAGCTGTGCTATACTCTGCTGTACTGAGACTCCGGACTCACAAGTGGCTATGCTGTATAAAGTGATTGTGTATAGGGGGCACACTGCACGCTGCTGTATGCTGCGCTGTACTCTGCACTTTGTTCACTTACATCTATAAGCCCTGTGATTCACGCAGTTTGATCCAAGTTTTAAAAAGAAAGAACAATATATATTTGTATTATTTCAACTGGTTGGTGGGCATCACATCCATTGCATCACTGGTGGGCATTCGCATGCTGGGTGGCCTTTTCCTGTGCTGGGCAGACCCTCAGCATGCAATTGCAGCCAGTTGCAGTTTTGCTATTTTAGCAAAATTGCAACTGAAGGTGAATAACGTTCACAGTATGCGATGTAACTCTAGATGCTTTCTATTCCCCCCATGATTCCTGTGTTTTTCTGGGAGCTCCTGATGGTTTTGTAGAAAATATCTGGATTATGACTATATACAGGTGTATATACCAATTTCCTATAGGTACTATAGCATGGATAGATATTTGTACTTGTCTCATGTGATGTCTCATCTCCCACTACAGACACAGAAAGTACAACGTCCTACACCACAACCAATCCTTGTCTGATATCAACTACTGAGACTTCTACATCATTAGAGTCAACTACAGGTAATAACCCCACTCTGTCTGTCTGTCTGTCTGTCTGTCCGTCCGTCCGTCCGTCCGTCCGTCCGTCCGTCCGTCCGTCCGTCCGTCCGTCTGTCTGTCTGTCTGTCTGTCTATCTATCTATCTATCTATCTAAAGGTGGGTACACAATGGCCGATATATCGTCCGTTCTCTTGAACAGCCGATATATCGCGGGTCTGTCGGCCAGTATGTACGGGCGATATATCTGTGAACTCCGTCGTTCACTGACATATTGCGTCGGCCCTGCAGCACAGCCGACGACCAATATATATATATATATATATATATATATATATATATATATATATATATAGGCGCGATGCTGCGGCAGCCGGCTGTGATTGACAGCTGAACTGGGCGGGCATTGACGTCAGTCCCCGACGGATCGGGCAGTGTGTATGCACAGCACACTGCCCGATCCGTCCATAGGGGGTCATTCCGAGTTGATCGCTCACTAGCTAGTTTTAACAGCCGTGCAAACGCTATGCCGCCGCCCACTGGGAGTGTATTTTAGCTTAGCAGAGCTGCTAAAAATTTATTTTGTGCAGTTTTAGAGTAGCTCAATACCTACTCAGCGCTTGCGATCACTTCAGACTATTCAGTTCCGGATTTGACGTCACAAACACACCCTGCGTTCTCCCAGCCACGCCTGCGTTTTTCCTGGCACGCCTGCATTTTTCTGCACACTCCCTGAAAACAGTCAGTTGCCACCCAGAAACGCCCACTTCATGCAATCACCCTGCGGCCAGCAGTGCAACTGAAATGCATCGCTAGACCCTGTGCAAAATGACATTGTTCGTTGTGCCCGTACGTCGCGCGTGCGCATTGCGCCACATACGCATACGCAGAATTGCCATTTTTTAGCCTGATCGCTGCGCTGCGAACAAATTCAGCTGGCGATCAACTCGGAATGACCCCTAAGATATATCTGCCAATCAGTTGATCGGCAGATATATCTATCAGTGTGTACCCACCTTTAGATTTGCAGTGCACATGGGGGGTAATTCTGAGTTGATCGCAGCAGGAACTTTGTTAGCAATTGGGCAAAACCATGTGCACTGCAGGTGTGGCAGATGTAACATGTGCAGAGAGAGTTAGATTTCTGTGGGTTATTTTGTTTCTGTGCAGGGTAAATACTGGCTGCTTTATTTTTACACTGCAATTTAGATTGCAGATTGAACACACCACACCCAAATCTAACTCTCTCTGCACATGTTAGATCTGCCCCCCCTGCAGTGCACATGGTTTTGCCCAACTGCTAACAAAATTCCTGCTGCTATCAACTCAGAATTACCCCCATAGTTTTGCCCATCTGCTAACAAATTTGCTGCTACGATCAGTTCTGAATTAGGCCCTTTGTCAGGCATCAAGGAGTATTTCAGTCATATGTAGTACTCAGGAGTATGATTTTAATAAGACTGTCATTATGATGTTTTTCTTTAGCTGTTAGATGTCATTGCTAGTAAAAGCATCAGCTTGTAATTTCAGTAAATATTTCCTGTACCTTCCAGGTACAGTTTAAATGTTAATAAATTAGTAAATTACATTCAAAGCTCATTTCTCTGAGCACAAAGCACGAGACGCATTTCGCTCCTTCCAGTTGCATTCTGGTGAAGAACACCAACACATTTTGAATCAATATTAATGTGAATAAGAATGCCCTTAACCATCGGTGGATCCTACCGGATGATGGATGGAGGCTGCCGCAACCTGTGCCTTCCGAGATAGAGGAGAGAAGGAGAGGAAACAATCAGCCCGTCAGCCGGGTCCCAGAATCTGCAACCTGGTTTGGCAGTCCCAGAGGGAGGAAACAGCTCCCAATGGGACTGCCTGTAGTGTCAGTGAGCTGAGGTGGTGGATTTTTATTTACCTTAGAGGGCTGCAGTCCTGCAGCACATACTTAAATCCACCACTGCCTTAACCACTTACCTGGCATGGTTCCATCAGATGCCATTACACCGGGCTGGGCTATCCCTATCAGAAATGTTCACTGTGCGTCTGCTGGAGGATAATATTCCAGCATCTGCCACTCTCAAAGGGACCTCTGCTTCTTGGTTTCCTCTCCTAGTGCCTGCCGTTCAGCCGATCACTGAAGACTGGGCAGCCCGGTGGCCCCCCCGAGCCTCCAGCTGCAGAGATTAACAGCCACTGGGGAAATGTAATAGAAGCCACTCTTACCTACCATGTGTACAACTGAAGCTTCAGAGAGGAGCTGCCACTGGCAAACTAAGACTGAAGTGTCACGATGATCTGATCATCAATGGTCCGATATAATTGGTCATCGATGTTTAGACTGATATTTATTTAATGTTTTGTTTTTTTAACTAAATTGTGTTGGATATGTTTTAAATAAATATTCTTAACCTTATTCAACAATAAAATCCCAAAATTTCTGAGCATGACACCATAAACTGAATGTACACTGTAGACCCGCGGATGTTTCAGTTAGTAAAATGAGATAAACATTTCCATAGCTGCAAATTGTTGGCAAAAGGTGGTGTCTCAGCCTCAGCAATGGCGCCCTCTAGTGTCAAACAAAGAAAAAAGAAAAAATTCCAGCGCTAATTAAACCACCAAGTTTAATATACTAATTGGTCTTCGGTTAAATGACCTAAAATAAATGCAGCTCCTAACTGGGCAGTACTGATATGCCCACCAATAAACAATAGCACAAGATAAAAGAATTATCAAGGAGCGCATATATAGGGTAAAATTTATCACAATTTAAACAAAATAACATGTATCAATAAATTACATACACAGATGAAATATAATGATTTCAAAAAGTTAGCAATGCTCTGATTCCTCCAGCGGTAAAAAAAAAATAACAGATTTATAAACATCCTAGTGACATTTGGTGGACCCTTTCATTCCAAGTAAAGCATTCGTTACCTCTAAACCCAATAAATAAAGACACGGAGACTTGAATTTGGCAGAAAAATTGCTAGCTATTTATTTGACCCTAACCATAGCAAACCTGTAAATGAAAACTTTGTTAAGATGCCGATAAAGCCGGCATATGGTGGCAGCAAAAAGAACGGCTCTACTAACCTAAATTAACCGTAAAATACTAAAAATTCGAAACCATCCTAATTTTACTACAACTATCAAAAACCGGTAATAGGTGACAACTCCACCCCCACAGTGACTACCCACCGCTCCTGGGTGCCCTGCCGCTGCCTTCCCGGACGGGTGGTCAAGCGGCCAATAAGTCGATGGAGGTGAGTGCACCTAAACCAAATCAAACTGTAAATCACTACAGCTTACCATACAACCACCAACTGCCGTTCTTTTCCGCCAATAAATAGCCAACGATAAAACCAGCCAAACAATTTACTGCCAAGGCACTCCGTGCCAGAAACCTTTACCAACAGGGCGGGAGGGCGGGAAGGCAATTTCACCAACAAGAGAGAGACAAAATGTCTATCCTTCCCTATATATATACTAACCCTCCCTTTTTCCCAAAGGGCTGTACTTTCCTTCCAGCTAGGTCCACCCCTCACAAGATGTTTAACTCATTCCTTTCCTATGCTGTCAATTCTCTCTCCAAAGTTTAGTAAGTATTGTGTTGTAGCAGAAGTAGTTAAGAAATTAAAACTGGGGTGACATTTAATCCTCTGCACACTCACTAAATATCTCAGTCCATTTCCTGAAAGCATCTCCTCTCTCTCAGTCCATCTCCTTCATTTGTCTCTCTGCTTCTTAGGGGTTAATTCAGTTCAATGCGGATTGAATAGCGCTGAGAGGAAGCTCCTGGAGCTATTTAATTCAGAGTGATGCTGTCCCTGTCTAGAGGATTTCTTCTGGCACCCTTCCAGGGGTGCGAGCAGAAATCCAACAAAACTAGGTCCGCAGTGCTGCTTTGCGACTTAACGGCGAGGCAGTTTAGTCGGAGAATGCCCATTCTTGCAATTAAACACCCTTTTTAGTCCGGGAATACGGGCATTTCTGCCTCTCTCCCCTTTTATCTGCCAGGCTTCTGTGCCAATGGGACAGCCACAATTGCATCACAATAGTGCATCTCCACTGGGTGAACAATTCTAAGCATTTCGCTTCCCCATGCTTTGCCAATTGTTCCACATCTGTATATATGCCTTCATCTATCAATCACTTATCTGTCTTCCATCTTCTGTTTGCCTTCTTGTCTCCAATTTTGTATGTGCAGTTTCTTCCCCATGTGAGCCACTATATCTCCTTTGTCTTTTTAATCTGTCTCCTCTTTGTATGTTGTCTGTCCCTACCAGGGCTTAAAGTGGTTCTGGAAAGGTGGTGGAACTCCTTTCCCCTGCCACCGACCTCCCTCCCATTAGGCAGAGGCAGGGGCAATTGTAGGGTGTTAGGCACCCCCTGTAAACTACAAATTTTTGTCTTAAGCCCCATACCATCTAAAGGAACAGTGCGCGCCGAAGGCGTGCAGCACAAAAAAGGGGTGTGGCATCACATGGCAGGGGTGTGGTCACACAATAGTACCAAATCAAATGACGCCACACAGTAGCACAATCTTATTGTCATTACACTGTTCATAGTGCCTCTATTTCATATTACATCACAGAGTAGCGCCCCTTTCTCACATTACGACACACAGTGCTACCCCATATTCACACTATGCTACACAGTAGTGCCCCTTATACACAATTCCCACGGTAGCAGTGCCCCTTATACATATGCCAACAGTATCAGTTCCGATTATACACATAATAATACCCACGGTATCATTGCTGCTTATACACATAATAATGCCCATGGTAGCAGTGCCGCTTATACACATAATAATGACCACGATAGCAGTGCCGTTTATATACATAATAATGCCCACGGTAGCAGTGCCGCTTTTACACATAATGACCATGGTAGCAGTGCCGCTTTTACACATAATGGCCATGGTAGCAGTGCCGTTTATACACATAATGACCACGGTAGCAGTGCCGTTATTCACATAATGACACGGTAGCAGTGCTGTTTATACACATAATGACCACGGTAGCAGTGCTGTTATTCACATAATGACACAGTAGCAGTGCCGCTTATACACATAATAATGCCCATTGTAGCAGTGCCCCTTATACACATAATAATGCCCATTGTAGCAGTGCCGCTTATACACATAATAATGCCGATTGTAGCAGTGCCGCTTATACATATAATGCCCATTGTAGCAGTGCCGCTTATACACATAATAATGCCCATTGTAGCAGTGCCGCTTATACACATAATAATGCCCATTGTAGCAGTGCTGTTATTCACATAATGACACAGTAGCAGTGCCGCTTATACACATAATAATGCCCATTGTAGCAGTGCCCCTTATACACATAATAATGCCCATTGTAGCAGTGCCGCTTATACACATAATAATGCCCATTGTAGCAGTGCCGCTTATACATATAATGCCCATTGTAGCAGTGCCGCTTATACACATAATAATGCCCATTGTAGCAGTGCCGCTTATGCACATAATAATGCCCATTGTAGCAGTGCCGCTTATACACATAATAATGCCCATTGTAGCAGTGCCGCTTATACACATAATAATGCCCATTGTAGCAGTGCCGCTTATACACATAATAAAGACCACGATAGCAGTGCCGTTTATATATATATATATATAATAATGCCCACGGTAGCAGTGCCGCTTTTACACATAATGACCATGGTAGCAGTGCCGCTTTTACACATAATGGCCACGGTAGCAGTGCCGCTTATACACATAATGGCCACGGTAGCAGTGCCGTTTATACACATAATGACCACGGTAGCAGTGCCGTTATTCACATAATGACACGGTAGCAGTGCTGTTCATACACATAATGACCACGGTAGCAGTGCTGTTATTCACATAATGACACGGTAGCAGTGCCACTTATACACATAATAATGCCCATTGTAACAGTGCCCCTTATACACATAATAATGCCCATTGTAGCAGTGCCGCTTATACACATAATAATGCCGATTGTAGCAGTGCCGCTTATACATATAATGCCCATTGTAGCAGTGCCGCTTATACATATAATGCCCATTGTAGCAGTGCCGCTTATACACATAATAATGCCCATTGTAGCAGTGCCGCTTATACACATAATAATGCCCATTGTAGCAGTGCCGCTTATACACATAATAATGCCCATTGTAGCAGTGCCCCTTATACACATAATAATGCCGATTGTAGCAGTGCCGCTTATACATATAATGCCCATTGTAGCAGTGCCACTTATACACATAATAATGCCCATTGTAGCAGTGCCGCTTATACACATAATAATGCCCATTGTAGCAGTGCCGCTTATACACATAATAATGCCCATTGTAGCAGTGCCGCTTATACACATAATAATGCCCATTGTAGCAGTGCCGCTTATACACATAATAATGCCCATTGTAGCAGTGCCACTTATACACATAATAATGTCCATTGTAGCAGTGCCGCTTATACACATAATAATGTCCATTGTAGCAGTGCCGCTTATACATATAATGCCCATTGTAGCAGTGCCGCTTATACACATAATAATGCCCATTGTAGCAGTGCCGCTTATACACATAATAATGCCCATTGTAGCAGTGCCGCTTATACACATAATAATGCCCATTGTAGCAGTGCCGCTTATACACATAATAATGCCCATTGTAGCAGTGCCGCTTATGCATATAATGCCCATTGTAGCAGTGCCGCTTATACACATAATGCCCACGGTAGCAGTGCCGCTTATACACATAATTATGCCCATTGTAGCAGTGCCGCTTATACACATAATAATGCCCATTGTAGCAGTGCCGCTTATACACATAATAATGCCTATTGTAGCAGTGCCGCTTATACACATGTCCACTGAAGCAGTGCAGCTTATACATATAAGAAATGTCTGAAATGTCACCCCCACTCCACTTGCCACATCTGTCACTGGTGTCTGCCCTCAATGTGCCACCGGTTCCTTATTCCTTCCGCACCATCGGAGGCGGGCTAAGGGCGTCGGTCACAGTCTAGCGCTGCCTGCCCACCCATCCCTTCTATTTGTGCGGGAGCAGCGGCTACACTATAGTGCTGCATCACAGAATTCTCATGGCTGGTCAAGGTGGGCTAGAGGAAATAGAACTGAGAGTACTCCTCTGCTGCATACTGTTATACTTCCCCCATCCAGCTCTCCATGTACCACTGTCACTGCAGCTCTCAGTCTTTTAAAAATATGTCCTGCAAACTGCAGTACCTGATAGTGATACATGGAGATCTGCCTGACTGCAGCAATCAGGGCAGGCTCCATGTCACCACCATTTCTCCTGGATGCTTCCTCCCTTCCTGCAGAAGGCTGGCATTACAGTGCAGTCTGGTAGTGGCCCGTTAGCGCAGTGCAGGCAGAGGTCAGAGTACACTTATACTCACCCTCTCCTGCAGGACGCGCACCCGCCATGGCTGAACCGTCTCTCCCCCCGAGGTCCGTGCTGGTGACATCAGTGCGGTTAGCGCGCTGACCTCCTCCTTTCAGCTGGGTAGGGCTGGGGCCTGTGCTCCCTATAACGGTAAGGGGCTGCGGCGCACACTGCGTGGGCTATTCCTGTAAATCAGCCGGCAGGTGACGTGAGGAGGGCGGAGCTACATATGTGAGGTGGCCCCGCAGCCCGAATAGCCCACCGAGGAACTTCCCGCCAGGTGCAGTGCTCAATCCGGCCCTGACTATAGGCATGAAAAAATGTTGGTGCCCCCCCACCCCTATACATATGGCGGTATATATATATATATAGATAGATAGATAGATAGATAGATAGATAGATCTCTATCTATCTATCTATCTATCTATCTATCTATATCTATATATATATATATATATATATATATATACGCCATATGTACTGTAGATATTTGGTACTCAGGGTGAACAGTAGCAGCGTACTCATGTGCCTTTCACAATAGTAGCATAGATATACACACACACTTCTTTCACTCACACACATCTTTTTTCCTTGCACACACGTCTCTTTCACTTAAAATGCACACACCTCTTTCACTTACATATACACACATGCCTCTTTCACTTACACACAAACACACATGCACGCACACACACACACACACACACACACACACACACACACACACACACACACACACACACACCTCTTACTTACACAAACACACACACACACGCCTCTTTCACACTCACATGCCTTTTACTTACACACACACACGCCTCTTTCACACTCAGATGCCTTTTACTTACACACACACACACACACACACACACACACACACACACACACACACACACACACCTCTTTCACACTGACATGCCTTTTACTTACACACATCTCTTTCACTTACACTCACAACTTTCTTTAAAAACACACACACATTCACACATATAAACACAGTGCTGACAACATTTATTAAAGACACCCCCGGTAATCACCAACCCCGCACACACACACACATACACCACACACACAGTGCAGCAACTTGAGGCAGGTGGTGCCAGTGCCTACCTGTTGCTATCCCCAGGACGCAGGAAGAGACCGAGGAAGCTTGCCAGCTCTATTGGAAATGCCTGTGAGCAGCTGTGTGCTGGAGCTCCCCCTAGCTGCAGCCAGCTGCCAGCTCATCTCTGAGGGTACGAGGAGGCAGCTGCTGCTGCTGAGTCACGACGACACTGACACAGCTCCTCCATCCAGTCAGATGCGGCGATGGATTGTCGGGCAGTGGGAGGCAATGGAGGAGAAGTGCCCCCTGCAAGGCAGGAGCCCGGCGGCAGCCGACTCCATTGCCTCCCACAGTTTCGCCACTGGCTGAGTTATTTCTTCCTCATACCTCTAAATAACAGTATTTTCTACAGCATGTACATTAAAGGATCACAAGCTCATGTTATATTGAATGATATGGGTGTACAAAATTATAGCGCTTTATTGCTTATTCTTTCACATTTGAGTTTTATTATGTGTTCACCAATATTATCATATATAAGTGGCTATAATGCTAACAATTTAAATCTGTATGGTACCCCAATTTCCTCTCATTTAGACAGGAAACTTAAGGGTACATTTACTAAGCAGTGATAAGAGCAGAGAAGTGAGCCAGCGGAAAAGTTTCCCCATAAACCAATCAGCAGCTGTGTATAATTTTATAGTATGCAAATTATAGATGTTACTTCAGTGCTGATTGGTTGCCATGGGCAACTTCTCCACTGGCTCACTTCTCCACTCTCATCACTGCTTAGTAAATGTAACCTTACTGTCACAAATATAAATGTAAATACTTTACATACAAAAAGATGGATACACAAAATGGCTTTGTGGGTGTCACTGTTATATAAGAGATTAGAGTTATATATAACTCTAACATTCAATATAACATGAGCTTGTGATCCTTACATTTACATGCAGTAGAAAATACTGTTATTTGGAGGAATGAGGAAGAAATAACTCAGCAGTAATCAAGTCTGCTTTATACTTATCTAAAATATATAAGGAAAATAGGCATTTATTATTGCACAATCCCTGGGTATAATGTTTATTATCAGCTGGATTTAAAACAGGAATACATCAACGTTGCAGCGTTTCTAGAACATATCTCAATAGTGCTACATGAAAGTAATGTAACTTGTATAACCACTGAATGAGAAACTCGCAAAAACTAGGCAAAATGGGGGTCATTCCGAGTTGTTCACTCGCTAGCAGTTTTTAGCAGCCGTGCAAATGTTATGCCACTTGCCACTGGGAGTGTATCTTAGCTTAGCAGAAGTGCGAACGAAAGGATCGCAGAGCGGCCTCAACGTTTTTTTGTGCAGTTTTAGAGTAGCTCAATACCTACTCAGAGCTTGCAATGACTTCAGACTGTCCAGTTCCTGTTTTGACGTCACAAACACGCCCTGCGTTCGCCCAGCCACGCCTGCATTTTTCCTGGCACGCCTGCGTTTTTTCGAACACTCCCTGAAAATGGTCAGTTGACACTCAGAAACGCCCACTTCATGTCAATCACTCTGCGGCCAGCAGTGCCACTGAAAAGCTTTGCTAGACCTTGTGTGAAACTACATCGTTCGTTGCAATAGTACATCGCGCGTGCGTTTTTTTGCCTCATTTTTTGCCTCATCGCTGCACAGCAAACGAATGCAGTTTTTTTGCCTCATCGCTGCACAGCAAACGAATGCAGCTAGCGATCAACTCGGAATGACCACCAACATTGTTACATTTGTAACCTCCACTAGATGTCACTGCTCAGAATAACCCAGTGATCATTTAAGAGCAGAACTATTCATCTGAAACATCACAGGCAGGGGCGGATTGGGAACAAAAAGTGGCCCTGGAAAAATTTGTACTAGTGGCCCCACATGGGCAGCACCAGAGGTGTAAGGTCTAGCCATGGGCCATGGCAGCAGCACCCTCCCCCCAAGACTTTCCAGATAGTGGGCATGTCCAGCATCAAGGGGGAAGTTAAAAAGAAATAAAATTACATATTATGAGCACATTATATGATACACCTTCAGAATGTAGGAAACTATATAATTCTTTAGAAAGATATATTTTCTTGCTTATTACACCAACCGTATCCCAATCACTATTCACTCAATCTTATATGTCAGCCAAGCAGGCAGACAGAGCATACACTAGATCATCTGCAATCACAGGCTAAGTGGCAAAGTCATTTTCATATATGAAAATTATTTTGCATCTTATTCATTATGTCTATAAAAAGGACCACATGTCCTCAAACAAAACAGGCCACACGGGTGCGTCGGCCCACCGGGAATCTTCCCTGTAGACCCTATGGCCAATCCGCCTCTGATCACAGGTATACAAATTATCACACAGAATAAAGATAGTGCACCATCATTTTCTTTTAAATCACTTCTTATTTACACTGAATATTTTTCTTTCTTTATTTCTACACGTTATTCTATCTCTAGAAATGTTATATTTCGCTCTGCATGACCCCTATGTATAAAAAATAAGGGGGATATATAATACATCATATGTGGTAACAATAAAGAGAAACATATCACATTTGGGTATTGAACTTTCTATAATATTTTATACAGTCTAACAATAAAGTACAAATATTTAAATTAAAAAGAGAAAATAAAACCAATTTTTTTTCTCATGGAAGGGAAAGAGTGCTGCTATTTATGAAGCTGATTCCCTTTTTCTTTTTTAAATCTTCATAGGGTACATTGGGGGTCATTCTGACCTGATCGTAGCTGTGCTAAATTTAGCACAGCTGCAATCACTGACACAGACATGCAGGGGGGACGCCCAGCACAGGGCTAGTCCGCCCCGCATGTCAGGCTCCCCGCCCCCCTTCCCCCGCACAAGTACAAAAGCATCGCCCAGCGGTGTACTTTTGTACTTGAAGAGTAACTCCCTGCGGCTGACCAGGTGTTACTTGTTGCTGCCAGGGTCGCAGCGGCTGCGTGTGATGTCACACAGCCGATTCACCTATACGTGCTTGATTATGAAAACAATCTTCTTTTTAATAGGAAATGTCACGTGACAAATATTCCCTACAGATCATTCATTATTAAATATTCTGGTGCGGGAGTATCTTGAATCCAAAAAACTATTGTGAACATTGGAATTGCAGCATCCCACTAAGAATCGCCTCCCACGTGGGAATAAAAGTAATTTTTCTAAATAATAATTAGTGTTCAAATATTTATTATTCTGTGCAGAATCCTTACAAATAAATATGTTTCCCAATACGCTATGCAAATACAAAATGTAAGTGCAGATGCTTCAATTTCCAAACTAATTTCTATCATTTACAGGCACAGAATCAACCGTTACAGAAACTGCAGAATCCACAACATCGCCTCCCACTATCTCAACCACGGAACCACCTACAGACACTGGATCCACCACTACAGAAACTACAGAATCTACAACACCACCTCCCACTATCTCAACCATGGAACCACCTACAGACACTGCATCCACCACTACAGAAACTACAGAATCCACAACAGAGCCTCCCACTATCTCAACCACGGACCTACCTACAGACACTGGATCCACCACTACAGAAACTACAGAATCCACAACAGAGCCTCCCACTATCTCAGCCACAGAACCACCTACAGACACTGCATCCACCACTACAGAAACTACAGAATCCTCAGCACAGCCTCCCACTATCTCAGCCACAGAACCACCTACAGACACTGCATCCACCACTACAGAAACTACAGAATCCACAACACCGCCTCCCACTATCTCAACCACGGACCTACCTACAGACACTGGATCCACCACTACAGAAACTACAGAATCCACAACAGAGCCTCCCACTATCTCAGCCACAGAACCACCTACAGACACTGCATCCACCACTACAGAAACTACAGAATCCACAACAGAGCCTCCCACTATCTCAGCCACAGAACCACCTACAGACACTGCATCCACCACTACAGAAACTACAGAATCCACAACACCGCCTCCCACTATCTCAACCACGGAGCTACCTACAGACACTGGATCCACCACTACAGAAACTACAGAATCCACAACACCGCCTCCCACTATCTCAACCACGGAACTACCTACAGACACTGGATCCACCACTACAGAAACTACAGAATCTAAAACACCACCTCCCACTATCTCAACCACGGAACCACCTACAGACACTGCATCCACCACTACAGAAACAACAGAATCCACAACACCACCTCCCACTATCTCAACCACGGAACCACCTACAGACACTGCATCCACTACTACAGAAACTACAGAATCCACAACAGAGCCTCCCACTATCTCAACCACGGACCTACCTACAGACACTGGATCCACCACTACAGAAACTACAGAATCCACAACAGAGCCTCCCACTATCTCAGCCACAGAACCACCTACAGACACTGCATCCACCACTACAGAAACTACAGAATCCTCAGCACAGCCTCCCACTATCTCAGCCACAGAACCACCTACAGACACTGCATCCACCACTACAGAAACTACAGAATCCACAACACCGCCTCCCACTATCTCAACCACAGAGCTACCTACAGACACTGAATCCACCACTACAGAAACTACAGAATCCACAACACCGCCTCCCACTATCTCAGCCGTAGAAGCACCTACAGACACTGCATCCACCACTACAGAAACTACAGAATCCACAACAGAGCCTCCCACTATCTCAACCACGGAGCGACCTACAGACACTGGATCTACCACTACAGAAACTACAGAATCCACAACACCGCCTCCCACTATCTCAACCACGGAGCTACCTACAGACACTGCATCCACCACAACAGAAACTACAGAATCCACAACAGAGCCTCCCACTATCTCAACCACAGAACCACCTACAGACACTGGATCCACCACTACAGAAACTACAGAATCCACAACAGAGCCTCCCACTATCTCAGCCACAGAACCACCTACAGACACTGCATACACCGCTACAGAAACTACAGAATCCACAACACCGCCTCCCACTATCTCAACCACGGAACTACCTACAGACACTGGATCCACCACTACAGAAACTACAGAATCTAAAACACCACCTCCCACTATCTCAACCACAGAACCACCTACAGACACTGCATCCACCACTACAGAAACTACAGAATCCACAACAGAGCCTCCCACTATCTCAGCCACAGAACCACCTACAGACACTGCATCCACCACTACAGAAACTACAGAATCCACAACAGAGCCTCCCACTATCTCAACCACGGAGCTACCTACAGACACTGGATCTACCACTACAGAAACTACAGAATCCACAACACCGCCTCCCACTATCTCAACCACGGAGCTACCTACAGACACTGGATCCACCACTACAGAAACGACAGAATCCACAACACCGCCTCCCACTATCTCAACCACGGAACTACCTACAGACACTGGATCCACCACTACAGAAACTACAGAATCTAAAACACCACCTCCCACTATCTCAACCACGGAACCACCTATAGACACTGGATCCACCACTACAGAAACTACAGAATCAAAAACACCGCCTCCCACTATCTCAACCACGGAACCACCTATAGACACTGGATCCACCTCTACAGAAACTACAGAATACACAACAGAGCCTCCCACTATCTCAACCACGGAACTACCTACAGACACTGGATCCACCACTACAGAAACTACAGAATCCACAACACCGCCTCCCACTATCTCAACCACGGAACCACCTACAGACACTGGATCCACCACTACAGAAACTACAGAATCTACAACACCACCTCCCACTATCTCAACCACGGAACCACCTATAGACACTGGATCCACCACTACAGAAACTACAGAATCCACAAGACCGACTCCCACTATCTCAACCACAGAACCACCTACAGACACTGGATCTAGCACTACAGAAACTACAGAATCCTCAACACAGCCTCCCACTATCTCAACCACAGAACCACCTACAGACACTGCATCCACCACTACAGAAACTACAGAATCCTCAGCACAGCCTCCCACTATCTCAACCACAGATCCACCTACAGACACTGGATCTACCACTACAGAAACTACAGAATCCTCAACACAGCCTTCCACTATCTCAACCACGGAACCACCTACAGACACTGCATCCACCACTACAGAAACTACAGAATCCACAACACTGACTTCTACTGTCTCAACCACGGAACCACCTACAGACACTGGATCTACCACTACAGAAACTATAGAATCCTCAACACAGCCTTCCACTATCTCAACCACAGAACCACCTACAGACACTGCATCCACCACTACAGAAACGACAGAATCCACAACACCACCTCCCACTATCTCAACCACAGAACTACCTACAGACACTGGATCCACGAATACAGAAACGACAGAATCTACAACACCGCCTCCCACTATCTCAACCACGGAACCACCTATAGACACTGGATCCACCACTACAGAAACTACAGAATCCACAACACTGACTCCTACTATCTCAACCACAGAACCACCTACAAACACTGGATCCACCACTACAGAAACTACAGAATCCTCAACACAGCCTCCCACTATCTCAACCACAGAACCACCTACAGACACTGGATCTACCACTACAGAAACTACAGAATCCTCAACACAGCCTTCCACTATCTCAACCACGGAACCACCTCCAGACACTGCATCCACCACTACAGAAACAACAGAATCTACAACACCGCCTCCCACTATCTCAACCACAGAACCACCTGCAGACACTGGATCCACCACGACAGAAACTACAGAATCCACAACACCGCCTCCCACTATCTCAACCACAGAACTACCTACAGACACTGCATCCACCACTACAAAAACTACAGAATACACACCAGAGCCTCCCACTATTTCAACCACGGAACCACCTACAGACACTGCATCCACCACTGCAAAAACTACAGAATCCACAACAGAGCCTCCCACTATCTCAACCACAGAACCGCCTACAGACACTGCATCTTCCACTGCAAAAACAACAGAATCCACAACACCGCCTCCCACTATATCAACCACAGAACCACCTACAGACACTGGATCCACCACTACAGAAACTACAGAATCCACAACACCGCCTCCCACTATCTCAAACACGGAACCACCTACAGACACGGGATCCACCACTACAGAAACTACAGAATCCACAACACCGCCTCCCACTATCTCAACCATGGAACCACCTACAGACACTGGATCCACCACTACAGAAACTACAGAATCCAGAACACCGCCTCCGACTATCTCAACCACAGAACTACCTACAGACACTGGATCCACCACTACAGAAACTACAGAATCTACAACACTGCCTCCCACTATCTCAACCACGGAACCACCTACAGACACTGCATCCACCACTACAAAAACTACAGAATACACAACAGAGCCTCCCACTATCTCAACCACAGAACCGCCTACAGACACTGCATCCACCACTGCAAAACCTACAGAATCCACAACACCACCTCCCACTATCTCAACCACAGTACCGCCTACAGACACTGCATCTACCACTGCAAAAACTACAGAATCCACAACACCGCCTCCCACTATCTCAACCACAGAGCCACCTACAGACACTGGATCCACCACTACAGAAACTACAGAATCCACAACACCGCCTCCCACTATCTCAACCACGGAACCACCTACAGACACTGCATCCACCACTACAGAAACTACAGAATCCACAACACCGCCTCCCACTATCTCAACCATGGATCCACCTACAGACACTGGATCCACCACTACAGAAACTACAGAATCCAGAACACCGCCTCCCACTATCTCAACCACAGAACTACCTACAGACACTGGATCCACCACTACAGAAACTATAGAATCTACAACACTGCCTCCCACTATCTCAACCACGGAACCACCTACAGACACTGCATCCACCACTACAAAAACTACAGAATACACAACAGAGCCTCCCACTATCTCAACCACGGAACCACCTACAGACACTGCATCCACCACTGCAAAAACTACAGAATACACAACAGAGCCTCCCACTATCTCAACCACAGAACCGCCTACAGACACTGCATCCACCACTGCAAAACCTACAGAATCCTCAACATCACCTCCCACTATCTCAACCACAGTACCGCCTACAGACACTGCATCTACCACTGCAAAAACGACAGAATCCACAACACCGCCTCCCACTATCTCAACCACGGAACCACCTACAGACACTGGATCCACCACTACAGAAACTACAGAATCCACAACACCGCCTCCCACTATCTCAACCACGGAACCACCTACAGACACTGCATCCACCACTGCAAAAACTACAGAATCCACAACAGAGCCTCCCACTATCTTAACCACAGAACCGCCTACAGACACTGCATCTACCACTGCAAAAACTACAGAATCTACATCACCGCCTCCCACTATCTCAACCACGGAACCACCTACAGACACTGAATCCACCACTGCAAAAACGACAGAATCCACAACACCGCCTCCCACTATCTCAACCACAGAACCACCTACAGACACTGGATCCACCACTACAGAAACCACAGAATCCACAACATCGCCTCCCACTATCTCAACCACGGAACCACCTACAGACACTGCATCCACCACTGCAAAACCTACAGAATCCACAACACCACCTCCCACTATCTCAACCACAGTACCGCCTACAGACACTGCATCTACCACTGCAAAAACGACAGAATCCACAACACCGCCTCCCACTATCTCAACCACAGAGCCACCTACAGACACTGGATCCACCAGTACAGAAACGACAGAATCCACAACACCGCCTCCCACTATCTCAACCACGGAACCGCCTACAGACACTGGATCCACCACTACAGAAACTACAGAATCCACAACACCGCCTCCCACTATCTCAACCACAGAACCGCCTACAGACACTGGATCCACCACTACAGAAACTACAGAATCTACAACACCGCCTCCCACTATCTCAACCACGGAGCCACCTACAGACACTGCATCCACCACTGCAAAAACTACAGAATCCACAACAGAGCCTCCCACTATCTCAACCACAGAACCACCTACAGACACTGCATCTACCACTGCAAAAACTACAGAATCCAGAACACCGCCTCCCACTATTTCAACCACGGAACCACCTACAGACACTGCATCCACCTCTGCAAAAACTACAGAATCCACAACACAGCCTCCAACTATCTCAACCACAAAACCGCCTACAGACACTGCATCTACCACTGCAAAAACTACAGAATCCACAACACAGCCTCCCACTATCTCAACTACAGAACCGCCTACAGACACTGAATCCACCACTGCAAAATCTACAGAATCCACAACACAGCCTCCCACAATCTCAACTACAGAACCGCCTACAGACACTGAATCCACCACTGCAAAAACTACAGAATTCACAACAGAACCCCCCACTATCTCATCCACAGAACCGCCTACAGGCACTGCATCCACCACTGCAAAAACTACAGAATCCACAACACAGCCAACCACTATCTCAACCACAGACCCACCTGCGGACACTGCATCTACCACTGCAAAAACTACAGAATATACAACACCACCTCCCACTGTCTCAACCACAGAACCGCCTACAGATACTGAATCCACCACTGCAAAAACTACAGAATCCACAACACAGCCTCCCACTATCTCAACCACAGAACCGCCTACAGACACTGCATCCACCACTGCAAAAACTACAGAATCCACAACACAGCCTCCCACAGTCTCAACTACAGAACCGCCTACAGACACTGAATCCACCACTGCAAAAACTACAGAATTCACAACACAACCCCCCACTATCTCAACCACAGAACCGCCTACAGGCACTGCATCCACCACTGCAAAAACTACAGAATCCACAACACAGCCAACCTCTATCTCAACCACGGAACCACCTACAGACACTGCATCTACCACTGCGAAAACTACAGAATCTACAACACCACCTCCCACTATCTCAACCACAGAACCACCTACAGACACTGCATCTACCACTGCAAAAACTACAGAATCCACAGCACCACCTCCCACTATCTCAACCTCCGAACCACCTACAGACACTATATCTACCACTGTAAAAACTACAGAATCTACAATACAGCCGCCCACTATCTCAACCACAGAACCACCTACAGACACTGAATCTACAACTGCAAAAACTACAGAATTTACAACACAGCCACCCACTATCTCAACCACAGAACCGCCTACAGACACTGCGTCTACCACTGCAAAAACTACAGAATCCACAACACCTCCTCCAACTATCTCAACCACAGAACCACCTACAGACACTGCATCTACGACTGCAAAAACTACAGAATCTACAACACCACCTCCAACTATCTCAACCACGGAACCATCTACAAGTACAAGTAACATCACTGAATCAAGATCACTTACTTCAACTATAGAACACACTACAGGAACTGAAGTAACCACCACAAAAAGCAATGAGACAACAACAAAGCCATCTACAACATCAACCATAAAACCACCCACAACTGAATCTACTGTAAGAAATACTACAGAATTATCAACAGAAACACCCACTACATTAATCACAACAGCAAGTACGAAACTGCCTGTTATTCTCAGTACGACTCAGTCCACCACCATCTTGTCATCAACCACTAGATCACCAGTTACCGCACCAGGTAAGTCCTGCGTTACAATATTATGATTTTTATTTTATTTATCCATTTATTCAATTTCTATTAGAAAATGATAACTGTTAGGACTGTGAAATGAATTAGAGGCAACCATACAATAAAACCAAAATAATGCACAATTAATGTAACTTTTAGCAAGTTGTGCTCATCTATTGATATTTATTGATACTTGTGCAAATTGAATAACTGTGTTTGTTGTATTTGTGGTTGTGACTCTGGGGCTGATGCTGAGTCGCGGGCTGCCGTTTTACCATAGTTTGCCGTATTTGCACCTCGTGTACATTTATGCGTATGAATGTATAAGGGGGTCATTCCGAGATGATCGTAGCTGTGCTAAATTTAGCACAGCTACGATCATTCACACTGACATGCGGGGGGACGCCCAGCACAGGGCTAGTCCGCCCCGCACGTCAGTGCCGCCCCCTCCCCCCCCCGCAGAAGTGCAAAGGCATTACACAGCGGCGATTCCTTTGCACTTCAAGAGTAGCTCCCGGCCAGCGCAGCTTTAGCGTGCTGGCCGGGAGCTACTCGTCGCTCCCCGGCACGCAGTGGCTGTGTGTGAAATCACGCAGCCACCGCGGCCCGCCTCCCCAACGGTCCGGCCATGCCTGCATTGGCCGGACCATTCCCCCTAAATGGCAGCTTAACACCGCCGTCCAGCCCCCTCCCGCCCAGCGACCGCCTCTGCCTCAGAGGTGATCGCTAGGCAACGACGGCTGCCATGCACCGGCACACTGCAGTGCCGGCGCATGCGCAGTTCCGACCCGATCGCTGCGCTGCGACAAACTGCAGCGAGCGATCGGATCAGAATGACCCCCAAGGAGTGAGAGTCTGTAGATGCTGTAATGCCTTCTGGTGCATGGTTGAAGACACCATCGGTCGCTCCATTGAAACTTACATCGGATCCATTCCAGGTGCAGATTTTCTGCCAGAGTATGGTCTGCGGTGTGAGAGATTAAGAGTCTGTGTACTCAATCACTTCAGCGGCGCGTCTGTGACAGTCCCTTAACATGCCCATAAAAAGGACCCCATCCACATTCACCTCTCTCTTTCTTTCTCATCAATCCCCCCTCAGGCCCGGATTTCCCACAAGCCAACCTAGGCGCCCACCTATGGCCTTGGATGGGCCCAATTAAGAAATCTTGCCTGTAGAAAACGTTCCCAGAATAGCACTGTGCGACTACTGCATGACGTTATGACATCATGCGGACTCGCCCGTAGCCCCAGAGTCCCGTTGTCTGCACTGCGCATGTTATAATATACATGTAATATAAGGCAGTCTGTCCACTTTCCACTTACCATAAAAAAAGAATTACAGATGGGTCCACGGTTATCTTGGCTAGTTTGCTGCACCTAGGCACCCCATGGTTTATTAACATAAACCCTTCATCTATTGTTCTCAGCTGCAATACAATACAGAGAACAATACAGCAGGGGATTAAGTCCGACTGCCCAGTCTCAGTTGTTAAAGGTCAAAATAAACATGGAGCCATCTGTACTATAGTGTACTTAAAAAAATAAAAGCTAGACACTGACTACCCAATTAAATAACCTTGTAATTGATAGATGTCGGTATAAGCGTATAGGCAGACAGGCCCCCTCCTGTACGCTTATACCGACATCTATCAATTACAAGGTTATTTAATTGGGTAGTCAGTGTCTAGCTTGTGAAATTACCCTGGCACCCCAGTAATGTCACTGTTATATTAGGCAGGCACCCTTTGCTTGCAGTGTGTAAATACAAATGAAAGTGCTGTGCCACAAAGTCCGGGAGAGATTAGCCCTCGAGAGTCTTTTGTGATAACTCACCACCATCGTTACAGTACATATCATAGGCACAAAGCAGGACACAGTCATACACATTACTGTGCATGTACCCTAACCCACCGCACTACAGCCCCCACTGCAGATGCCACCTCGCAGTGACCTTCTAATCCCTAGCACTCTTTCAGATCAGAATTGTGTGCTGTATGTAAGGAGTAACGGGGAGAGGGCAATCCACCTTTATACTATTAAGAGGGAAAACTAAGGGCTAGGATTAATTTAGGCATTTTGGGTTAGGGGATTATGTATAGGGTATTAGGGTTAGTTTAGGGGTTTGGGTTAAGGTATTATGATTAGTTTAGGGGTTAGGAGTAGGGTATAAGGGTTGTTTAGGGTTTAGTGAATTGGGTTGGGGGTTAGGGTATTGGGGTTATGGTTAGGGTGAGGTTTGGGGTTAGGGATGAGTTACTGTAGGGTCAGGATTAGGGTAGGGATGCTATGCGTCCTGGATTTACAGATCTAAATATTGTAGATTCAGGCCAAGGGCCCAGAGTATACAGTTTTCAACTGCTGTGTAAGGTGGAATTGCAATATCCTTTACACATTCATCTATATACCTAGAACCTGCCAAGTCCAAGAAATACAAGGTCCTGATCCAATAATCCCCAAGAATGCAGCCTACCAATTTATAAGGACTGGTGGCCTACAGTAGGGCCTGATTCAGACGTGTACACAATGTTCATGCAACTGAGCGATTACTGGTTGACTGCGCACACTACGTGATCGCACTACACATGGATGGACCAAGGTACTATTGTGCTGCCGCTCGCAACCAGGAATGAAAATAAAATGCTATGGATTGTTTGAAGAAGAGGGGCCTCAAACTGGCATCTTGCCTAGGGCCCCATGAGGTCTAAATGTGTCTCTGCCCCCACCCCCCCCTATTCCCCTCTGCCACTCAGTGATTCCCACCCTATATTTCTCTCTCAGAAGTAAGTGACACTATCATAATGGGATTCCTTACCAGAATAGACAAGGTCCTGTTAGCAGGACCTTCCTCTCTCTGCTACATGATGGAGGAGGTGTCCATCCATGAATTTCCCCGACCACAGGCAGCTTCAGAGTATGATGCGGCTGCTTGGCTCATAAACAGGGGCTGCTTGGTAGGGCAGAAATCAAGTCCATTGAGTGCCAAGCGGCGGGCCATCTCCTGCAGGGTCAGGGTCGTGTCCAGCACCCAGAAGATCCACGATTCATATATTGGGATGTGAATGGAAGAGAGGGGATTCCGTGGCCACGTCTGAGCTGGAAGATGGCTCAGTGGCCTGGGCCAGAGGTTCAGTACAGCTCCTACCATAGGAGCCAGGATTGGGTCCTTCTCACAGTCTGGGACTGGGACTTCTATCCCTGTAGTCCCCCCCTGATGGCAGCTCTGCTGACGCCTCTGCGGTGTGACCGTGACACCTGCGCAGTCGGCCAATAATTGCTCGGCTATGAAAACATTGGTATAGTGCAGATATCTGCATCATGCCCTATGATACTGGGAGAGATGTAACAAAACCCGGGCAGAGGCAAAGTGGAGTAGTTGCCCAAAGCAACAAATCAGCTTATAACTGTCATTTATCTAGCAGTGGGTCAGATGTATTAAGCCTGGAGAAGTGATAAAGCAGTGATAAGTGCAGGGTAGTGCAGGGTGATAACGCACCAGCCAGTCAGCTCCTGTCATTTTTCAAATCCATAATGATTGGCTGGTGCGTTATCACCTTGAACTTATCACTTCTCCAGGCTTAATACATCTGCCCCACTCTCCAAAGCTTGATACATCTTCTCCACTGTACTAAAAAGACAAGGATTTTGGATTCCAGGCACTCTCAAGGGTTCAGCCTGTGGTATGCACTATGGGGTCTGACCCCTGTGATTCGGGGATAAAGTAGTACTGAATGCGTTGTAGGAGGTGTACTCCCACCTGGCGCTTCCTTGACAAAAGAATATAACGATGTGGTGGGGTTTATGAGGATGTATTTGAAAAGATAGTATTACTATTAATACAAAACAAGCAGGGGCGGGTTGGGAAGGAAAACCCAGCCTGGGAAATTCATGGGAGCAGCCTAAATGGGTGAGGGCTCTTTTTTGTGGGGGTGAGGTCTGTCGAGGGAAAGGGATCTCTCTTCATAGGGTCTGATTCTGAGTTGGATGCAGTTGCGGCCTTCCTTGTGTCCTTTGCTGCAGCTGGATCTGTGACTTTCTGCTAATGACGCTACAGTGCAGTTTCCTAGCTTACATCCATGCATCCAGAGCCGGCCCTAACCAATATGATGCCCTAGGCAACATTTTCCCTCTTGCCCTCTAGCACCACCGCTGGTTCCGCCTCTGACCTTGCACCTCTTTCCCAGCACCATCACCCCTCACCCATAGCAGTCCTTATTTTGTACCCCCTATATTTTAAATAGGAACAGTTCGCACATTTGGTGCACAGCCCAAAAAGCGGTGTGTTTTTGCTGGTAGGGGCATGGCCACACAATAGTAACCCCAATTCCAATTACGCCACAAAGTACTGCACTTTATTCAGATTTGATCATGCGATAGTGTCCATAAGTCATATTACATCCCACAGTAGTATCACTTTACCTTATAAACGTTACTCCTCACAGTAGAGACCCTTATTCACATTACATCACACTGAATTGCTCTTTATTCACATTACACCACACTCTATTGCTCTTTATTCACATTATACCACACCTTATTGCTCTTTATTCACATTAGACAACACAGTAGTGACCTTTCTATACGCAACGCCACATAGTAGAGCATTTTAAACACATAATGCCACACAGTAATGCCCCTTACACATATGAGACACATAATTAATGTCCTTATAAACATTATGACAACCTTAATTAATGGCCTTTTACACATAATGTCCCTGTTACACATATGCCGCACATTATTAATACCTTTATACACATAATGTAACACATAGTGCCCCCTACACATTTGCTGCACATTATTAGTGCCCCTATACACATAATGACACACATACAGTACTACCCTGTTACACATATACCACACATTATTAATGCCCTTATACACATAATGTAACACATAGTGCCCCTTACACATATGTTGCACATTATTAATGCATTTTTACATGACACACATAATGCTCCTTCCACATATTCCGAACAGTACTGCACAACCAACCCACTCACATGCACACAGCACTCACACTGCCACTAACACTGTGACCTCTGCCTCTGCTTGGATACAGATGTGTCCTCATAAATCTTGCCTTAATGCTAACCTTAGGCACATTTTTTTCATGAAAATGTATATTATTTGCATTGCTATGTGGCTAAGGGCACAAGCAGCTTCTGCTGATTAAAATGATATGCAGCATGCCTATATACTGTGTGAGACTGTGGCTGTATCTGCATATGAAATGCTACACTCAGAATATAGGCATGCCACATATCATTTTAATCAGCAGAAGCTGCCGATGCCCCTAGGCATATCAAATGCCCTAGGCAATTGCATAGTTTACCTATGCCTATGGCCGGCTCTGCATGCATCCCTATGTGCAAGAACTGAGATGCCCACTTTCAGTATCCACAGGTGCTGCAATCATGCTTTGTGCGTCTTTAGATGCCACTATCGTTCGCACCATTGAATCTTTCCCCAGCCGTATGCTAGGTGCAGATCATCCGTCTGAGTGGTATCCGGATGATAGATAGACAGTGTCTAGTTAGACAGTTAATAGCTAGACACCATATGTTAGACAGATATTAGGTCAATGGGGTCAAAAGGTCGATATGAAAATTAAAGCCATAAAAAAGCTAGACATAGTTGATTTTTTTTTTTTTTTTAAAGTTTTTTGGACTTTTTATACCTTCTCTATCCATGTCGGCATAGAGTTGGTTATAAACCTTGTGACGAGCGCAGTGAGCCACCGAGCCAGAAGCGTGGCCAGTGAAGTGAGCCCCGAGAGGTGTCTACCATTTTCATGTTGACCTTTTGACTGTCTAACATGTGGTGTCTATCTATTGACTGTCTAACTAAACACTGTCTATCTGTTATACCACACCCCGTCTGAGTAAGGACTCCAATGTGAGCATTTCACTGTCTCTATATGTAACCACTTTCAGCAGGGACGTGCAGTCAGGGGAGGTAGGAGGCAGTGCCTCCCCTGTGATTAATCATTAAAATCATACAAAGACGATACTTATGACACATGTTCTTCTTTATTTAATTGTAATCATTTTATGGGGTTAAATTACTTTTGGAGACACTGATAGCAGTGCCTCCCATAGATAATGGGAACGGGAACAGAGCAGGGGCGGGGCTAAGCACTGGGCTGTAAAAGCCCATGAAAAAAGATAGGGAAAGCAGCACATAACCAAGTGCCTCGCTGACAGGGACACCACCTCCATGTCAGCGAGGCACCTGTGATTGCACAGCAGTTTTTACAGGCACCCCTGTTGGATTCTTCTGGGCAAGTGGACGTCATCGGCGTGGGATGTAGGTAAGTATGTGTGAGTGTGTAAGTATGTTTTAATACATTTTTTCTTTCAAGGTGTGCGTGTGTGTTGTGTTTTTATTTGGGTATGTTTTTTGTTGCAGAACTACAGGTACCAGCGGGCCCGTTATTTCCCCGCATGCTGCTACTTGAGGTTTTACAAGTACCAGCAAGGGGAGGCTTCCTGGGCCTTGTAGTTCCACAAAAAAAAAATATTATTTTTTTAACACCCAACCAGGGGTGCTGGGCACAGCCTCGGGCATCACCCCTGGTCCTTGGGTGCCTGGAGGAGGGGGACCCCTTCATTTAGTATGTCTGATTTAGTATGTCTTTTTATCCATGAGGTCTATGATGAGTTTTACCTTTCTTGTTATTTAGGGCTCATCTGTGAAAATGGAGGCTATTTCGATGGAAGAAAATGCGTCTGCAAAACTGAGTTCTACGGGGCCAAGTGTGAATTTATTGTAGATGAATTGAGACCAAGTAGGTTTGGATTTTTTTTATCTTAATGCAATAAAAAAGTTTCTGTGTATCAGATCTCTTCTGGGGGTCAGGGTGATAATCAGTATTGGAATGCACGCAGGGGCGCAGTCAGTGGAGTCAGCTGCCGCCGGGCTCCAGGCCTGAAGGGGGCACTTCCTCCATTGTCCCGGGAGGATCGGACTGCGCTACAGTGGGGGGGCCGAGGAGCCAGGTAATTTACCCATGGTCCCCACAGCTTACAGGCCATGCCGGGGATCAGCAAGCGGCAATCGCCAAGGCAAGGTTCTGCCCGTGTGCTTATATAGCACCGTCAGCGTGGCTGGGCACAGGGCAGCATTCTCTCCCTGTGTCCGGCTGTCAGTCAGCACTGTGCGCTCCGACTTCGCTCTGCAGTGGCAGCAGATCCTTCCTGACACTGAACTGGCTGCCTGAGCTGCGGGTGCGGCGGAATATCTTACATGCAATCCCTCCCCTCTCTGCTTGAGAACCCAGAGTCTCTGCCCCAGCCTGCTCTTTCCTGTCAGTCACTCTATTCTACTGATTCTCACCCCTCCTGTCCAAGACACACCACTCACCCCGAGTCCCCGCCGCCTCCTCTGCCCTATCTGACTATTATAATGTCTCTCACGATGACTCCGCCCCCTCACCCTGAGTGCCCGCCCCCTCCTATGCACTGACTATTATAAAGTTCCTCGCCATGACTCCGCCCCATCACCCTTTGTCCCCACCCCCTTCTCTACCCTTTCTGACCATTCTAATGTCCCTCGCCATGACTCCTCCCCCTCACCCTGAGTCCCCGCCCATTCCTCTGCCCTGACAATTATAATCTATTCCAGAGATTTTCAACCTTTTACAACTCGCGGCACACTGACCAAGATTTAAATATTGCCAGGGCACACTCAAATATAATGGTGATGCATGGTGCAGTTGCGTGTCCTAGGATGTCATGTCACAGCTTCTCCACAGGTAACACCTGAGCAATATCTGAGAAAGCCAGAACAGCCCAACACGGCCGGGCCCGAAATTAGAACTGGCTCTGCAACCACTAAACTCACCGGTGTTGATCGTTCCAGGGCCTCAGTAGCGGCAAAACACTGACAGGCCTGGCTCTGCTTCTATGGCGGCACACCTGGAGACTGCTCAGGGCACAGTGGTTGAAAAACACTGATCTACTCCTTGCTGACCCTGCTCAAGATCCCGCCCCCTCAAGTCTCCACCCCTTCAGTCTATCTTTATTCCTTAAAGGTGTGTATTCTGTTCCTGTTACCTGGAGCACAGCAGGACAGGGACAAGTCAGAGCTTCCTATTGGGGGGAAGGGGGGGGGGGGGGGTGTAGTGAGGCTGAAGGTATACTTATGCAATGGAGAGGGGTGCATTTGTTCTTATCTTGTTGGGGGGATTGTCTTAATATTGTCTGTGCTGGGGGTGCTTTATTAATGTGTCTGTGTGGGAGGGGGCTGTATTCATATGCTTTCTTTTATGTGGGTCACTGATGGTCTCCGCTATATCTAGTGGTCACCACAATGCTCTCTGCATTATCTGGTGGTCACATCGACGCTTTCTGCTCTATCATTATCTGACGGTCACAGCGACACTCTCTGCATTATCTGGCGGTCACAGCTGTGCTCTCTGCATTATCTGACGGTCACAGCGGCGCTCACTGCATTATCTGACGGTCACAGTGGCGCTCACTGCATTATCTGACGGTCACAGCGGCGCTTTCTGCATTATCTGGTGGTCACAGCGGCGCTCTCTGCATTATTTGACCGTCACAGCGGCGGTCTCCGCATTATCGGATGTTCACAGCAACGCTCTCTGCATTATCTGGCGGTCACAGCAGAGCTCTCTGCATTACTTAGTGGTTATGGCGACGCTCTCTGTTTTACATGATGGCCACTATATTGTCTGTATTATTTGGCGGGCGTTGTGCTGCTCCCTGCATATATGGTGGTCGATGCAACACTCTCTGTATAATATGGCGGGCATTTCAGCGCTCTGTGCCACACCCCTTCAATCATCTGTAGCTTTGCGCCACCTCTCTTCTGTGGGCCCCTACCGCTGCATTCACCCTTATGAGCCCTTCGTGTCCTAGTCTGACACTACCCCCATTCCCTGTCCTTTCAGACCACACATTGAGAAGAAGAGGAAAGAGGGAGGTCATGACAGCAGTTCTCCATGTTGAACAGAGCTGTACTGGCTGTTGTGTCCCTGTTTTAGCCTGCAGACATGAGAGCTGCAGGAGAGATGGACCCCCCGTACATCTCAGCAGAGCACCCCAGCAGAGTGAGCACATATACCCAGAAAGTGCAGACAGATAGGTACAGGGCTGTTCTGGGGCATTAGGGGGCACATTACTAGCCATGGCACCACAGTTTGTAAAAAGTGAATTTGCTCTGTGACCTGCGGTGCCGGGGACAGCCATCAGAGAATTGGCAGGGCCTGGAAATGAAAATGACTGTCTTAACAGTGCGAATCGGAGAAACGTTTGATGCGGCGGCCAAATTGGAATGTGGAGGTACGCATCCTTGATATCTAGGGATACCAGGAATTCCCCCTCCTCCAGACCCGATATCACCGCCCTCAGAGACTCCATTTTGAACTTGAACTCCCTCAGGAAGGAGTTTAGCGATTTTAAGTTCACAATGGGCCTGACCGAACCACCCGGTTTCGGTACCACGAAAAGGTTTGAATAGTAACCTTTGTTTTGCAAATGGGGTGGAACTGGTACAATGACCTGTGACTCCACCAACTTTTGGATGGCTTCCTGTAAGACAGCCTTGTCTGCCAGCAAAGCTGGCAAGCCTGATTTGAAGAATCAGTGAGGAGGGAGGTCTTGAAACTCCAGCCTGTACCCCTAGGACACAATATCTTGCACCCAGGGATCCAGGCCGGACGACACCCAGATGTGACTGAAATGCCTGAATCTCACCCCCACCGGCCCCACCTCCAGGCCGCACTGTCCACTGCCATGCTGAGGACTTTGGCCTCCCTGAAGCAGGCTTCTGTTCCTGGGAACCCGCAGCAGCAGGTTTCTTGGATTTTGGCTGACCTTCTCTAAAGAAGGTGTTGGACGGCTTGGCCTTTCTTGTTTTAGCAGCCCGAAAGGACTGAGAAGCAGCTGAAGAAAAAGGTTTCTACGTAGCAGGTGCTGCTGAGGGAAGAAAAGGTGACTTACCCGCTGTAGCCGTGGGAATCCACGCATCCAATGCTTCCCTAAAGAGAGCCTGACCTGTGTAGGGTATGGTCTCCACACCTCTCCTGGATTCCGCGTCGGCAAACCACTGGGGCAGCCAAAGTCCTCTACGAGCTGAGACAGACATGGAAGATATCCCTGCAGCCATCGAACCCAGGTCTTTCATGGATTCCACCATAAATCCTGCAGAATTCTGGATGTTACGTAAAAACAATTCAACGTTACTTTGATCCATTGTATCCAAATCCTCAAGTAACATCTATAGCTTTGGAAATCCATGCACAGGCAATAGTAGGACGTAGTATTGCCGCTAAAGCCGTGTATATGGATTTGAGCGTAGTGTCAATTTTGCGATCAGCCAGTTCTTTTAACGCGGTAGATCTGGGGACAGGTAAAACCACCTTTTTTGAGAGTCTGGATACAGACGTGTCAACTGTGTAATCCTATCCTTCTCAGGGAAAGGGAAAGCAACCAGACCCTTTCTAGGGATCTGATTTTTTTTCTCCGGGTTTCCCCATGCTTTATCAAATATAGCATTTAATTTCTTAGATGCAGGGAAGATTAGCGAGGCTTTCTTATTGTCAATGAAGTAAACCTCCTCAACCTGCTCAGGTGTTGTATCAGCAATATTAAACACATCTCTAATGGCCTCTATCATTAACTGATAGATACCGGATACCGATTCTGACACGGCAGACGTGATGGGGATGCCCTCCGCAGCACATCCCCATCACTTCTGCCGTGACAGAATCGGTATCCGTGTCATCTTGCATAATCTGGGCAAGAGCACGTTTGTGGAAACCAACCTGAGGTAACAGAACCGGACCAAACTGCCATAGTGTTCTGTAAAGCCCGAGTTGGAGACTCATTTTGTGCAACTCTAGTAGATATCTGAGAAATCATACTTTTAAGAGAGGCTAACCACTCAGGCTTTCTTGCTGGGACCTGCGCTAACACAGTGCAATCCTGATTACATGGAATGGGATCATCCTGAGAGGACATATTCTCTGCAGCGTGTGATACAGAGTCCCTGGACATACTGTAGCTAAATGGAGACCACACACAGACACACACACACACACACACACACACACACACACACACACACACACACACACACACACGGAAAGGCAGACAGAGTTTCCCCCCCAAGAATGGCAAGAGAGACAGAAATTGGAGCCAACCCACACACAGCGCTACAAGATAGGGAGACCCCTAACCAGCGCTTACTGTGTACCTTAATAGGTAGCACAGTACAGATATACAGCCCCCCCCCACCCCCTTCTACAACCCCTGGTACCGTAAGAGATAGCTGGAGTTGATTTGGAGGGACAGCTCTCACGGACGGCGCTTCTGCAGGCAGAAAAATGGCGCTGAGCGCTGCTGGGTCCGCTCTGAGGAGAAGCTCCACCCTCTTCATGGCGCTGCTTCCCACCCTTCTGAAGATTATACTGGCCTGAGGAAAAGTGCTGCCACCGATCCTGACAGGATTGTTGCACAGTGTAGGGTGTAGGCGCTGGCTCAGGGCGCCCCTCACAGCGCCGCACTATGTACCGCTGAGCCCCGGAGCGCAGTTAGTTCTGCACTCCCTACCTTGTTGCCACCATCTTCACACCGGCTCCCCGCTTGCCAGGGGGGCCGGAGACTAAGATCGTCTGGCTCTGTAAGGGGGTGGTGGCATGCTGCTGGGGTGGCAGGGAAAGTTCGATCCCCTCAGGAGCTCAGTGTCTTGTCAGTGGAGATAGTGGCTCAGACCCCACAGGGAGGACACTACTTCCCCCCTTAGTCCCTCAAAGCAGGGAGGCTGTTGCCGGCAGCCTCCCTGTAAAATAATAAACTCTAAGATAAACTTTACTAAAGAAGCTCTAGGAGCTCCCCTAGCTGTGACCGACTCCTCCGGGCACATTCTCTAAACTGAGTCTGGTAGGAGGGGCATAGAGGGAGGAGCCAGCCCACACTGTTAAACTCTTAAAGTGCCAATGGCTCCTGGTGGACCTGTCTTTACCCCATGGTACTAATATGGACCCCAGCATCCTCTAGGACGTAAGAGAAATATATATATATATGCGTGTGTGTATTTATACAAATATATAAATATGTATACTGTATCTCTCCTTCCTCCCCCACACACCACAGTCTGTGTCTCCCTCTCTCCTTCCTCCCACACACCCACCCCACAGTCTCTCTCCCCAATGACTCCAAGCTGCATTCCCAGCTCCTCCAGCCCATCCCAAAGCCCTGTATCCCTTCACCAATCCATTCTTACCCCGGGTAGAGGCTCCCCTGTTCTGCACGCCCCAGACCCGAACACCACACAGCAGACCCTACTAGAAGAGGCCGGCGCAGGGCACGGGAATCCTGGCCTAGCGGAGCTGCTGCCATGTCCCGTAACTGTCTGCAACAGAGCAGAACCCGGGATAGCGGACACATATTCGCTCCGCACAGTCACTGCGTGTTCGAGGCTCCTGTCACTCTGAGGCTGTGGCCATAACGCCTACGGCTCGCTGCCCTATTTGGACAAGGTGGCTCACATCCCTGCCGGGTACTTATCAGCATATACTTGGGGTCCCCCCTGATCCTTGGGGCCCGGCACAGTTGTCCCCTGTCGCCGGCCCTGATAGGGGGATATGCATTATCTTGTCCCTTAGCTCTGAGTTAAGAGACATCCTATTTTACATTGCCACTTATCGCAGGATCGCAGGAGCGGCTGCATTGCACATAGGTGAACACTGAGGACACCCAGTAGCGGGGACTGGTAAGTAAGCATAGCGCCATCCTACGGTGACACTATATGTAACTAGACAAGTTCAGCTTATAGTCTCCTAGTAAATTCCCATCATGCTCGCTGGCAATGGCGGTACCATTAATTTGAGAAACCAACGGCACCACTAGAGAAAGGTCTTATTGCTCCACAGTCTGCATTTTAATACATTTGGGAGAAGCAGTAATTACCAGCAGGGGCTCCTACCTCTTTGATGGAGGTGGGCTGCCACAACCCGTGCTGCCTGCAGTAGGAGAGGAGAGCCCTGTCCGGGATCCGATCAGGATCCCGACACTGATCAAACTGCCGACGCCAGTATGCAGACAACGAGCACCATCCTGGTGCCGGAATTCCGAACGGGTGTGGACCGCGGCTGCTAGTCAGGTAATCCGCCGAGTGGGGGTTAAATTTAAGCTGCGGGGATACGGTAAGGATTAGGCTGCAGGGAAGGGAGGGTTAGGCTGCAGGGAGGGGGTTAGGGTTAGGGGGGCTTTGGGCTAAGGTAAGCCTACTTACCTTCCCCATGTTGGGATTCTAAGCATCGGGAAGCCATGGTCAGTCTTTTGACCGCGGCATCCCAACCGCCGGAAATTCCTACCCAACGCCTCTGGCCAGCCTAGAGAGAGGAGAGCCTCAGCTAGCCTAGTCCCGGCACCTGCGCAATGGATTTGCGCAATGGGGCCGGAACCGACGCATGCGTATAAACAGCAGCGGGGACTGTTCATGTGCACAACCCCAGCTTCAATGGACTGCATCGGCTGCAGCCCACAGAAGCTGGGTAGGGCTGCATAAAAGGCAGGAAGTGACTTGCTGCTGAAAGCACGCTCTCTGCTAATCTCAGCCCGTACTGGCAGTCCCAGAGGGAGAACACACCTCCCACAGGTTAGCCTGTTTAGTTAGACTGCAACCGGCTCATTCACTGAGGTGGCAGGTTTTACTGGGGTGTGGGGGTGGGGGGGGTGTAGGCAGCAGCCCTGCAACCTATAGGTAAAATCCGCCACTGGTAATAACCCCTTGATGCAAAAGAATAAGTAATGCATAAACACACACATGATGTAAAATAAACTTTAATTGAATAAGAGACACAAAAACCGCTATTGATGTACTTGGTTAAATATAATGTTAAATAACCAGTAATCTTCTTTTGTGTGAATCCGCTTGTGTTTGGCAGATGATTATGCTTGTCCATTGTAATTTAGGGTGAGATGTATCAAGTTTTGGAGAGAGGTAAAGTGGATGGAGATAAAGTACCAACCAACTAGCGTCTGTCATTTTCCAAACAGAGCCTGTAACATGACAATTGGGAGCTGATTGGCTGGTACTTTATATCTCTCAACTTTATGTCCCTCCAAGGCTTGATACATCTTGCTGTTAGAGATTATGGGGAATTTCACCTTATAAATCATTGCTGTTACTGTACATTACACATCAATGGTGCGTTTAGGAGACACGTGTATTACTGTATGTGCTGTACATGTTACAGGCGTGCCTTAACGTGTATGTCGCATTACAGGCTCGGTCGTCGTCAAAGTGGAAATCAGCATCTCCATAATTGAACAATTCAATGCAACTCTCAATGATGAAACCTCAGATGATTACATAAAATTTAAAGCTAGATTCAGCACGAAGGTATGTCTGTAACACATAAAGAAACATGTATCGCTATGTAAAGCATGCATCGCTATTTAGAGAAATCGCAAGTCGAGACAGCAGCTGCCAGCAGTGATCGCGAATGCACGGCTCGCCCACCGGTAGAAACGGCCCTGTTTAGCAGCTTTGTGGAGATCCCTGGAGCTGCAGGGAGACGATGAGGCAGCAGCCACTCTGCCTCGGTGCTACAGTCAGACACTGCTGTGCAGAGCTGGGGGCGGGGCCACAGCACAGGCAGTAACGCTGCGCAGAAAGGGGGTAATTAGAGGCATGCCTCTGAGTGTGAAGGGCGGGCCTTGTGCACTAATAGACACTTGGATGTGTCATGTGACCGGGAAGTGCAAACAGACACATCTGCAATACATTCATTGTGCCGTATGGACGCATAACTTGTGGCTAGCAGATGAGCATTAATATGAAATAAAATAACCAGAGATATGTGGGTGTGGTCATGCTAATAGTCTGACAATTCATATATTGACAGGTTCGCAATACTGCAATACCGTAATGTCAGCATTGGCTACAGTACTGATATTGTGACTGTTGACAGAATGTTGACAATAGGATTTTACATGTACATGTAACCTTAACCCTTACATCAGCCTAACCCTAAACCTAATCAATTCCTAACCCTCAATTGTAGCCTTATGCAAACTTTAAACATAACCATAATTGCAGCCTAACCCTAAGCTAATGTAACCCTAACCCTAACTGCAGCCTAAACCTAACCTAATGTAACCCTAACCCTAACTGCAGCCTAAACCTAACCTAATGTAACCCTAACTGCAGCCTAACCCTAACCTAATGTAACCCTCAGTGCATTTTAGCGCTGTGTGCAAGAAACGATAGTGGCGCCCCCCCCAATGTAAGATAGGGGCAGTGCGCGCCCTAGGCACGCAAAAAATTTATAGGGCCATGGCTTAATGGGGAAGGGGCGTGGCCACAAAATAATAGCAATTCATACTACGGTGCACAGTAGTCTCCATTATTCAAATTACGCTGCACAGTAGCGCCACTACACCAGGTAGAGCCCCTTTTATACATTACAATAGACAGCGTCCCCCTTTTTACACATTACAGCAGCCAGTCCCCCTTTTTACACATTGCGGCAGCTAGTCCCCCTTTTAACACATTGCGGCAGCCAGGCCCCCTTTTTACACATTGCGGCAGCCAGGACCCCATTTTACACATTGCGGCAGCCAGGACCCCATTTTACACATTGCGGCAGCCAGGCCCCCTTTTTACACATTGCGGCATCCAGGCCCCCTTTTTACACATTACGGCAGCCAGTCCACATTTTTACACATTGCGGCATCCAGGCCCCCTTTTTACACATTACGGCAGCCAGTCCCCCTTTTTACACATTGCGGCAGCCAGTCCCCCTTTTTACACATTGCGGCATCCAGGCCCCCTTTTTACACATTACGGCAGCCAGTCCCCCTTTTTACACATTGCGGCATCCAGGCCCCCTTTTTACACATTGCGGCAGCCGGGACCTCATTTTACACATTGCGGCAGCCGGGACACCTTTTTACACATTGCGGCAGCCGGGACCCCATTTTACACATTGCGGCAGCCGGGACCCCTTTTTACACATTGCGGCAGCCGGGACCTCATTTTACACATTGCGGCAGACGAGACCCCATTTTACACATTGCGGCAGACGGGACCCCTTTTTACACATTGCGGCAGACGAGACCCCATTTTACACATTGCGGCAGACGGGACCCCTTTTTACACATTGCGGCAGACGAGACCCCATTTTACACATTGCGGCAGACGGGACCCCTTTTTACACATTGCGGCAGACGGTGTCCCCGAGAGAGAGAGAGAGAGAGGGGGGGGATATACTTACCTTCTCCCCGCTGACAGGCTCCTCATGCAGCTTCCTCGGTGCAGGCAGGAGAGAAGAAGGAGGAGGGAGGGGGAGCAGGGAGCCGCAGCAGCGCTATTTGATTGGTAGTAAGCGCTGCTGCAGCATCCCCCTCTCCTTCTGTATTGGTTGCCTGGCGCTGCTGTGGATGCTGGGGAACCGCATCCCAGCATCCATAGCAGCGCCGGGCAGCCAATACAGAAGGAGAGGGGGATGCTGCAGCGGTGCTTACTACCAATCAAATAGCGATGCTGCGGCTCCCCCTCCCTCCTCCTCCTTCTCTCCGCTGCCCGGCGCTGGTCCTCCTCTCCCTCCAGCGCGGCGCACGGCGCAGACTTCGGCGGCATGTAATGAGTCAATTTGACTCATTACATGCCGCTGGCCATTGCGCCCTCAGGGCAACTGCGCTGTGTGCCAAGCCCCCTTGGCACACACGTAGTTACGGCCCTGGAAACCCTAACCCTAACTGCAGTCTAAACCTAATCTAATGTAACCCTAACCCTAACTGCAGCCTAAACCTAATCTAATGTAACCCTAACCCTAACTGCAGCCTAGCCCTAACCTAATGTAACCCTAACCCTAACCTAATGTAACCCTAACCCTAACTGCAGCCTAACCCTAACCTAATGTAACCCTAATTGCAGCCTAACCCTAACCTATTGTAACCCTAACCCTAACTGCAGCCTAAACCTAATCTTATGTAACCCTAACCCTAATTTCTCTATCGTCCTAGTGGATGCTGGGGTTCCTGAAAGGCCCATGGGGAATAGCGGCTCCGCAGGAGACAGGGCACAAAAGTAAAGCTTTCCGATCAGGTGGTGTGCACTGGCTCCTCCCCCTATGACCCTCCTCCAAGCCAGTTAGATTTTTGTGCCCGGCCGAGAAGGGTGCAATCTAGGTGGCTCTCCTAAAGAGCTGCTTAGAAAAGTTTAGCTTAGGTTTTTTATTTTACAGTGAGTCCTGCTGGCAACAGGATCACTGCAACGAGGGACTTAGGGGAGAAGAAGTGAACTCACCTGCGTGCAGGATGGATTGGCTTCTTGGCTACTGGACATCAGCTCCAGAGGGACGATCACAGGTACAGCCTGGATGGTCACCGGAGCCTTGCCGCCGGCCCCCTTGCAGATGCTGAAGTAAGAAGAGGTCCAGAATCGGCGGCAGAAGACTCCTCAGTCTTCTAAAGGTAGCGCACAGCACTGCAGCTGTGCGCCATTTTCCTCTCAGCACACTTCACACGGCAGTCACTGAGGGTGCAGGGCGCTGGGAGGGGGGCGCCCTGGGAGGCAAATGAATACCTATTTTGGCTAAAAATACCTCACATATAGCCTCCGGAGGCTATATGGAGATATTTAACCCCTGCCAGAATCCGTTAAGAGCGGGAGACGAGGCCGCCGAAAAAGGGGCGGGGCCTATCTCCTCAGCACACAGCGCCATTTTCCCTCACAGAAAGGCTGGAGGGAAGGCTCCCAGGCTCTCCCCTGCACTGCACTACAGAAACAGGGTTAAAACAGAGAGGGGGGGCACTAATTTGGCGTTAGAAATATATAAAAAAGATGCTATAAGGGAAAACACTTATATAAGGTTGTCCCTATATAATTATAGCGTTTTTGGTGTGTGCTGGTAAACTCTCCCTCTGTCTCTCCAAAGGGCTAGTGGGTCCTGTCCTCTATCAGAGCATTCCCTGTGTGTGTGCTGTGTGTCGGTACGTGTGTGTCGACATGTATGAGGACGATGTTGGTGAGGAGGCGGAGCAATTGCCTGTAATGGTGATGTCACTCTCTAGGGAGTCGACACCGGAATGGATGGCTTATTTAGGGAATTACGTGATAATGTCAACACGCTGCAAGGTCGGTTGACGACATGAGACGGCCGACAAACAATTAGTACCGGTCCAGACGTCTCAAAAACACCGTCAGGGGTTTTAAAACGCCCGTTTACTTTAGTCGGTCGACACAGACACAGACAGGGACACTGAATCCAGTGTCGACGGTGAATAAACAAACGTATTCCTTATTAGGGCCACACGTTAAAGGCAATGAAGGAGGTGTTACATATTTCTGATACTACAAGTACCACAAAAGAGGGTATTATGTGGGATGTGAAAAAACTACCGTAGTTTTTCCTGAATCAGATAAATTAAATAAAGTGTGTGATGATGCGTGGGTTCCCCCCGATAGAAAATTATGGGCGGTATACCCTTTCCCGCCAGAAGTTAGGGCGCGTTGGGAAACACCCCTTAGGGTGGATAAGGCGCTCACACGCTTATCAAAACAAGTGGCGGTACCGTCTATAGATAGGGCCGTCCTCAAGGACCAGCTGACAGGAGGCTGGAAAATATCATAAAAAGTATATACACACATACTGGTGTTATACTGCGACCAGCGATCGCCTCAGCCTGGATGTGCAGAGCTGGGGTGGCTTGGTCGGATTCCCTGACTAAAAATATTGATACCCTTGACAGGGACAGTATTTTATTGACTATAGAGCATTTAAAGGATGCATTTCTATATATGCGAGATGCACAGAGGGATATTTGCACTCTGGCATCAAGAGTAAATGCGATGTCCATATCTGCCAGAAGATGTTATGGACACGACAGTGGTCAGGTGATGCAGATTCCAAACGGCACAAAGGTGTATTGCCGTATAAAGGAAGAGGAGTTATTTGGGGTCGGTCCATCGGACCTGGTGGCCACGGCAACTGCTGGAAAATCCGCCGTTTTTACCCTAAGTCACATCTCTGCAGAAAAAGACACCGTCTTTTCAGCCTCAGTCCTTTCGTCCCTATAAGATCATATCTGCCCAGGGATAGAGGAAAGGGAAGAAGACTGCAGCAGGCAGCCCATTCCCAGGAACAGAAGCGTTCCACCGCTTCTGACAAGTTCTCAGCATGGCGCTGAGACCGTACAGGACCCCTGGATCCTACAAGTAGTATCCCAGGGGTACAGATTGGAATGTCGAGACGTTTCCCCTTCGCAGGCTCCTGAAGTCTGCTTTACCAAGGTCTCCCTCCGACAAGGAGGCAGTATGGGAAAAAATTCACAAGCTGTATTCCCAGCAGGTGATAATTAAATTACCCCTCCTACTACAAGAAAAGGGGTATTATTCCACACTATATTGTGGTACTGAAGCCAGAAGGCTAGGTGAGACTTATTCTAAAAAATTTTTTGAACACTTACAAAGGTTCAAATCAAGATGGAGTCACTCAGAGCAGTGATAACGAACCAGGAAGAAGGGGACTATATAGTGTCCCGGGACATCAGGGATGCTTACCTCTATGTCCCAAATTTGCCCTTCTCACTAAGGGTACCTCAGGTTCGTGGTACAGAACTGTCACTATCAGTTTCAGACGCTGCCGTTTGGATTGTCCACGGCACCCCGGGTCTTTACCAAGGTAATGGCCGAAATGATGATTCTTCTTCGAAGAAAAGGCGTCTTAATTATCCCTTACTTGGACGATCTCCTGATAAGGGCATAGTCCAGGGAACAGTTGGAGGTCGGAGTAGCACTATCTCGGATACTGCTACAACAGTACGGGTGGATTCTAAATATTCCAAAATCGCAGCTGATCCCGACGACACGTCTGCTGTGCCTAGGGATGATTCTGGACACAGTCCAGAAAAAGGTGTTTCTCCCGGAAGAGAAAGCCAGGGAGTTATCCGAGCTAGTCAGGAACCTCCTAAAAACAGTGCATCATTGCACAAGGGTCCTGGTAAAAATGGTGGCTTCCTACGAAGCAATTCCATTCGGCAGATTTCACGCAAGAACTTTTCAGTGGGATCTGCTGGACAAATGGTCCGGATCGCATCTTCAGATGCATCAGCGGATAACCCTATATCCAAGGACAAGGGTGTCTCTCCTGTGGTGGTTATAGAGTGCTCATCTTCTAGAGGGCCGCAGATTCGGCATTCAGGATTGGATGCTGGTGACCACGGAGCCCAGCCCGAGAGGCTGGGGAGCAGTCACACAAGGAAAAAATTTCCAGGGAGTGTGATCAAGTCTGGAGACTTTTCTCCACATAAATATACTGGAGCTAAGGGTAAATTTATAATGCTCTAAGCTTAGCAAGACCTCTGCTTCAAGGTCAGCCGGTATTGATCCAGTGGGAAAAACATCACGGCAGTCGCCCACGTAAACAGACAGGGCGACACAAGAAGCAGGAGGGCAATGGCAAAAACTGCAAGGACTTTTCGCTGGGCGGAAAATCATGTGATAGCACTGTCAGCAGTGTTTCATCCCGGGAATGGAAACTGGGAAGCAGACTTCCTCAGCAGGCACGACCTCCACCCGGGAGAGTGGAAACTTCATCGGGAAGTTTTTTCCACATGATTGTAAACCGTTGGGAAATACCAAAGGTGGACATGATGGCGTCCCGTCTGAACAAAAAACGGGACAGGTATTGCGCCAGGTCAAGAGACCCTCAGGCAATAGCTGTGGACGTTCTGGTAACACCGTGGGTGTACCAGTCGGTGTATGTGTTCCCTCCTCTGCTTCTCATACCTAAGGTGCTGAGAATTATAAGACGTAGAGGAGTAAGAACTATACTCATGGCTCCGGATTGGCCAAGAAGGACTTGGTACCCGGAACTTCAAGAGATGCTTACAGAGGTCTTATGGCCTCTGCCGCTAAGAAGGGACTTGCTTCAGCAAGTACCATGTCTGTTCCAAGACTTACCGCAGCTGCGTTTGTCGGCATGGCGGTGGAAAGCCGGATCCTAAGGGAAAAAGGCATTCCGGAAGAGGTCATTCCTACCCTGGTCAAAGCCAGAAAGGAGGTGACCGCACAACATTATCACCACATGTGGCGAAAATATGTTGCGTGGTGTGAGGCCAGGAAGGCCCCACAAAGAAATTTCAACTCGGTCGTTTCCTGCATTTCCTGCAAACAGGAGTGTCTATGGGCCTCAAATTGGGGTCCATTAAGGTTCAAATTTCGGCCCTGTCGATTTTCTTCCAGAAAGAATTGGCTTCAGTTCCTGAAGTCCAGAAGTTTGTCAAGGGAGTATTGCATATACAACCCCCTTTTGTGCCTCCAGTGGCACTGTGGGATCTCAACGTAGTTCTGGGATTCCTCAAATCACATTGGTTTAAAACCAGTCAAATCTGTGGATTTGAAGCATCTCACATGAAAAGTGACCATGCTCTTGGCCCTGGCCTGGACCAGGCGAGTGTCAAATTGGTGGTTTTTTCTCAAAAAAGCCCATATCTGTTTGTCCATTCGGACAGGGCAGAGCTGCGGACTCGTCCCCAGTTCTCTCCCTAAGGTGGTGTCAGTGTTTCACCTGAACCAGCTTATTGTGGTGCCTTGCACCTACTAGGGACTTGGAGGACTCCAAGTTGCTAGATGTTGTCAGGGCCCTGAAAATATTTCCAGGACGGCTGGAGTCAGGAAAACTGACTTGCTGTTATCCTGTATGCACCCAACAAACTGGGTGCTCTTGCTTCTAAGCAGACTATTGCTAGTTGGATGTGTAATACAATTCAGCTTGCACATTCTGTGGCAGGCCTGCCACAGCCAAAATATGTAAATGCCCATTCCACAAGGAAGGTGGGCTCATCTTGGGCGGCTGCCCGAGGGGTCTCGGCTTTACAACTTTGCCGAGCAGCTACTTGGTCAGGGGCAAACACGTTTGCTAAATTCTACAAATTTGATACCCTGGCTAAGGAGGACCAGGAGTTCTCTCATTCGGTGCTGCAGAGTCATCCGCACTCTCCCGCCCGTTTGGGAGCTTTGGTATAATCCCCATGGTCCTTTCAGGAACCCCAGCATCCACTAGGACGATAGAGAAAATAAGAATTTACTTACCGATAATTCTATTTCTCGGAGTCCGTAGTGGATGCTGGGCGCCCATCCCAAGTGCGGATTATCTGCAATACTTGTACATAGTTACAAAAATCGGGTTATTATTGTTGTGAGCCATCTTTTCAGAGGCTCCGCTGTTATCATACTGTTAACTGGGTTTAGATCACAAGTTGTACGGTGTGATTGGTGTGGCTGGTATGAGTCTTACCCGGGATTCAAAATTCCTCCCTTATTGTGTACGCTCGTCCGGGCACAGTACCTAACTGGCTTGGAGGAGGGTCATAGGGGGAGGAGCCAGTGCACACCACCTGATCGGAAAGCTTTACTTTTGTGCCCTGTCTCCTGCGGAGCCGCTATTCCCCATGGTCCTTTCAGGAACCCCAGCATCCACTACGGACTCCGAGAAATAGAATTATCGGTAAGTAAATTCTTATTTGCAGCCTAACCCTAACCTAATGTAACCCTAACTGCAGCCTAACCCTAACCTAATGTAACCCTAACCCTAACTGCAGCCTAACCCTAACCTAATGTAACCCTAACCCTAACTGCAGCCTAGCCCTAACCTAATGTAACCCTAACCCTAACCTAATGTAACCCTAACCCTAACTGCAGCCTAACCCTAACCTAATGTAACCCTAATTGCATCCTAACCCTAACCTAATGTAACTCTAACCCTAACTGCAGCCTAACCCTAACCTAATGTAACCCTAACCCTAACTGCAGCCTAAACCTAATCTAATGTAACCTTAACCCCAACTGCAACCTAACCCTAACCTAATGTAACCCTAACCCTAACTGCAGCCTAACCCTAACCTAATGTAACCCTAACCCTAACTGCAGCCTAGCCCTAACCTAATGTAACCCTAACCCTAACCTAATGTAACCCTAACCCTAACTGCAGCCTAAACCTAATCTAATGTAACCCTAACTGCAGCCTAACCCTAACCTAATGTAACCCTAGCCCTAACTGCAGCCTATCCCTAACCTAATGTAACCCTAAACCTAACCTAATGTAACCCTAACCCTAACTGCAGCCTAAACCTAATCTAATGTAACCCTAACTGCAGCCTAGCCCTAACCTAATGTAACCCTAACCCTAACTTAATGTAACCCTAACCCTAACTGCAGCCTAACCCTAATCTAATGTAACCCTAACCTAATGTAATGCTAACCCTAACTGCAGCCTAACCCTAACCTAATGTAACCCTAACTCTAACTGCATCCTAACCCTAACCTAATGTAACCCTAACCCTAACTGCAGCCTAACCCTATCCCTAACCTAATGTAACCCTAACCCTAACCTAATGTAACCCTAACTGCAGCCTAAACCTAATCTAATGTAACCCTAACTGCAGCCTAGCCCTAACCTAATGTAACCCTAACCCTAACTGCAGCCTAGCCCTAACCTAATGTAACCCTAACCCTAACTGCAGCCTAACCCTAACCTAATGTAACCCTAACTGCAGCCTAACCCTAACCTAATGTACCCCTAACCCTAACTGCAGCCTAACCCTAACCTAATGTAACCCTAACCCTAACTGCAGCCTAAACCTAATCTTATGTAACCTTAACCCCAACTGCAACCTAACCCTAACCTAATGTAACCCTAACCCTAACCTAATGTAACCCTAACCCTAACTGCAGCCTAGCCCTAACCTAATGTAACCCTAACCCTAACCTAATGTAACCCTAACCCTAACTGCAGCCTAAACCTAATCTAATGTAACCCTAACTGCAGCCTAACCCTAACCTAATGTAACCCTAACCCTAACTGCAGCCTAGCCCTAACCTAATGTAACCCTAAACCTAACCTAATGTAACCCTAACCCTAACTGCAGCCTAAACCTAATCTAATGTAACCCTAACTGCAGCCTAGCCCTAACCTAATGTAACCCTAACCCTAACTTAATGTAACCCTAACCCTAACTGCAGCCTAACCCTAATCTAATGTAACCCTAACCTAATGTAATGCTAACCCTAACTGCTGCCTAACCCTAACCTAATGTAACCCTAACTCTAACTGCATCCTAACCCTAACCTAATGTAACCCTAACCCTATCCCTAACCTAATGTAACCCTAACCCTAACCTAATGTAACCCTAACTGCAGCCTAAACCTAATCTAATGTAACCCTAACTGCAGCCTAGCCCTAACCTAATGTAACCCTAACCCTAACTGCAGCCTAAACCTAATCTAACCCTTACCCTAACTGCAGCCTAGCCCTAACCTAATATAAAACTAACCCTAACTGAACCTAATCTAACCCTAACTGTAATTGCAACCTATCTCTAACCCTAACCATTATCTAGCCCTAACGCTAATTGCAACCTAATGTAACCCTAACCCAAGCTGCAGCCTAAAACCTAGATCTAATCTAACCCGTACCCTAATTCCGGACTAACCATAATCTAACTGTAACATAGCCCTAACCCTACTTGTATCCTAACCCTAATGCAGCCTAACCCTATAACTAACTCTAATAGAATCGTAACCCTTAAGCCACCTACACACTCGGCAACCTGCGGCCGAGGTGCCCGATGGCCTATACGGCTGACGGGCGACCTTCTGCAGGTGCGGGGGACGAGGGGAGTGAATGTTTTTTTCACTCCCCACGTCACTCGGCCCTATTCCAGAACATGCAGGTTGTCCATATTGACCTGCAGGTGTGGATTGGCCACGGGGCTCACCAGGAAGATTCCTGGTAGGCTGAGATGCCCCATTCATTCTGTTATTCCATCTCTGCAGTACAGCCACTCTGCCATCCAGTGATGATGATGCCATGGCTACACGGTATGTTATACTTTTTGTGCTGCCCTATCGGGCCACTTCTACAAAAAGTCTCAGACACAACAGCAGCGAAAGATGCAAGGAAGTCCGCAATTGCATACAATCAGCCCTATGAGGAGAGATCCTGCCCCCCCCCCCTCGACAGACCCCACCCCCTCATCAGACCACACCCCCATTAGGGCTGCTTCCATAATTTCCCAGGCTTGTTTAACATCTCAATCCGCCCCTGTCGACCTGCATGTTCAAATGACGGGAGACCAACTAAAATCCAATTAAAGAAACAGTTACAGAGCGCTTGTAATGGTTACAAAAAGAAACATGTAGTGTATCCAAAGTAAGTGTGATATTGTGTTATTGTAGTGTAAAGGTTGAGCGCAATAGCTGTAAAGAAAAAAGTTAATATCAAAATGTTTACACTACAGCCCTTTGGCTGAGATGGATGCGGTGTCCAGGTAACAAGTGGGTTCCACAGTTTTGCATTAATTGAGGGTTTTTCTATAGTTGGTGGTGTTTAAAACAAACTTTCCCTGTGCTACCAACCCCTTCTCGGATTTCTTACAAAGCTCTGGCTTCCTCTCCGGCTGGCCCCTGCTGTGGCCGCGGCTCAAGGGGGTAATACAGATCTGATCGCTGCTGTGCGTTTTTGCAGAGTGGGCGATCAGGTCTGTACTGCGCATATGTATGCATCGCATTGCGCATGCGCGTCAGACAACAACAATGGGGATCGCTGGTCAGCAATGGATTTGTACAAAGAATCCATTTGCACGGGTAATCGCAAGGAGATTGACAGGAAGAGGGCGTTTGTGGGTGGCAACTGACCGTTTTCAGGGAGTGTCAGGAAAAACGCAGGCGTGTTCAAGCGTTTGAAGGGAGGGTGTCTGATGTCAATTCCAATCCTGAACAGCCTGATGTGATCGCAGCGGCTGAGTAAGTCCTGGGCTGCGCAGAGACTGCACAAAATCAGTTTGTGCAGCTCAGCTACACATGCGTTCGCACACTTGCACAGCGAATACACACTCCCTGTAGGCGGCGACTATCTGATCGCAGGGCTGCAATAATCGCTGGCTAGCAATCAGGTCTGAATTACCCCCCACGTGCGCTGTGCAGCACAATGTGCAGTTGTAGTCCCTGTCTCCTGGTCGCCTCTCAGTAGCGCTTCCAAGGCGTTTCGGGCTGCATGCCATTTCTCAAGGATAGTGCTGATTTGTTTTCCCCCGTTTTTTTTTTTTAAAACAACTTTATTGTTTCTGTTTAAAAAAAAGTATCTTCCAGGAAATACTTTACAAAAAAAGGTGGTTACCTACCACATGGCTCACCTTGCTGTTAGGTATTGCGCTCAGATTTTGATAAAAGTTATTATAAATAATAATGACTAAAAATGTGAAGTTAAGATATTTGTATAGTAATATATGTATGTATCAGGTGTTTGATATATTAAAAATTTTGACCATAAATGTATAAAAGTTTAGTAATTAATTTAAACGAAATGAACGAAAAGTGAGATTTTTTTCCATTTTGTTTTTTGTCTTTTCGATACAAATATCTTAACTTCACATATTTTAGTTGTTGTCTCTTATTTTTATCGATGCCTGTGGAACCCACTCATTACCTGGACACCGCACCCATCTCAGCCAAAGGGCTGTAAACATTTTGTTTATCAACATTTTTCTTTACAGGTATTTGCTCTCAACACAAAGTAAACAAATCCAATTGTTGGGTGTCTATACACGTGTGAGATCTATTGTGCGCTACACTGCGGCTGTGCAATACCCTACAAATCAGTCGGCCAAATATCGATAGTAAGCTTGTCGGCATTCAGAATGTTGACATATTGACTACTTACCTAATAAATCTGTCATGCAGTATATATGTAGTCCTGAGTGGGTGCTATTGGCCTGAGGTGCCACCTGACACTATCTGAGATTACATTCCGGAGCTTTATGTTACACAGTTATGTATGTATGTTTGTTGGTACAGGTTGAGTCTCCCTTATCCAAAATGCTTGGGACCAGAGGTATTTTGGATATCGGATTTTTCCGTATTTTGGAATAATTGCATACCATCAGAGGCAGAACTCTGGGAGGCAACGGAGTAAACTGCCGCCGGGCTCCTGCTCTGAAGGGAGGGGCACCTCTCCTCCCATTGTGTGACACCATTGAATTAAGTTAATTGATATCTGTCGCTGTCTTTTCAGTGGCCGACTTCCTCACTGGTCCCTGCACCTTACAAATCACACCATCTTTATTATACTATAGATACACATTTTATAAGTGTCATACCCCGGATTAGAAACCACACCCTATTCCACTGGAAGCTGACACCTTACTGATGAAGCTGTTTGCTCCTGTATAGGAAATATGAGTATTTTAACTATATGAAGATACTTCTCTGACAATTACACATAATTTCATATAGTCAGAATTATCATGCTTCAACTACAGGAGCAAATAGCTCCATCAGTAAAGTGTCTGCTGTTAGTGTAACAGGTCATGGATTCTAATCCTGGGTATGACTGCTAAGAAATGTGTGATTTAAAATAAAAGACAATTAAATGTATAAATACAGTATATACATTTATTTCAGAACACTCCACACACACACACACACACACACACACACACACACACACACACACACACACACACACACACACACACACATATACAGTATATACATATACACATATACACACGCACACATACATACATATATTTATCTTAATATAGGAAATAGGGGGGGCACCAATATTTATCTTGCCTCCAGGCGACTGTGACAAACTTACGCCACTGCATACCATAATGAGATATCATGGTGATGGGACACAAGTCTAAGCACAGAATGCATTTGTTTCATATACACCTTATACACACACCCTGGAGGTCATTTTATCCAATATTTTTTATAACTTTGTGTATTAAACAAAGTTTGTGAACATTGAGCCATCAAAAAACAAAGGTTTCACTATCTCACTCTCACTCAAAAAAGTCCGTATTTCGGAATATTTGGATATGGGATACTCAACCTGTATTACCTATAGGTGAGTCACATTACACTTCTCTCTTTTTTTGTTGCAGATGAAAGATTTTTATAAAGAAAAGGCACACATTACAAGTTTAAAGGATATCAAAATGAAATCCCTTAGGTAAGAACTGGACTCATCAGAAGTAAATGTTATAAGGGGAGATGTATCATGCATGGAGAGAAGTTGTCCAAAGCCACCAATCAGCTTCCTTGTCATTTCACAGGCTGTTCTAGATAAATGACAGTTAGAAGATGATTGGTTGCTTTGGGAAACTTTTCCACTTCATCTCTCTCCGAGGTTTGATACAACTCCCCCATGCAGAGATATGCACAACAGACAGACATACATTTGTAGTTCATGTGTACCATGCGGCCATGCCTGAGTGATACCTAACATCTTACCAGGAAGGAAGACTTGGTGAGACATCTGTGTAACTTTCATATGAGGGAATTTAAGTTCTTCTAATTTGATAACGGAGGTTAGAAAATGGGAAACAAGGTAAGTAGTGTGTAGGCAGTGCATTGCTCTGTACAACTGTGCTGTAGTCAGTAGCTATTACACTGACGTATAGCCATGGCGGATTCCATGGCTAGTCCTCTTAGACTGCCAACTGCAAAGGTCATGGATACATAATCTTAGGCTTCTTACTGCGAAGGCCACGACAACATCATCTTAGGCTGCCAGCGCCATAGGCCATGGCTACTTCATTGTAGGCTACCAGCGGCAGAGGCCATGGCTACGTCATCTTAGGCTGCCAGCGCCATAGACCATGGCTACATCATTGTAGGCTACCAGCAGCAGAGGCCATGGCTACATCATCTTAGGCTGCCAGTGCCATAGGCCATGGCTACATCATTGTAGGCTACCAGCGGCAGAGGCCATGGCTACGTCATCTTAGGCTGCCAGCGCCATAGGCCATAGCTACATCATTGTAGGCCACCAGCGGCAGAGGCCATGGCTACGTCCTCTTAGGCTGCCAGCGCCATACGCTATGGCTACATCATTGTAGGCTACCAGCAGCAGAGGCCATGGCTACGTCATCTTAGGCTGCCAGCGCCATAGACCATGGCTACATCATTGTAGGCTACCAGCAGCAGAGGCCATGGCTACGTCATCTTAGGCTGCCAGCACCATAGGCCATGGCTACATCATTGTAGGCTACCAGCAGCAGAGGCCATGGCTACACTACATCATGTTAGTTCTCAGTTAGAGGATAATGCCTGCACATGACTGGATGCAGGGGGTCCTGTCCACAACACGCAGGGACATGTTCTGCTCTTTGTAGTTCTCAGTACACAATCCAGTTACTTCTTTCTCTCCACTAACTTGCACATTCTATCCCCAGAAATGGCAGTATTATCGTAGAGCATGAAGTAAAACTAAATGCTAATTTTGGACATGCTGCAGAAGAACAACTTCAAGCAGTTTCTAGAATTAGTAATGCCTTAAAGGATAATAAATGCACGGCAGATGGGAGTGGTGAGTACAGCATGTGAATGTCTGTAAAATAGCATTTGTAAGCACAAAAGTTCTTTTGGAAAAAACAGGGTCATATAAAGTATGTATGTATATACATGTATGTATTTTTATATATATATATATATATATATATATACACACAGTATATATTATTGTGACATAGGCACAGAAATTAGAACACACAGTAGGCAGGTTCACGGCCACGCAGTGTCTATTAGTTGCAGCAGACACTGCACTTTAACACACACACACACACACACACACACACACACACACACACACACACACACACACACACACACAAATCCTTGACAAATAGGCACAGTGATTAGAGATGCAGGTGTGGCTAAAAGTCTCAGCACTAAAGTACTAACAATAGGTCTACTGTGATTGAATACAGCCACAATCTGCTGTAGTCCCTATTGAGACTTTGGCCTATTCACTGGCCGCAATTTGGTGTCAGTGCCCAAAGCACTGGGCATTATATTGTGTGCATTATGTGTAACTGGCACTATACTGGGAGACATTATGTGTAACTGAAACTATACTGGGAGACATTATGTGTAACTGGCACTATATTGGGTGCATTATGTGTAACTGGCACTATACTGGGAGACATTATGTGTAACTGAAACTATACTGGGAGACATTATGTGTAACTGGCACTATATTGGGTGCATTATGTGTAACTGGCACTATTGGGGCATTATGTGTATCTGGCACTATTAAGGCAGTATTTGTATTTGGCACTATACTGGGGACATTATGTTTACAAATATGTTTAACTGCCACTATTGGGGGCTGTATGTGTAACTGGCACTATACTGCGGATATTATGTGTAACTGGCACCATACTGCGGATATTATGTGTAACTGGCACTATAGTTCGAGACATTATGTGTATCTGGCACTATACTGGGGACATTATGTGTGTCTGGCAGTATACTGGAATATTATGTGTATCTGACACTATACTGGGGACATTGTGTGTAAGGAGCACTACTGTGGGCATTGTGTGTGTGTGTGTGTGTGTGTGTGTGTGTGTGTGTGTGTGTGTGTGTGTGTGTGTGAAGAGGGGTGGTGATAATATATATATAAATGTGTAGGATGTTAACATAATTAAAAGTTGCAAGGCTGCACTCACTTTTCCAGGAGCTTGCACACCTTTGGCGTGTGCATTTCAGGGTGCTGGTAGGCCTGGAGCCAGCCCTGCACAACCTGTTATTGTATGTGAGCCAATGAGAATAAATCACATGATTATCTCAAATATGGCAAAACTAATCATTCGGTACCTTTTTTGGTTGACCTCATTTAACATAACGATTGGTTAGTTACTGGCAGGAGGAGGTCCAACTAGTTTAACAATATTATAAGATGATCTCAGAAAATCTCAGCATTACTGTATATTTGTTTGTGGGATTTACTTATATTGTAATGAATGTGGACCATAATGGGAATAATATATACACTACTATGGTATACGGATTACCAAGTACTGAACTCCCTCTCATATTAACATAGAAATTATGCCAGAATAGCAGCGATGGCACTAGCTTGGAATAGAATTTATATTCAGCGAGAATGTCACGTTTGTCACATCTCATGGTAAAAGGGTTCTGCAGTTGTCCTGTGCCAGAAAAAGAATTGGCAACACCTCCCCCCCCCCCTCATTTTTTGAAATGGGACATAAGGTGCATACCCCGTGGGAAAGGGGCATGACAGAATTAATCCCAGAGGAGGCCCATGCTATGATGCCCCTTCCCACATTCTGTTAATAATCAGCTTTGCAAATTGAGCAGATCTATGTCGTGTGCAGCCACACATCCGATCTCTTGCAGCTACACACTACATAGATCTGCTCAGCCGCAATGGTTTACTTTCAGTTGCAACTACTCTGAAATCATTTATTTTTTATTTTTATGAATAGTAATACAAATATAAATTTCAAGAATAAGCCTGGTTTATGAAATGTAATGTTGAATATTTGTTGTTATTTTGCTCTTTTTCTGAAATATAACACTGTAATAGGACCACTTTGCTGCTCTTTGTTGCACAAGTTGATTTGAGATCTCTCAAATCAGACAAAAATTTTCAAATCCCAAATTTTGCTGAATTGTTTTGCTGATCTCTATACAATTGGTCCAGTTCGGTGAATATGCTGCAGCCTTGTCCTTTGATGCTACGGTCCTATCATAAGGACCTCTGTTTAATCAGGAATCAGTCGCAGCCAACTGGCGCTCATCCACTCCTGGCGCTCAACTAGGCGTCCATTTAAGGTTGTTATTGGGTTTTCAGTACCTGGAGCAAAGGACAAGTACAGTGACCCATATAAACAAAATGACATGACCCATATAGCAAAATACAGTATGTACATACCGGTAGACACCCTAAATGACTGTATATCACACCACATGGTGTCATGGAGGGGGTGTGTATATATATATATATATATATATATATATATATATATATGTATATATATATATATATATATATATATAAAGTTCCAGTATATTACCGCCTTGTTTTCTGTTTGCAGATCAATTGTGTTTTAATCCGAACGCCAGCGTTGTTCCAATACCGATTGAATTACAAGGTAATTATATCTCTGTAAATGAGAGGTGTGTTATGAAATGTATAAGTAAAAGACCATGGGCCAGATGTACTAAGCTTGAAAAGTGATAAATATCACTGTGATAAAGTACCAGCCAATCGGCTCCTAACTGTCATTTTTCAAACACAGCCTGTGACATGACAGTTAGGAGCCGATTGGCTGGTACTTTATCACAGTGATATTTATCACTTTTCAGGCTTAGTACATCTCCCCCCATGTCTGAGCAAAAACAGTTTAACAATGTTTTTTTAATAAATCATATCATTAAAACGCAGAACACTGAGCATAAAATGATTAGTCAAATTCGATTGCTGATTAGAATTACCTTCATTGGCGTAAGTTTGTCTCAGTTGCGAGAGGGGCGGACACATAGGAAAAAAGCTAGTCCTGGGTATCCCGGGATTGACCATTTTTCAATGCTGATACCCGGGATTGAAAAAATGGCCCAGGATTGGCCATTTCTCACAATGCTGATATTTTCTCTGACAATTATTTTACAAGTGTCATACCCTGGATTAGAACCCATGGCCTATTACACTGGAAACATGCACCTTACTGATTGAGATATTTGCTCCTGTATGCAAGCATGAGAATTCTATGAAGTTACTTGAAATTGTCAGAGAAGTAACTTCATTTAGTTAGTATTCTCATGCTTTCTTTATAGGAGCAAATAGCTTCATCAGTAAGGAGCCTGCTTCCAGTGTAATAGGTCATGGGTTCTAATCCTGGGTATAACACTTGTAAAAAGTGTATTTATAATAAAGCGGGTGCAGGGAAGAAGAGATAGTGATGACTGTCAATTAATTTAATTTAATGGTGTCACTGAACACATGGAACGGGAGAAGAGGTGCTCCCCTACAGAGCAGGAGCCCACTGGCAGCCGACTCCATTGCCTCTCACAGTTATGCCTCTGATTACCTTATTCTGTTCCCCACATGATTGGCATTCAGAGTGTCTGTCCAAACTTAGAATTAGTGATGAGCGGATTCGGTTTCACTCGGTTCTCAAAACGGCATCTTATTGGCGCATGGATGTCACGTGTTTTGGATAGCCAATAAGATGCCGTTTTGAAAACCGAGTAAAACCGAATCCGCTCATCACTACTTAGAATGCCACCGCACCATTCTCCTACTCTGTAAATACAATCTCTTACAGAACAAAAGAGACCTCACCTAGTGAAACTTAAGAATATATACAACGTTGTACAATATAACAAAAAAAAAAAATTGGTACTTGAGCCCTGACTTAGAAATAAGATCCTGAAAGAAATGTGGATTCACAAATAAGCTTACAAATTGTCAATTTCAAATTATATCCCGTCTTGGAGACACTGTAGGCAATAAAAAAAAAAATCACAGTTTCTAATTTTTATAGCAGACTTTTTAATTTGAAATGCCAGTAAAAAATACAGTTTGTTTTAAAAACAAAAAATAAAGCATAAAAAAGAGGCATTTAAAAAAAAAGTTTTTTTTGTATTTTTATACACTTTTTTCCCCTACTTCATAACCTTTATTTGTTGCAAACACTGCAATTCCACAATAGTTACATTATATCCAGATCTAACATTTGATTCATTCTCCAAATGTTACAAGCACAAGGAAAAAAAAGTGGCAAAAAAAAATCTCAATTTGTTATAGTATATACAAAATCTTCTGAAATCAATAACACCTTATGTGACTCAGAAATAAGCTGGAATTAGGTGGAACCCGGGAAGTACTGGAAAATGCTGGTGCACTGTTACGGGACATGGCTGGTTTCCTACCTAACCAATCTCTGCTCTTCCAGATGTTTGTCTTTAGGACTTTTTTTTTTTACTAACTTTATTTGTTACAGCTCAAAACTTGTAGAAACCGTATACATACCAGTCTCATTAATACAGTTTAATTAACATCTTAGATGGAAAGTCTCTGACTTTAGCTCATGAATGAGTCATTGGAATTGTACCCTCATTCCATATCAGTGATAATCAGGCTATCACTTTTAGTCATATTTTTTAATCCACATTACTTCCAGGGTTTGTTACTTTCTAAGTCAGCATCAGCAGTTTTCCTATATTCTTATGTAACATTTTTGTCGTTGAGAAAAACCCATTTCTTGTGTTCCAGACTTCAATATCTCATTTAGGCGCCAACATGCTGTATGCACCCGCTCCCTCTGTAAATATATACTGCTCAAAAAAATAAAGGTAACACTTAAACAACACAATGTAACTCCAAGTCAATCACACTTCTGTGAAATCAAAATGTCCACTTAGGAAGCTACACTGATTGACAATCAATTTCACATGCTGTTGTGCAAATGAAATAGACAACATTGGAAATTATAGGCAATTAGCAAGATACCCCCAATAAAAAAGTTAAGATACCCCCAATAAAAAAGTTGTTCTGCAGGTGGTGAACACAGACCACTTCTCAGCTCCTATGCTTTCTGGCTGATGTTTTGGTCACTTTTGAAAGCTGGCGGTGCTTTCACTCTAGTGGTAGCATGAGACGGAGTCTACAGCCCACACAAGTGGCTCAGGTAGTGCAGCTCATCCAGGATGGCACATCAATGCGAGCTGTGGCAAGAAGGTTTGCTGTGTCTATCAGCGTAGTGTTCAGAGCATGGAGGCGCTACCAGGAGACAGGCCAGTACATCAGGAGACGTGGAGGAGGCCGTAGTAGGGCAACAACCCGGCAGCAGGACCTCTACCTCCGCCTTTGTGTAAGGAGGAACAGGAGGAGCACTACCAGAGCCCTGCAAAATGACCTCCAGCAAGCCACAAATGTGCATGTGTCTACTCAAACGATCAGAAACAGACTCCATGAGGGTGGTGGGGGTTGTGCTTATAGCCCAACACCATGCAGGATGTTTGGCATTTGCCAGAGAACACCAAGATTGGCAATTTCGCCACTGGCGCCCTGTGTTCTTCACAGATTAAAGCAGGTTCTCACTGAGCACATGTGACAGACGTGACAGAGTCTGGAGACGCCAAGGAGAATGTTCTACTGCCTGCAACATCCTCCAGCATGACCGGTTTGGCAGTGGGTCAGTAATGGTGTGGGGTGGCATTTCTTTGGGGGGCGGCACAGCCCTCCATGTGCTCACCAGAGGTAGCCTGACTGCCATTAGGTACCAAGATGAGATCCTCAGACCCCTTGTGAGACCATATGCTGGTGCGGTTGGCCCTGGGTTCCTCCTAATGCAAGACAATGCTAGACCTCATGTGGCTGGAGTGTGTCAGCAGTTCCTGCAAGATGAAGGCATTGATGCTATGGACTGGCCCGCCCGTTCCGCAGACCTGAATCCAATTGAGCACATCTGGGACATCATGTCCTGCTCCATCCACCAACGCCACGTTGCACCACAGACTGTCCAAGAGTTGGCGGATGCTTTAGTCCAGGTCTGGGAGGAGATTCCTCAGGAGACCATCCGCCACCTCATCAGGAGCAGGCCCAGGCGTTGTAGGGAGGTCATACAAGCACGTGGAGGCCACACACACTACTGAGCCTCATTTTGACTTATTTTAAGGACATTACATCAAAGTTGGATCATCTTATAATGTGTTTTTCCAGTTTAATTTTGAGTGTGACTCCAAATCCAGACCTCCATGGGTTAATAAATTTGATTTCCATTGATAATTTTTGTGTGATTGTGTTGTCAGCACATTCAACTATGTAAAGAACAAAGTATTTAATAAGAATATTTCATTCATTCAGATCTAGGATGTGTTATTTTAGTGTTCCCTTTATTTTTTTTGAGCAGTGTATATTACTATGCATCCACATACAGTGTACACATAAACTTAGGCACAGTAACAGCAGCTGTACACAAGCTGGTGAGAAAGGGTGACAAGTGGCTTACACCTGACAGCACACTGACCACGCTACATGGACCTGTAGGATATTTACTTTAATCATATGTTTTGTCTCCCTAGAGTTGTGTGCTGATTCCCTTGATATTAGTGAAAATGTTACTCAATATTATGAAGCTGTAAATGAAACAACCGATCTCGTGTGCGCGTCAAACTGCAGTAGATTAAACAACCATTTTGTGGACTGCAACAAAGGACAATGTTCTCTCACACAAAAGGGACCCCATTGCTAGTAAGTGCCTTTCTTGTCACCTCTTCACAACTTCGTTATCATGACATCTCAGGAACCACTGTGACCTCAGCATCTTCTGTGCCCATCACGTCTTATATTTCCACCCATGCACGTGTTTATATACCTAGGGTCCTCATGTCCTCCTTCCTAAGTTCCTTCTTTTACCACCTCTAAAGCATTACAAATCTCTTTTTTGCAGCCACATACTGTATGTGGCCTTAATTGAGTCTCACAACATTTATTTAGTGCATGCAACACTAAAACACTGCAAGAGGAGCAAGGTTCTAACATGGAGCTTAGAAGAAGACCAGAACTAGTTGTACTCATGTGTCTTCTGGTCCATGTTTAATCTGCTCTCCTTGACCGCCAACATCTTATTCTCTCAGCCTTGCACATGCCCTCATCCAACCTTCTGCATCTTATCTTCATATGTACTGCACAATGTACAACAGTGAGTACAAAGCCTAAATACAAACATTGCAGACAAGGAGAGACAAGTACAAGGGAACAGGGGGTAGGTCAATACACTATAACTAGAGACAGTAGGCTGTGGTGAGTCACAGGGAACAACAGCTCTCAGTGACCCTGGACCCAACGTAGGAGTCAGCTTGCCGAGGTGGAGAAGAAGACAAGAGACAAGGAGCACTGGTGGTAAAGTTTGAGCAAGGGAAGAATGAGTTGGAAGAGGGCCCTACCCAAAAGCTTACGTTCTACTGGTGGAGGGGTAAACAGATGGAGGGACAATAGGGAGGAGACAAGTTGTGTGGGAAGGAGGAGGGAGTGAGAAAGGATTTAAGCGAAGGTCTGGTAGGCTTTAGTGAAAAGCTGTGTCTAAGAAGACGTGGTGAGAGAGTACATTCCAGAGGTGGGGTTACGGTGGGAGAAATCTTGGAGGCAGGCATGGAAGAAAGTGACCAGAGTAGAGGTGAGGCAGCAACCAGAGATGGCTGGAGGTGGTTGGACTGTGATGAGGTTGGCGTTGTAAATCGTTTTCATCCTTAGTGGACTTTAATAGTGCAATTGGAGCTTGGAGATTATAAAAATGGGTGGTAGTGGCCCCATGATATGGCATAGTATACCTTATGCACAAATATTACTATTACTATCTTTCAGTAGTTGACTCCTTCCTTTATACTTTTCTTCTTTTTATTTCAACAGTTGTGAGATTTCAGACCAGTACTGGTACACAGGAAATCGGTGCCAGACGGCAATCAGCAAAGCCGGGGTCATTGCTGGAGTGACTGTGGGTCTCTTTGTTCTTCTAATTATTATTTTGATGTTGTCTGTCTTCTTACGCAGACGTCGCACGCACTCAGACAAAGTCTAGTAAGTGTCCATGTTTCACAATGTTAGCTTCCCTCAGCCGTTTAAGACATAGGGTGAGACATTTAAAGCCTTCTGAGAAGGACCAATCAGCTTTGAGCTCTCTCTTATCATGTACATTCTAAAAAATGACAGCTACAAGCTAATTGGTTGCTATCGGCAACTTCTTCAACTATCCTCTTTAGCAGGTTTGATACAGAACATCTCCCCCTAGGCCATCTAAGATTTCTTAGATTTTGTATATTATTTAATGCTAAATGATTGGAGAATTCTACAGCCAAATATGTAGATATTTATTTTATGCCATAATTAGCTAAATTGACACAATCAATGTGTTTGTCAGGAACCTTCACCTTTAGTGCTCAAAGTCTGAAGTTCCTACAACACACTGGTACAGAGATATGAAAGCAAGGTGATTGATGAGGGGACCTGCACAGCCTTTGGCAAGACGTTGCTAATTCATAATCGTAACCCAGCATCTGAGTGGTTCACCAGTCAGAGAGGACCAATATTTTGATTGAATAATTTTAGGTTCAAGGACGCTGTCTAGGTAAGTTAGCAAAGTCAGGGGTGGTTTAAGGGAGGAGAGGACCTGTGTGCAGGCTCTGTGCAGGCCTCATCCTCTCTACCAGTGGAGTAGACTCTGGCTTTGCCCAGATCTTTGGGAATATGGTGCCTGTGCCTTGCTCCTGGAGACTTCTTCTCACTGTGCATGAGCAAATCACTGGGAAAATGTCCACCATGCCATTTTCCTGGTGATTTCTGCTGCTCTGTAGTGCCAGGCCACCGGCCAACTTGGGACTGCAGAGATAGCCGAGAGGTATATATAGCTACATATGGGTGTAGGGTAAACAGTGTGGCTCCCTCTGTGTGCACACACACCCTGCACCCATTGTATGTACGTCATTGTGTAGAGCCATAATACGATTTCTTGTGCATGGCACTTTTTGTCCAGTTGTGACGTCTTGGCCAGGCATGGTAGGTGGTCTCGCAACTTGTTTCCCTAAGCATGGGTGGCTATAGATGGAGACAAGTGCAATGGGGGTCATTCCGAGTTGATTGCATGTAGCAACTTTTTGCAGCTCGTACGATCAACCTGACTCCGCCTATGGGTGAGTGTATTTTAGCATAGCAGGGCTGCGAATGCTTGTGCAGCCCTGCTATGCTAAAAAAAAGTTTCACGTAAAACAAGACCACGGCTGTAGTTACTCACCCAGGCCACTGCGACGGATCCAACGATGAAGGTCCCAGTCCTGACGTCAGACATCTGCCCTCCAAACGCCTCGACATGCCTGCGCTGGACTCACCACGCCTGTAAAATGGTGAGTATCCGCCCTGGAACACCTCCCGCCTGTCCGTCTTCTTGCAATTGCCGCTGCAATCACACTTGTCGCTGGTTGCGTCATTGCCCGCGCGTGTGCATGCGCATTTCCGGCCCATTCGCACTGCATGAAATGTCTCTGCTGCCCCACCTCTATTTGTCCCTCTAAGTAGTAGGATTTGGACCATCTCCTTTTTAGCCGATGTGTCTCCAAATATTATCAAAATGAAAAGCTGTGGAATGTCGGTTGCCTCTTTTGTCTCATCTAATTGACACAACAAGTGTGTTAAAATGCTTATTTACCCGATTTTGTGTTTGGAAACCTGCAGCTGGCTCGGAGTTAAGCAATTGTTACTGATTGAGATTTACTGTTGGGTCTTATAAGATCAGTGGGATAAGATTTCAGTGCGTAAACTGTAATACTTCATCATTTATTTTCAAAAAGAAAATGGCTGTTATATTCACTGTGTAGACATTTTTAAATGGCTCCAAAATGCTTTTTTTCTTTGAGGCACAAATATTCTTAGTTGGACACAGTATAAAATAATATATAAATGATTGTTAATAATAATAATAATAATAATAATTATTATTATTATTATTATTCAACCTCCCACACGGAGATAGGGGGAAATGTATCAAACCTTAGAGAGAGATAAAGTGCCAACCAATCAGCTACAAACTGTCCTTTTTCAGGCTGTGGGGTAGATGTATTAACCTGGAGAAGGCTTTATACCTGTTCCCCTTAGAGTGATACTTTTTCTGCCTCTTGGCATGCGGAATGTTAGAATGTTAGAAATATAGAATATTATTACATTCACCTCTTCATGTGCAGCAAATATAAGCAATTAAACATGTCCGCTGTCAGAACATCATTATTAGAAGATCATAATTACAGTACATAAACAGCTAACACCTATATTACAAATATATCTGCAGTTAACACATATTTACTAAAATATAACATGCATTAATTAGTACGCAAATGGAATTTCACAGTAGTTGGTTCTTTGCATATGTGCATTCAGTTTTCATGGTCTCTATATGTTCTCTTTTCTGTAGCGTGCATGTTTGTGCGCCTATAGTAGGAAAATTAGATTGCAAGCTCACCTGGGGCAGGGACTGACGTGAATAAACATTCTCTGCTCAGTGCTGAATGATATGTGTAATTATATCTGGTAAAAGTCATAGGAACCCCCACGGTACAGAATCCCTGCAACTCCTGGGCTATAATAATCAAGTGGTCATCTAATTACCCAACAAAAAATACATTCATCTCATACCATAAACATGAGCTTTGTCCACAGCGTGTAAAAAATAATTTATCTGAACTTCTCCCACCTCTCACCCACACAGTTTGGTGGAGCCAGAACTACAGCGGTATGAGTATGAAAGTGAGCAGCACACCTATGAAAGCAACATCAGGAATCCTGAATTTCCCAACAGCATACAAGGTGGGAAATCTGCTAACGTCTTTAAGAGTCTAAACAAACACACATTACTTTATTATGCCTAAAATAGCAGGAAATCCATCAGATCTCTTTATCTACATCCAAATAGTGTGTGTAGTAGTAACTGCACTTCTCTAGTGTCTCAGAATGTCTAAGAGACTCACTGGGATCTTCTGGGAGAGCAGAGAACCATCAACATCCCTAATGACGTGATCGTGACTTGATGACAAGATTTGCATTGTTATGTCGTAGGGGGCTGGGTCTAGGTGACACAAATTGAGGTGCCACGCCCTGTGCACTTACCATTTGGACCTCCCCTCCAATATAACCCAAGAGGGAGGTCACAAGATTTGTCTAATATGGTATAAACCACTGCATAGGGTGGCTTGGAGTTTTCCACCACTGATTCAGAACATCTCCTGAGACCACTGTTCCAATGTAATTGTGACTTCCTATAAACTTTTATTTAATTTTTTTAGTTCTTTTTTTATTGTGTTCAGATGGGATCATGGTGGGACAAGGAAATCTAGCTACAATGCTACTTAAAATTTAAATGGGCTTATTTTCTTCAATTGTCTTACTCTAGGGTCCGAGAGTTCCAGACCCAACAGGAAGACCTTTAACCCATCCTTGGAAAGAGTGAATACAAATGCAAAAGTGAGTAACAGAAAAACGTGTTGATGCATAAACAATTACCCCCAAAAAGGTTAATTTACAGATATAAAAATATTTGTCAAAATTATCTGCAACTCCCCCCATTCCACTTGGGTGCACAATCATTATGCAGAATAGGGGGGATTTCAACCATTGTGTTTACATGCTATACAAGGTTGCACACGTAATTAAGGAACCCCAAATCATGAGAGAGTCATTAGTATGGATTGTATTTAACTAGCCTTCATATATAATTGTACTACAGTTTATAATGGTAATATAGCCGGCACTCCTGTGACCAATAAAAAATACTTACATTGGTGTCCTCCTCAATTACTGTTGCTGGTTGGGAGCAGAATCCGTGTATATTAGACCATATAGACAGCACTCTCGATGACTTATCATTAGTTTGGACCCTAAAGGATGTATCAACATAGAAACATTAAAAAAAATATGTATGTATAAAGATCCTTTTACAAGAATGAGTTGTCAATGCAAAAAAAAAAAAAAATTAAATTGTATTCACTTTCAACTAACATGAAAACTTTTAATTTGACTTTTTAAAAATGATGATGCCTGTAGGATACGATGATTAAAGAATACTGCAGGTACTGCCCCAATCTGTCAGCACCTACCTGCCTTCCTAAAATGCTCCCTCTCCTTATTTGCACTAAACATAGTCAAGGTAATATCTCCAAATGGTATAGATATCTAATTTCAGAAATGATGACTCATACTTTTGTTTCCCAAGGTAGATGGGAGAAAGATTTGCCCAAAGTCTTTACTGAGGAGATGTGGTCGAGTATTTATCACTCATGTTTTAAAATGTCAAGATGTGTTAGTCATTCGGAAATGTTTTTTAAATTGATCCATAGGGCATGTCTTACCCCAGATAGTCTTCATAAAATATGGACGAACGTCTCTCCCTACTGTTGGAGAGGATGTGGGCATATAGAGAACATTATGCACGTTTTTTGGTCATGCCCGATCTTACAACCCCTTTGGAGAGAGGTCTTTGTTTTAATCTCTGATGTGTTAGGTTATGCTATATCCTTGAATCCCCTCTTAGCTCTATTTCACTACTGCCGATTACATGTGGCTATCTCAGACAAATATTTGTTGGGACATATTCTGATAGCCTCAAAGCTTCCATAGCACAACTCTGGAACTCAGCGAAGATTCCAGACATTATAACTATTAAAACTAAAATCCACAAACATCATATCTTTGAGACAACTAGTAGCTTATTTTCCCCGTCCAGCTCTCTTATTTCTAATAAATGGCTGAAATGGTCTGATTATGTAAAGCGGTGCAATTCATCTTGGGCACATACTCAATATATTACTATTGACAATCTTGACTCGCCTCCTTTAGATACATAGCTTTTAGCTTTATCTTGTTTTGGAGTTCGTCCACACTGGCCTCTTATAATGGGCTCCCTAACTTTACGTACTTAAGTCGATGTGTTGTACTTGACTATGATGTATGATATACATGTTGACATGTTTGGCTCTCCACCCCCCCTTTATTTTATTTGAACGACTTCACCGCAGATGTTATGTCTACTATACTGTTGTCTTTTTCTTGCTCTTTTGTTATGGTTGTTATTCATAAAGTTCAATAAAAACTATTAAAGAAAAAAAAGAATACTGCAGGAAAAATAAGTACGTTTTGTAAACTCATAGGGGTCCTGGACGTGAAGACCAGTATCAGTATCCGTGGTTTCTCCAAGCATGATAGCCTGGAGAAGTTAGAAAGTCTTCGGGTTGGACTGAATATCTGTTGAAGCAACCGACGCATTCTCCACATCCTTTGTTCTTTCAAACGATTCCAGACTTTTGTGCTTGGAGATGCGGCCGTTACTAATAAGCAAATTGCTGGATTCCATGATGTGGACCATGGATGTTCTACCAGTTGGGCAGAAAGTAGCATGTTTACAAAGAATAAATTAACATTTTCTCTTGTGCAATCAGATTTTTTTTTCTGAAGTTTGACATTTTGGTTACTCCACGTAATTAACTACCATAGAAGATCATTGTCTATATTATCACCCACAGGTTACCACTGACAGACCCAGCCTCATCATCCCAAAATCCAAAAAGTGAATCTCCTTGTGATGCCGTAACCCAGCACCTAGCATCTGGTGGATAAAAACAAAGTTATGATTCAGAGAAGATGATGCTGTGTTTTTTTGCGAGCCATCTTTATCTCCTCATCGAATTTATGGCTATAAACTTAAACAAAATATATGTACTGTAAGAAGAGGTTCCGAGAGGGGAAGACATTTCCACACCTCAGCAGTGTTACTAGGAAAACTTTAACCAAGCCAAGTCATCTGTATTGTATTACATAACTGTCTGATAGCGACGTAACATTCCCAAGTATGGTATCTGGTAACCACTATATAAAATATTGTATATCCTGGAAGATCGGGGAAGATGAGCGTATCAGGGGATATACAAGCCAGATGATTAAACAATGCTTGTTTGTAGAAGAGTAGCACTGTTCCTCTGTACCAATCACATCTTTAAATGTATTATTTATCATGTTTAATACTATGTCACATAAAATAATTTATATTTAAAGGCTATACTGTCACTGATGTGCCAGACTTTTTTGATTTAAAAAATGAACAAAATTGTTAAACATTCTAGAGGCTGATGACAGCACAAAATTCATAATGAGTACTACGAATCCATAATAAATAATCATTACATTTGAACACTATATATCTATATATAAATACCTACAGTACGTACAGTAAGTGATGGAAGATGGCCAATCACTTGACAACATCTTCATGGGCCAAGTGTCTTAATAAGAGTTGAGAGACTCAAGGGCTATAGTTGGTGCAGCTGCTATGGGGCCTAGACCACATCCAACCCTCCACCCTGTTATACCACTTTTATACTAAAATGACGGGGCGCACCTGGGTGATTCCCGGGTTCGACCCGTCAAAGACCCTTTTCAGGCAGTGGACTGACCCTGCTAACTGCTGGGTTGGTGATGTCACCACTGACATGTGCAGAGGCAACACTTGGAGATGAAGTAATCTCCAAGTGCCGACTATTCTCTTGGCAGTGAACGGGTCCCGGGATGCATCAACCCGGCTAACCCATTTACACTGCACCATGACCCGGGGCCTTCCCAGAACCAACCTGCAAGCTAGCAAGGTTGGATTCCTGGGTAACTGGACCCTGGTCAACCCTTTTACACCGAGCCACACCCGGGTTATCACAGGAAAAATCTGGGTTTTTAGTGGAGGTGTAAAAAGGGTTTTAGTGTCTGTCGCTCTGTTCTCACTGATGCCCCAGCATGGCCACACCACCTCTCAGGCACAGGATTTTTGATCATTTACTGAGAGCCAGAGCAAGCTGGGACTGTTGCAGATAAAGGGGGGGGGAGAGTGTTTGGGGTTGCAGTGTGTGTGAAACATACAGTGACATATTCACTGTTTGACTACCCACCTCACCTGCACAAGACATATCACTATATGTTGATTACCATTCACTTAATCATATAAGTTAACCAGGCAGGCAGATAGTGCACACATTAGATCATTACGATGATAATGGCTAAGCTGCAAACTGATTTGCATATATGCAATTGAAGGGAGAGAAATTCAGGAAACAAAGAGGCAGATCACAAACCAACCACCTACTCTAAACCTGAAGATACACCTAATCCCCGCCTCTACACAGCTGAAGGTGTTGAAAGAGGAGTGTGCTACTGCACAGACTGCAGTCTTCCTGTTCTCCAGGAGGGCTTAATGCCCTATCCCAAGGTGGCCACCAAGATCTCTACTTTGCATGTGCAGGGGCCATCTTGAGACTGTGAAGAGTATAAGAGTAGCTTCTATGAGAGATCTGATTGACTCCTGCATGTGAAGCTGTCCCAGCATCTCGGCACAGCTAGCCATTTGCAGTATACATACCCTGGATGGGGAATTGTATGAAACCCCACTAGGCTCAATCTCTGCTCCATCACCAGTGTGCATGTAACAGTGAGTACGTCTGTACCCGTTATTTTGCAATAAACCAACACCACTGCTTAAGTAACTGAGCTGTTCATAGTATGGCTCATCCGCTGGTATGTGTCTACTGTACATATCGCTGCTATATCATCACCTGCACACAGAAGGCTGATCAATATGGCGCCACATCACAAACCTAAAATGAAAACCACAATATAAATGACATTTTACACACAACCTGTCCCATCCTTGAGGTTTATAGGCCATCGCACTTACTTCAGCGTTCTGTTATTTTCCCCCTGTGTACACACAATGGTGTGCATGCATTTGTTATGGTTGAATGTTAGAAACACTTTTAAAGTACAGCATACACAAAGCAAACTTTGGACACTCATGGAATAGTTAATATTCTCCTAAGAACCAACAGTCTGCAACATGTAGCTTGCTAATATTACCTTAGCATTACAGACCTCATTCAGAGTTGAACATAGATGCAAGTTGCAACTTTTTCTACCCATGGAACATGCAACGTGTGTGGATACGTCAATTCATAATGTGCATCTTTTGCCCTGGTGACTTGGCCATAGGTCCTGAGATGGGGGTTGGAAAAACCATGCAGATATGCCCAAAGTAGAGTATGGGTGTTATGACACAAATGCGTCCCAAGTTGTCCACCTACTAAGTGCAAATGCTCCCGTTTGATGTAAGATGACTTGTGGGTACTCAAACCCTGGTACAAGTTACTCACTGACGATGTTGGTGTTATAACTGTAGGTTTTTCGTGAGGGATCTATGTCTCCTAAAGGTTTTCTGGCAGTGACCTGTGTACACCCAGGGTTGAGACATGTAGATCTCACCAGCGGGTCTTCTCGCCTATAATTGCCACTTTTCCAGGTGGAATGTGCCTACCAGTACTGGGATGCCGCCAGGTCTTACATCGCTGGTGGTAGTACAAGCTCAACCCTGAGTGAACATTATCATCATCAATATTATCACAGTCATCATTTATTTCTAAGGCCCGCAGATTCTTGGTACCAGACAGTTATCTTGCAGATATGGAATACATAATAAGATACGAAATACAAACAGTGAAACAATATCAGCTAGCATGGATATCGATAAAAATCCATGTGTGTGAGCGGTCAGATAGAGGGGTGTCATCATGAATACATGTCCTATGAGAAGGATAGCAGTGAGACATAAGGTGAAGAGGACCCTGCCCATTCATACAAGACACAGGAGGTACTGATAGGCAGTAGGTACAAATAAGGCATTCGTAATGAGTAGTCAAGCATTAACAGATGAGTCTTGAAGGAATGTTTGATTTATTGAAGGCTGGCAGAAAGTATAGTAGGACAAGTTTCTATTCTTTTGGCGAGTTCATAACACATATATGGTGTTCATGAATGTGGTAGCTTCAAGAAAAAGTGCAATTACTGTGACTGTAGAGAATTTAATAAATATCTTAAATGAAGTGGAAAATGCCTAAAACAAATATAAAACATATGGCTTTTTCATTAATAATACAATGCTTATTAAACCATATAATTGGACATCATTTTCTTGGTGTGTCTAGGAGCGCATTGGTCCTTTCTGTCCATAAAAGGGCTTTCCTTTTTGCAAAAACTAGCAGTCTTTGGTTTCATTCTCCAGTATTCTCTTTAATAGAGCACATTGGGCCTAATTCAGGTTGGATTGCAAAACGCGATCCAACCGCCAAAATTGCTAAGAGGATGCAGGCGCAGTGCCCGTCCTGTGCATGTGCTCTTCCTGCACATCCGCTCACATTTTCTGCTGGGGGCCACAGAAAATGCTAGGGCTAGGGCGGCAACGCTCCATTTCATAGGCGGAGACGGATAATTGCAGGGGCAGAAGCAGCCAAGTGGGGGCGGCGGCATGGAAATAGGGAATCGTGGCTTGGCCCTGATCTCGGTGGCTGCGTAACTTTCACGCGCAGCCGCTGCGATCAGAAACATGGTGGCGGCAGGAGGGAACCTCAAATTCTATGATAAAGCAGAAATTGAGATGCAATCGCAATTTCTGCTTCATCAAGGGGGCGAGGTGGCGGTCAACATGCCGGGCAGTCTTGCCCTGCGATGGGCGGCGCACAGCATGCGAACACAAAGATTGCAAATTCTGTTAATTATCAGAATTTGCAATCCTTACTGAATTAGGCCCATTGTATGTCTGCATGTTATTCTTTAATGTAAAAGTGCATTCCAAGCAATGTCATATAAAATGCTACACACACAAAGCTTTTCTACATATAGGACCTTATTCAGCATCAGTCGCAGTGTCTGCAATTTTAGCAGAAACTGCGACTAGAAAAATCTCAGCTGGGGGCCTTTCATCACAGGGCAAGGTTGCCCAGCATGCAATTGCAATCTAACTATGTTTGATTCTTGCCTGCGCAGCCCAGCTGCGAAGGCAGGAGCAGCGGCGCCATTTTTTAATCGAAGTGGCTACGTGTAACGTCATGCAGCCACCCTGAAAAAAAAACCGCTCCAGACATACCTGAATTTTTTCTTTTATTAACACCCCCAATGCCGCGGCACTGCCCCACGTATGCCCACCCAATGGCCACTGCTGTCAATCACGTTTCAGCTACATCCTTCCGGGAAATGGAATAAAGGAATCATGAGTTGCTGGTGGAAAAATGGAATCATGTCAACAAGAAACTAAGGCCCTCATTTAGCTTTGATTGCCTGAGCGTGTGCAGTTTGCCGAAAGTCTGCGAACTGCCATGCAGCTGCATATGTGGTTGAAGCTGAATGAGGGCCTTAGGGGTCTATTTACTAAGCCCTGGATGGAGATAAAGTGGACAGAGATAAAGTACCAGCCAATACGCTCCTAACTGTCATTTTTTAAACCCAGTCTGTGACATGGCAGTTAGACATTGATTGGCTGGTACTTTACCTCTGTTTCTTGTTGATAGGATTCTGTTATTTCACCGGCCTCAAATAAGAGAGTGTGAGTCCTCATAGCTTCGCAGTAATGCAAAAATGTGAAAAATAAAATGCTTTTATTACATAACATAATATGTGTGATAGCACATAGTGCAAAGGAGACACCAAAAAGGGTTCCTCTAGTGACCATACATCTATGTCCTCTATTTTGTATTCTATAGTTTAAAAATAAAATAAAAACATAGCACCAGCAAATTTAAATGGAAATAACTGAAATGTTATGCTTTGCTATTTCACCCTTTTGAAGATATCAGTTGTACTGCATGTTTGGCAGTAGCTAAAATGAAGATGAGGCATTGAGAACATTCATGGTCTGTGCCTGTTTGAGCCTCTGTTGGTGTTCGACCACCCAGTCCACCCGAGGCATAGGTTCCGCATACTTTTCCAATGCCACCTGAAATTGCAAATCAGCTGGAAGTCACTCCTGCTGTCCAAAGAAAAGTTAATATAAAATGAACCCAGTAGAACAGTGTTTGATGTTGTTGTATATTAAGGTTAATTCAAGTAATACTATTGTCCACTCTATCCATTTGGGTAATGGAACAGCTTTCAACATTTTAATAGTGATTTACGTCATCTTTTCATACAACCCGTTACACTGAGGATGGTAAGCACTGCTACTAACAGTTTTTTATTTTACAAAAATATATTTAATCTACACAATTATGTCAATTAGGATATTTTCTGAATGGCTATAAGCATTTTCCAAAATGTTCCAGCAGTGATCTTGGCTGTGAGGTTCTTGATGGGTACTGCTACCTCATATTTGGACAAATGACTAAGTTTTGCTGGTAGCCTGACTGCACTCCAACGTGACATGATCTAGGATTACTAGTTCTAACAGTCTACTACTATTTATTGGGTGCAGGTGAGCTCTCTGTCTAGGATCAGCATTTCTCTTTGTACTGCAAATGGGAAATTCTGTGCAACTGTTTTTTTCTTTATATCTTTTCTCATACCAACAAAATAAAATCTTTTTCTTATGGTTCGCTAAGTTTAGAACTCTCCAAAGTACCTGGATTGGTCATTATAAGCCCATAGTATCTCTGCTAGTCATAGTTTAGGAGCAACAAATTGTTAACCTTTACAGTGTGTGGGCTTTTGGATTTACCCTCGGCTGCATTAAAGTTGTATTTTCAGTTCCCAGTTGGGTTACTTTGTCACCACAGTGAGATTAATTGAAACCCAGCTAAATGATGAGCCAATTTAGGGCTTGATACAGAGGTAGACGTAAACCTCGTTATAACTGCATTAGTAAATGTACCCCTATGTCTCTGCTGTCCTGATCTCCAAGGTAAAATTTTTATATTATTATTACATGTACTGTGCTCCCAAACATCTAGATTTCTCAATGCTGCAGATGACAGCAATAAATTAATTTTTTTGCTTTTTGTTTGAGTTTCCGGGTTCATGAAGCAAGTAATTTTGTATCTTAACTTAATCAATAAGAACAAAAACACAGGCAACAATGCTGGCATTAAAAATGTCAAACGTATTATTTAAAATTGATACTGTCAAATTAAAATAGTGAACAACATTAAAGAACAAATCGAACAACCAAACACACCCACACAGAACCAATAATTGGTGTTCAATTCTCCATTCCACAACCCATCTGTTCAGGTGGTGTAACCATTTCCTGTCCAAGACAATTGTTTTACAACATATCCCAATGCAAAGAGAGCACACTGACATAAGCCCCATACACACTACATGAGAAAGTGAAAGATCTCGCTCAGAAGGGCCGATCTGAGTGAGATCCATAAAATCTTGTCCAGCGTGTACACTCAATGTCATTAACAATGCATGCTCTTGTGCATCGGTAACGACCCCCTCCATCGTCTGAACATGTACAGATGAGGGAGGTCCTTGTTAATGACAGCCATGCTGCAAATTCAGCATGGCCGTCGTTCCCCCACGCTGCCCCCTTGCCATCGCTCCCTTCCCCGCTGGCATCAGCAAGTGTGTATGCACTTGCTGATGTCGGCACCCCACCGGGTCCCCGCTACCGCCAATATCAGCGTCGGTGGATATCGTCTAGTGTGTACTTGGCTTAAGCCTAAAATGTTATAAACTACTGTTCTTCAACACCACGCACACACTAGCAAATTATACCAAAAATGGTGGAAAACCAGAACAGAGAGGCAGATATTCTGCCTCTCACCACTATTAACTACAACCCCATCCCCACAACTTAATTACTAATGGCTGTTAAAATGAAAACTGACTGCCTTAAAGGGGAAAACTGCCAGCATATTATTGAACTCAAATTCCTTGTAGTCCCTCATGCTTATTGTCAGCCTTTGGTGGAACATCTCTCGGCAGAATTTAAATCATCATACAGTGAAACATGGTTTTGACCTGGTGCATATTTACTTGCTTATTTTTGCTTTACTTCCAACACAGAATGAGGCACAATATCTCTTAACACTTTCTCTTTCTTTGTCTAATGCCCAGATTTATCAAGCCTTGGAGAGTGATAAATTGCACGGTACTAACCAATTAGCTCCTAACTTGCATTTTTCAAACACAGCCTGTAATATGACAGTTAGGAGCTGATTGGCTGGTACTTTATCTCCATGCAATTATCACTTTCCAAGACTTGATAAATCTGGGCATTAATAGCTTAAACGGATATTATAAGGACCATTAAGTCTGGCTACATGTCCTATGAACACACTACTAGAGCAAATATACAATTTCCAGATTCCTTTGTTCTCTGCTATACTTACAGTATATGTAAGTAAAATCTGTAACTCAGTATACTGAGAAGAGACGGCTAAACACAGCTCAGACTTCCCCATACTTATGTTAATGAGTTTAGTTAGTCATATACAGTGCAGTTTTCTTGCAGCGGGCGAGCCGTGTGATCTCACGGGGTGCCCGCCGGGGTGCCTTTGTGGCTCCTTCTGCTCCCCCTCCTCCCTCTAGCATACTACTCCACTCGGGGGGGGGGGGGGGGGGGGGTGTGTGTTTCATAGAATGACACGATTGCATCATGATGTCACAACACAACCACGTCATTCTGCAAAACTCTGCCCCCCAAGAGGAGTAGTATTAGGGAAGACGGAGGAGGGGGAGTGAGAAATCTATGCTGGCGGGCTGGCTCCCTCCAACCAATATACTTTACATCCCCTTGGCAATGAGCATTCCTCTTGGCAACGAGTGTGACACCCAGCGCATGAAACCCCTGGCAACGAGAGTGACACCCAGTGCATGAAACCCCTGGCAACAAGCAGGTAATTTAAAAGTAATTAGAAGCTTTACTGTAGGGCATAATGTATCACAGGCATTGTGGTGTATGGCATAATATTGTGCAGGGGACATTACTGTGTGGGGCTTAGTATGGTGGAATGTTTTTTTTCCCTGTGGTGGCTGAGGTCTGTTGTGGCAGGATCAAAAACTGGGGTGTAAGGTCGTCTTTTCCTGTGAGGCCATACCTATTTTAGTGAGGCCACACCCATTTTGGCAAGGCCACACCCCCTCATGAGAGCCAATTTTTTTATGTCTATGGGGGGTGCAATTTTGAATGTATGGGGGGGGGGAACGCATTTTTTGTATGCTCACACTGGGAGCCAAATTGTCTAGAAACAGTCCTGGTCATACATATTTAAAACTAATTCAGCAACAAGATGTAATGTGATGTTATCCCACTGTACCATTGTAGAGGATAGGAATTGCCTGAAGATTTAGCTATGGAGCCTAGTCATTTTTCCAGCAATGCCCCTGAGCATGACTCCAGAACAGACAGTACTAGATTAGTTGTATAATCACAGGGCGCCTTCTCCTGTGTGTGTACATACTGTATGTGAAGCAGGAGCTAAAAATAGCACAGACGTAAAGCATAAGTTAATGAGTGTATGGGTACAGCAATAAATGCCTAACACTCATTTCATAAACTGAATCATCCCCACTGCTGGATAACGAGAACTGAGATCATTCTGGTAATGTCTCTCTTATATGCTATGCGGGAGTTTGTGAGGTCAGCGCAGGGATGTCATGTACTAATGTGTTTATTATGTCTCGCAGATATATACTAAAGTCCTGTAGCTGCCGCCACACCAGAGTCCTACATTTGGGGCATGGAAAAGAGTTATGGCACTGAGTGCACCCTGTATAACATCCTGATGGCTGGTACAACGCTCATCAGACTTTAAGGAGATACCTCAGCAAGCTCGGATGATGGCTGGGCAACATAAAAGTGTGCAAAAACATAAATGTTACATCACAGTCCAAACTTCTAGCATAATAGGATACACCCCCATTCAGATGGAGCCTCGCTCATCTAGGCTTCTCTGCTGCGCCTAGGTGCACCAAGGTTTATTAGCATAAGCCTTTCATCTATTGTTCTCAGCTGCAATACAATACAGAGAGAACAATACAACAGGGGATTAAGTCATTACAACAGGGGATTAAGTCTAACTGCCCTGGCTCAATTAATCCTATTAAAGGGATAGATGAGCATGGCTCCATCTGTATATTATAGACACATATAGAACATTTTCCACTAAAATGCTGCTGTATGTACCCTCATTAAGGCCCAGATTTATCAAGCCATGGAGAGTAATAAAGTACCAACCCATGGCAGTTAGGAGCTGATTGGCTGGTACTTTATTACCGTTCTATTTATCACTCTCCAAGGCTTGATAAATCTAGGCATAAGTACTTTGCTACTGGGAGTGGAAATTGGCCCTATTCATGTCACTTATATATGAGACGCCCAATATATACTGGGTAGAATGCATATGAACTAAAAGAAAACCACTGGGTAAGAAATCATCATTGAGATAACCAAGAGCGTTGAAAGGAAACACATCAGGACAAGGCTCTATACCCCAATAGTCTACTAGGTGAGGAATAACACACGGACACGATGGATTGCTTTTCCACTGGGCTTGCGTATAAGTCGCACTGTGCCTAAGCCGTGATGGGGTACCAATGCATAGATAGACAGTTAAAAGATACAGTCATTAGGACGACACCATATGGTTGACAGAATCAAAAGGTCAACAGGGTCAAAAGCTCGACAGGGGTTGACGTGTTTTTTAGTGTTTTTTTTTAAACTTTTTAATACTTTTGCCTCATTTACTATTTATGTCAAAAACTAAAAAGTTTAAAAACACTATTTTTTCTATCTTTTAACTCTGTCGACCTTTTGACCCTGTAGACCTTTTGACTGTCGACCCATAGGAGTGGGACTCTCACCCTCCGCTGCATTATGGTCTACTCTCCTCCCTGCAGGACATAGACCGCTTAACTTAGCGGCCCAGGTGAGCAGTCTATTTCCCAGAGCAAGGGGTGGAGGGGGTAGTCCTTTACCTGGCGGAGGGGGAAAGTCCCGGAGCGGCACCCCCGTGTCGGCATCTGAGCACGCCTATAAGTTGCCCTAATGACTGTCTGTCTTTTAACTTTCTAACTTCTATACCACGCTTGCCACAACGCTCCTTAGTCAGCAGCCGCAGAGAGGATTATTCGCAAAATGATTGACATTCAGGGACTGTGTGGGGGAGGTAGCTGGGCAGTGGTGACTCATATGCAGGCCTGCGACTGGGGAGTGTTTCAGCCTGCGGCTGCTATTCCGTAAGCAGCAGAAATGGCTACAGTGCCTTACTTCCACCGACATGCCTGCCCACAAAGGCCACCCTCCCAGTCTCTACCTGCGAATGCCTATTGAAATTGCACAGATCTCCATACAATCCCCATATGCATCCTCTGGCAGTGAGTACTGCATATGCAGTGGATTTCTGACCATGCACAGATTTAATACATGCTTTATTTGATATGCATTAAAACAGAGGAATATACAGTACAGTGTTTCATCGCTATATCAGAATTTTTTTAAAGCAATGCTATTAATATGATATAATGGGCCCGAGTCTGAGTCAGATGTAGAAGCGTCTGCTTCTTTTTCTGCAGCTGCTTCTGAATCTTTATGCTAATGCAGCAGACAGTGGGGGGTCATTCCGACTCGATCGCCCGCTGCGCTTCGTTGCAGCCGTGCGATCGGGTCGGAACTGCGCATGTGCTGCGGCCGTTTGGGCAGGCGCATCGTTGCCTGGCGATGCCGTCACCAAGCAGCGAACCCGCAGGTAAAGAAAGCGGTCGCAACAGCGACCGCAAGAAGATTGACAGGAGGAAGGCGTTCCGGGACATCAACTCACCGTTTTCTGGGCGTGAAGATGCGAACGCAGGCGTGTCAATGTCAAGGCGTTTGGAGGGAGGATGTCTGACGTCAATTCCAGGACCTGCATCACTGGATTCATCGCACAGGGTAAGTGAGTCTTACCCTGGTCATGTTTTACACAAAACTTTTTTTTGCATAGCAGAGCTGCAAAAGCGTTCGCATTCTTGCTATGCAAGAAAACCCCTCCCCCATAGGCGGCGTCTAGTTGATCGCAGTGGGCCTAATTCTTATTTAGAAGCAAAGCAAAATTAGCAAGCAACTGGGCACACCCATGCTGCACTGGAGGTGGGGCAGATGTAACATGTGCAGAGAGAGTCAGATTTGGGTGGGCTATGCTGAAACTGAAATCTAGATTGCAGTTGAAAAATAAAGCTGTCTAACATCTGTGGGCTACATGCTAAAGCATCCAGTATTTACACTGCACAGAAAAAATATAAATGTATTGATCCCCTTGCATGGAAAACATAAAGTTGCTTGCTTTTACTTACAAACATGAATAAGGCCCAATGTTCTTCATACTGAGATGCTCACTGTTCGCTCTCTCTCTTCCCTGACTTCATTTAAGCAAACTGCATCTGATAAGTTATATATCATCTTTATAAATCATCGTTATACATTTTTTTATTATATGTCAACCATCTGTAATTGCTACTTGGTAACAATTGATTGTCCGCCGGCCAGCTTTTCATCAGTGCATCAGTCTTCTGAAGTTCGGCCTCTGCTAAGCTTCTATCTCGTCGGTCAAAGCAGCAAATAAATCTAAGGGATTCAGTTTCAAGTACCTGTGACAAGTCCCTGAACAGCAATTGTTTTGAAGATTACTTGAAGAACTGTAAAATAACTGTCCGATGTGCGGGTTTCTTGTAGCTCTTGTTGAGGAATCTTTCATGTAAAACTCAGGACATACCATGACGTGAGTTGGAAATATAAAAAAAGTTCTTGATACATTTGTGTCATTTTAGTATTTGGGGAACAAATGGAATCTAAGGAATCGTATTAAAGGGCCGCACACACTTGACGATGTCAGCGATTTGGACGATGATCGATCTAAATGATGATCGTGTACACCCAAATTGACTTGCATTGAAATATGACAGAAAACCAACGATGAAAGACCACAGAGACGCGCATCGTTCATCATCGGTGCATCCACACTAAACGATATGAACGATATATCGCTCATTTCTGAACGATATCGTTCATATCGCCCGTCAACGTCACTAAGTGTGTAGGGCCCTTAAGACTGAGGGAGTTGTCGTGTTGATGGTATGAGGTGGTAGTGACTCTTGGGTTTGGTTCACTGTACTGTTTTGGACATGTTAAGCCAAACCGGGTGTCACCCTTCCTGGGGGTGACACCAAAATGACAGGGAGCTGGGTGCTGCACTCTGACATTCTCGTGTAGCGCCCGGCACCTGTCACTGAAGAAGAGACAGCAGTGTATCCAGAGTCCCAGGGCAGCTGCCACAGCCCCTGTCAGAGATTCCAGGTTCAGACCCCGCTTCCTACCTGTCTGGCCGCTGTTGAGGTCCCGGCTCAGAGCTTTGGGCGTCCGGGGGCGAGCAGTCCGGGCCACGGGAGTGACTTCCATGTTCAGGTCCGGTGGTTGGGGTCCCGCTGGCCCAACAGTATGGACGCCGCCATGTTAGACATCATCATGTGATCAGATTCTCACCAATCCCAGCCAGTCAGTTGACCAGCTGATGGTGTCAGCCAATCCAGATATCTCCACAGGTATAAAGCCCCCAGCCAGTGCTTCAAGTCACACAGCTCTTAGTGTGAGACTTATAAATGTGCTCCTCAGAGTATCCTGTCGGCACCTTTCAGTACCAGACTACGCCTCTGATCCTGCTAAAAACTCTTCAGTTCCAGCCCGGAGTCCTACTAAAAAACTTTCCGGTACCAGTCCAGAGTACTGCAAACATTGACATTGGTTTCAGTCTGATACTTGCCACCATCGGTTCCAGTCCGATATCTGCTTCCATTGGTTCCAGTCCAATACTTGCTACCATCGGTTCCAGTCCTATATCCATCAACATTGGAACCCGTCCAATACCGTGCAACATTAGTTCCAGTCTGATAGTAGCATTACTTGACAAACATCTTTCTAGTCCTCACATCTAATGTGAAAGCATTGGAGATGTTAGGGACCCATGTGATGAAGTCACCTGGGTCCCTAACATGTGGGCCCATGTACCGTAAGGGTACATGGGCCCACATATTTGCGCAAATGTGCGCTGAGAACTTCATTTATACAACATGTTAATTGTGAGGGTTTATCTAAATGATTTTTACTATCAGTGTTCTTAGTGCTAGGAGTGTGCATCTGCATCTCTCTTCCTCCAGCATAGTATTAGAAGCCTCAGCATGATAGCACCTCTTAATATCTCTAGTGATAGGGTGTGCAGTGCAGGCCTCCCTCCTTAGTCCTCTCATCTACCAGGTTGTAGCACCAGCTAGTCTCTAATCTGATTTATGCGAATGAACTACATCAGACCCTCTCGCTTCCAGCACTCCGTCAATCAGACTCCGCAAAGGTTCTGACACTGGTTCGGAGACTCCAACTAACCAGATCCTGACAGCAGCCCAGCATCTCCTGAGGGAATTCTGGGCATGATGTAACAGGGGTTTTCCTTCAGGCCACGCCCACTCCCCAGGAGGCTATGCCCCTGGATTGTAGTAAACGTGGGCTTCCTGGGAGGCCCTGCCAGCTCTCCATGAGGGTATGCCACTTTTTGGAGAATGTTTACCACACTATAGCCCAGATTTATCAAGCCTTGGAGAGTGATAAATTGCATGGTGATAACGAACCAACCAGTTCCTAACTGTTTGAAAAATGACAATTAGGAGTTGATTGGTTGTCACTTTATTACCATGCAATTTATCCCTCTCCAAGGCTTGATGAATATGGGCCTGGGTGTCACTGACCCTGCACGCAGTGAGGACAGACTACAAGTGGACCGAGTTGTTCCTGCACTCGCTCAAGTTGGGGGTAGTAACAATGGGAAATGACTGGGAAGCCACTGCACCAGTCATTTACTGAGGTAAAAACACCTGTGAGTCAGCGTAGCAGCCAGAGACACCAGTGTACGGACGGTAGCTAGAGCCTCTGAAAGTAGGGTTGTCAGCTCTCCCTGATTTCCTGGATTCTCCAGGATTTGGTGGCAACCCTTCAGGAGGCTTTTTCCTTCACCCGGATTCCTGGATTCTCCAGGAATAAGGGGACCCTGGGTGCGCCAGCAGTACTCTGTGGCAGCCGAGGAACTCAGTGAACTACAGTGACCGTCTCGCGAGATGATGACATCACATCTCGCGAGACTGTGTTCTGCCCAGACTGAGCCGCAGCTGCCGTGACACTGCCATCGGCAGCTCTTCCTCAGCGTTTCCCCGGGCTGCGGTGGTGAAGATACTCCGGCCCGGCTCATGTGAGAAGAGCAACGAGAGCTGACAGGCATGTCACACATATATTTATAATATCATGAGCATGCATGAAACAAATAGAGACTCAAGTTATATACAGATATATATATATATATATATATATATATATATATATATATTAATCACTAACAGACACCTTTTAGTAGTGCATTTGTTTGTTTAACCTGTTGAAGCTTGATATTGATTAGGTTGTGTGCAACACTTAAGGGCCCCATACACTGGAACGATAATCCCCGATTTCGGCCATTCGGGACGATATTTTGGATGAAATCGGGCATTTCGGATGTGTTTTTCTAGATTGACTGTGCTGCACTAGCGACATGTCGGACCCCGCAGGCATGGCTGGGATCGCACAAGATACATCGTAAGCAAAAGGACCGCATACGATGTTTCTTATGCGATCCTGCCACCCGGGAGGCTGCTGGGGTGATCTCCTGCGACATGAGGGTCCGACATGTCGCATTAGTGTATGGGGCCCTTTACACTTCCATGGTTCTTCCCTCCTTCACACAATCTAGTTTTAAGGCACCAAATGCCTGTAATTTATCCAAGTGGCAACTATTATATTCCTGTTTATATAGATACACCGTTTCATTTAGATTGTACGTACGTATTTTATAAATATGGTACATCATTTTATTTACATAAACATTGCTTGGTGCCGCCGGGGAGGTGGTAGGGGGGATGAGGTTGGGATTGGGGGGGGGGGGGATCTCCAGGAACCCATGATGCATGAGGTGGCAACCCTAGCTGGAGCTCAGGCTGCACTTCCTGGCCCCTAATAACCTGGGTCACCCCAGCAGACAATACTACAACATGGGGGGTGGGGGGGCTGATCGTCAGCCCCACAGCGGGCTGGAACAGCCCCTTCACTCACAAAATGTAACCTGCGGCTAGCCATGGAGCCACGTCCCCTCTATAAGCCTGGGACACGGGACTACAGCCTATTGCGACCGGACCCTCCACCAGCCCCCTCAGAAAGCCCAGCAGCTGCTGACCACAAGATGGGGGCACAGTTGGGGACACTTTCACAGATGCCACCACTGAAGCCATTTTGTGTTCTCATCATGTGATTTCTCATTGTGTGTGGCGCTATCACCACAGTGATGTCTTTGGGTATGGCTCATCTATCAATGAGTGATAAAACTTGTTGCGAATGATAGAATCCTTCTGTACGATAAATGGTGCTCCGGCCAATCAGCTCCCAACTGTTAGTTAGCAAACACATGACAGTTAGAGGCTGATTGGCTGGAGGACCATTTATCATGCGCAACAAGTTTTATCAATCACAGCGAGTTTTACTACCCCTTAATGTGGTAGTGAGCCGTTGTGTGGAGTCACTTGGTGGTCTTGGTATTAGTCATCCTCGGATCAGATTTAGAGTGTGCATTTGTCTTGTCACTATGGGATCAATCTTTATTAGGAGGGCATTTTTTTGTTTTTAGACAATTTAGTTTGGGGTTTACAGGGGGTCCTTGGGTCTTGTATGGCGGAGGCTTTGGTTTAACAGCCTCATTTGGCAGAACAGAATGACTACAGTGGCCGATATGCTATAGATCTTGAGTTGCTCCCCCTCCAAAACAGGGGCTAAGCTGATTCCTCCCTAATGGGGTCTGCAGCTCTGCCAATTTAGATGGGCCCTATGGGTTGGAATCATTGGGAGGGGAGTTGGATATCTTGAGTGGAGTATGGTAAGTGAGAAGAAGAAGACCCCCATCCAGGCCTGATGTGTGGGGATGTGCAGATGGTTATGCTGTGGGTATGGCCGTTCTTCACCACCATACCGTCCTCTTATTAACATCTACTTTGTAGCATTCATTAATTAAATAAATAAAACTGACCCTTTTCCACCCCAATATTAGCCTGTGTCTTCATTTTAGATAAGTTCATATTTTGTTAACTATCTGGGAAGTCAAGGCAGAAATCAGCAACCTCACATGATGAGCTGCCGCAGAATTCCTATCATCTTTCTCCAGTTATGAGCTACGTGATTTGACCGTTAGTCTGATTGGTAATCTACAAATTACTTATACAGCTCTGCTGCCATCTAGGGCCCATTTGCTATAAGTGCATTCTCCACTACTATCTGTCTTGAGCCTGTACAAGTTATCATTCCATCTATTACCATCACGTCTGCTGAGACAATGTAATGGGTGAACCTCTCTTACACTCTGGCCATACCGGTATCCGGACTCCAGGTCGACAGCACAAAGGTCGACACACTTTAGGTCGACGCCAATTGGTCGACACACCTTAGGTCGACATGGACAAAAGGTCGACAGGAACAAGGTCGACATGGAAAAAGGTCGACATGAGTTTTTCACGATTTTTTTCTTTTTTTGAACCTTTTCATACTTAACGATCCACGTGGACTACGATTGGAACGGTAAAGTGTGCCGAGCGAAGCGAAGGCACCATGCCCGAAGCATGGCGAGCGAAGCGAGCCATGCGAGGGGACGCGGTGCACTAATTGGGGTTCCCGGTCACTCTACGAAGAAAACGACACCAAAAAAGCATAAAAAACTCATGTCGACCTTTTTCCATGTCGACCTTGTTCCTGTCGACCTTTTGTCCACGTCGACCTTTTGTCCATGTCGGCCTAAGGTGTGTCGACCAATTGGCGTCGACCTAAAGTGTGTCGACCTTTGTGCTGTCGACCCTGAGTCCCAGACCCGGCCATACCCTACCCCTGTGTGAGCCATGCCCAACCATGTTCCCCCAACATTTGTGTGGGTCATGCGATTTCATTTGTTGTGCCATGCCCACTGTTGCGCCTGCTGACTCTCATCTCTACAGACAGCGATGGCGCAGCAGTCGCCCTCCTTTTGCGGGATGTCTCTAGTCTGGATCTTCAGTACAGGTTCGAGGTCAGATGTCACATTACGCCCTTGACCACACACCACACAGCCGTCTGAGCACCGAGTCTAGGTCACAGAGGGGGTGCACCGCGCTGATGCTGATCAGTGCTCCTCCTCCGCTAGATGGCTTAGACGTCTAATGTAGCAGGAAGGGCATGGTCAGAAGTCAGTGCAGGAGCCAGTTGCCCCCTTCAGGGCTGGAGCCCGGCAGCAACTGACTCCATTGCCTCAGGAAGCCATAAAGAAATAACCAGACCCTTGACACTCGGCGTATGCAGTGTGCAGTCTTCTCAAGCCAAAAATGACTGTACAGTATGTATATAAATATATATTTTTTGGAACAAATATACTACTAGGGACTGTTTAGAAACTATGAAGACAACATTTTTTTTATCGGAATTTGCACAGGCTCCTCAAGTCCAAAATAATTATGGGGGTCATTCCGAGTTGATCGCTAGCTGCTTTCGTTCGCTGTGCAGTGATCAGGCAAATAAATCGGCGCTTCTGCGCATGTGGCGCAATGCGCACGCGTCGTACTATTACAACAAACTATGTAGTTTCACACAGGCTCGAGCGAAGCTTTTCAGTCGCACTGGTGGCCGCAGAGTGATTGGCAGCAAGTGGGCGTTTCTAGGTGTCAACTGACCGTTTTCAGGAGGTGTTAGGAAAAACGCAGGCGTGCCAGGAAAAACGCAGGCGTGGCTGGGAGAATGCAGGACGTTTTTGTGACGTCAAAACAGGAACTGAACTGTCTGAAGTGATCGCAAGCGCTGAGTAGGTCTGGAGCTACTCTGAAACTGCATAAAATAATTTGGTAGCCGCTTTGCGATCCTTTCATTCGCACTTCTGCTAAGCTAAAATTACACTCCTAGTGGGAGGCGGCATAGCGTTTGCACGGCTGCTAAAAACTGCTAGCGAGCGAACAACTCGGAATGACCACCTATATGTACTGCAAATTGCACCGAATGAAAACAGTTATGTATGTACAGTATGTATGCATATATAAATACATAGATACACGTATCTCAAGATATATTTCGCAGAAAAATTTGACTAAGGGGGTCATCTAGATCCTGTTGCTATTGCGGTGCACAGCATAGTTTGCCAGTGGCGGAAAACTGCGCATGCACAGTGGGCTGCATCGCGGCCCCGCACACATACACATTGCCGTTGCATCAGAGAAGGATGGGGGCGTAATGTGATTGACAGTGGTGGGCATTCGTGGGGCAGCTATGTGGCGTTGAAGGGTTGGGGTTAGATGAATGGGGGGGGGGGGGGGGGGCGGGACCGTTTTGGATTGGCTGCGTGAGGTCACATGCAGACATTCCAAAAAAAAAGATGCCCGCTGGCCGCCTGACAGTGCAGCTTCAACCTTAGATCCGATGGGTTCACAATCTAATTGCGGATGCATCGGAGGGTGGCCTCACACTTGCTGGGCGGCCTTGCCCTGTGCTGGGTGGCCCAAGCATGTGCGGAGATGAACGCAGATCTGGCTGCGTATGCAGCGATCTGCGTTCATCTCTGAATAATCCCCTATATACAATATTACTCAATAATCAGGCAGCTTATCTTGACTCATGAAGATGCAGTATACATGTCATTCCAGTCCCATTTTTCTAGAACTGTCCCTGTATCCCACCCGCTGGTCACACATAGTGTCCCAGTAGGGAGGTGGGGGCTTCAGTTGGGAGACTCTCTCTCACTTAGCAGTGAATAAACTCTGTGCTCATGCTCACAGAATGCTGGGCACAGCGCCGCAGCAGTAAAAATGGGTGTGTGGCTTCACTGGAAGAGCTGTGATTATGGGCTACGCCCCATAGCCCTGAGGTCACACAACCTTAAATTGGGCACGCACCCTCCTCCCAGCCGGCAAAAGTTGGGAGGTATGGATTTAGGATAAACAAGATATTATTTGTTTGACTAAAGTGAATTTAGACCTGACTGCATAGGCGTGCCCAGCACATTTTATTAGGGGGTGCCCCGCGGGAGGGGTGTGTCTAGCTCCGCCTTTTGGGCGTGTCTAGCACCATCTATTGACGGTCAATGGAATATAAAATATCCACCCTTGTACCAATCCTAATAAAGCAGATACATTGTCAGATGTTGTGGTGTGCACCAAACACCCCTGATGGCACTCACTGCAATTACACTGCTCCTCCTCAGCCTGGTCTGGCTCCCCCTCTCTTTCCCCTGCAAGCGGCAGCAACTTACTTACAAGTCACTCACTCACTGACACTGACAGTCGCAGACTAGTACTGCTGCTGCTGGAAAAACGAGTGACGTGTCAATGTTGCTGCCGACCGCCTGCCAGTATTGAATTCGTCTTCCTAAGAGGAACACTGGCTGCATGCTGATCCTCATCAGTGGCTGGCATTGGCATAGCATAGAAGGAGAGAGGTGAGCATGTGGCGGGTGGGCGTGCGAGCAGCATGACGTAATCACATCACGCTGTTTTTGTACATGGAGGTGAAGCCGGGAGTTTAAAAACCGGTGGCAGTAAGACCCTTGAGTAGCCCAGGCGTCCGGTCAGTAATACAATCCTGACAGGGTGCAGCACAGAGGGGACAGTAATCAGCTTGCTCGGCGATCGCTGCATTAGGCATTTGAGATCGGGGTGCCAGACATTAGTGGGTGCCTGTGCGCACCAGGCACCCCCTCTGCGCACACCTATGCCTGACTGTGAGATTGATTGCCCCTCAAATTGGATTTTGTGGTTTTCATAAAAACAGAAAACTGTGGATTATTGCTTATTGGTGTACTGTCGCAGGGACAAACACTCAGGGCTGCAGGCACAGATCTCAGGACCAGCTGCTTCTCCCATGGGCGGCTTTACACGGCTTGCTCACGAGTTAGTAACTCCAGGCATCTTTTTGTGTTAATCTCTGAAGGAAAAATGACAAATATTATTCACAAAGACATTTTGAGATCAATGTCTACAATATAAAATGCCACTGATGTCTTCGTAAAATTAGTTCCGCTGAACAATAACAGACATCCACACGAGGGAGGCCGTTGGCAAATGCCCGTGGAAAAATAAACCAAACAAGTAAAAACTAGGGATGATCGGGTTCGGTTCTCAGAGAACCGAACCCTACCGGACTTCACGCTCTGAGCCCGGTTCCGAGTCACGCCTGATTCGGAAACCCGAATGAAGCAAAACGTCATCATCCCACTGTCAGATTCTCGCGGGATCTGGATTCCATATAAGGAGCCGCGCGTCGCCGCCATTTGCACTCCAGTCTCGGAGAGTGTATTGAGAGGACGTGTCTCCATCCTCAGTGTCTGTGTGTGGGCGGGAATGTGGGGTGGCGAGTCTTGTGCTGTCTTGTGCTGCTCAGTCCAGTCCAGTGTAGTCAGTGTCCTATACTGCATCAGTCCAGCCAGTCACAGTGTTGGTGTCCTCTGCTGCTATATGTCCCCAGTGCTGCTGTATAAGTTCCTTGCATTCTTGCTGTGTTGTCTTGCATCAGACCAGGGGTAGTGTCTTGTGCAGCATCAGTCCAGTGACCAGTCACAGTGTTGGTGTCCTCTGCTGCTATATGTCCCCAGTGCTGCTGTATAAGTTCCTTGCATTCTTGCTGTGTTGTCTTGCATTAGACCAGGGGAAGTGTCTTGTGCAGCATCAGTCCAGTGACCAGTCACAGTGGTGGTGTCCTCTGCTGCCATATATCCAGTGTAGCTGTATAAGTCCCTATCAGTGGTGCTGTGTTGTCCTATATCAGACCAGTGGTAGTGTCTTGTGCAGCATCAGTCCAGTGACCAGTCACAGTGGTGGTATCCTCTGCTGCCATATATCCATTGTTACTGCCGTATAATTCCTGTGATACTGGCGTATATTTCCTGTGACATTGCCGTATAATTCTCGGAATACTGGCGTATAATTCCTGTGATAATGACATCTAATTTTCAGAATACTGGCGTATAATTCCTGTGATACTGGTGTATAATTCCTGTGATATTGCCGTATAATTCCTGTGACATTGCCGTAAAATTCTCGGAATACTGGCGTATAATTCCTATGATATTGCTGTATAATTCCTGTGATATTGCAGTATAATTCTCAGAATACTGGCGTATAATTCCTGTGATATTGCAGTATAATTCTCAGAATACTGGCGTATAATTCCTGTGATATTGCAGTATAATTTTCAGAATACTGGCGTATAATTCCTGTGATACTGGTGTATAATTTCTGTGACATTGCCGTATAATTCTCTGGAAAATACTGACGTATAATTCCTATGATATTGCTGTATAATTACAGTGATATTGCCGTATAATTCTCAGAATACTGGCGTATAATTCCTATGATATTGCCGTATAATTCTCGTGATGCTGCCGTATAATTCCAGTTATCCTGCCGTATAATTCTATATAAATCAATATAATTACGTATAAATCCAGTCCAGTGGTGCTGCCATATAAATTCAGTGGTGATGTCCTGTGCTGTATATTATTTACTTCAAATAAAGGGGCTATTAATATTTAATCCAAATAATTTTTACAGGGTTTGCCCTGTGAGATGTAGGGGTACGCTCTCTTGTGCCACATATTGTGTTATATAACTCCAGAAAAATAATGGAGAACAAACATTTGGAGGATAAAATAGGGAAAGATCAAGAACCACTTCCTCCTAGTGCTGAAGCTGCTGCCACTAGCCATGACATAGACAATTAAATGCCATCAACGTCGTCTGCCAAGGCCGATGCCCATTGTGACAGTAGAGGGCATGTAAAATCCAAAAAGCCAAGGTTCAGTAAAAAGACCCCCACAAATACATTTAAATGGTCTGAGGAGAAGCGTAAACTTGCCAATATGCCATTTACGACACGGCGTGGCAAGGAACGGCTGAAGCCCTGGCCTATGTTCATGACTAGTGGTTCGTAGCTTCACATGACGATGGAAGCCCTCATAACTGAGGCCTTGACACTTATGTTGGTGTTAGACGTGCGTCCGTTATCCGCCGTTATTGCAGTGGGATTTAGACAATTGATGGAGGCATTGTGTCCCCGGTACCAAATCCCATCTAGATTTCACTTCACTAGGCAGGCTATACCAAGATTTTGCCATTTAATTCCAGTGATTTGGACATATAATTATTAATTACAGTGATTTTGGCAATTAATTCCAGTGATTTGGACATATAATTATTAATTACAGTGATTTTGGCAATTAATTCCAGTGATTTGGACGTATAATTACAGTGATTTTGCAGTATAATTCCAGTAATTTGGACGTATAATTATTAATTACGGTGATTTTGCCAATTAATTCCAGTGATTTGGATGTATAATTAAAGTGATTTTGCCAATTAATTCCAGTGATTTGGACATATAATTCCAGTGATTTGGACGTATAATTCCAGTTGAAATTGTTTGTGTCACTTGGCTTAGTCATACAGCTACCTCATTGCACCTCTTCAACATCTTTGCATGAGTTGCTGTTTGGGGCCTAGTTTTTGAAAAGTGCCATCCTGTCTGACACTGCTGTATAAGTCCAGGGGTACTGCTGTATTAGTCTTGGGGTACTGCCGTATAAGTCCACCAATATCAGAATTTTTTAAAAATGACAGGGGCGTGCTGGAGATGCTGTCTGTGGACCGAACAATTGCGACCCACTCTTGACATTCAGCCACTGCGTGACACTACTAGATGGGCCAGGTGGTTGTGTCGCTTAGCTTAGTCATACAGCAACCTCAGTGCACCTTTTTTTCTTCTTTGCATCATGTGCTGTTTGGTGCCTTCTTTTGATATCTGCCCTCCTGTCTGCCACTGCAGTGCCACTCCTAGATGGGCCAATTGTTTGTGTCGCTTGGCTTAGTCATACAGCTACCTCATTGCACCTCTTCTACATCTTTGCACGAGGTGCTGTTTGGGGCCTAGTTTTGAAAAGTGCCCTCCTGTCTGCCACTGCAGTGCCACTCCTAGATGGGCCAGGTGTTTGTGCCGCACACTTGTGTCACTTAGTTTAGTCATACAGCCACCTCACTGCAACGTTTAGGCCCAAAAACAATATTTTGAGATGTGAAGTGTTCAGAACAGACTGGAAATGAGTGGAAGTTTAGCTGTTTTTATGTTTTTTAAAAAAATCATCCAGATCCAAAACCAAAACACAAAAGTGGAATTAGAACCAAAACCAAAACACAAAACACGAAAAGTGCCAGCCGCACTAGTAAAAACTACTGCAATATTTAGCAGAGTTCCTGCATTACCACTTCTGGCCTGTAGATGGCAATGCAAACCCCTCTCATGATCTGGCAGGATTGACTGAGTGGGATCAGTACGTAATCCCGCTGGACGGGATCCCGGCGGTCGAAATACCGACGCCGGAATCCCAAACACACAATCCCGACAGGGGTGGCGAGCGGAACGCAGCCCCTTGCGGGCTTGCTTCGCTCGCCACACTGCGGGCACGGTGCCTTGCTACGCTCGACACACTATTATATTCTCCCTCTATGGGTGTCGTGGACACCCACGGAGGGAGAATATGTCGGGATTGTGGCGGTCGGGATTGTGGCGGTCGGGATTCCGGCGTCGGTATTTCGACCGCCGGGATCCCGTCCAGCGGGATGTTGACCGCATCCCGACTGAGTAAGACCTGCACGATTTCTACATATTTCTGCATATTTCTACATATTTTGTGTGGCAGCTATTACTGTACATTCTTATATCTTCTTTTATTCATTTCTTTTGCAGGGTTACTGCTCACTTTACTACTGTTACTACTTATTGTATGTTGTACAATACATAGAAATTATTTATACTATTTTAGATACAAAGGCCCAGATTTATCTAGCGTTGGAGAGTAATAAATTGAACAATGATAAAGTACCAACCAATCAGCTCATAACTGTCATTTTTCAAACACAGTCTGTAACATGGCATTTAGGAGCTGATTGGCCGGTACTCTGCAATTTATCACTCTGCATGGCTTGATAAATCTGTGCCTAAGAATGGAAATCTGCAACTGATGTAGAGTCTGAAGACAGGGACGTGCAGTCAGAGGAGGCAGGGAAGACAGTGCCTCCCCTGTCAATAAAATAATACAAAGAAGATACTTATGGCCCATATTCTGTGTTGTAAGTATCTCCTTTATTTTAATCTAATCATTACTCCTCTGTAATGGGGTTGGGAGGCACCAATCGTGGTGCCTCCCGTTGTTAATGGGAAAGGTGTGGGAGCGGGGGGTGGGCACGGGTGGGGCCAAGCCATGGGCAGTAAAAGCCCATTGAAAATGCAATGGACCCATTAAAGCACGCCCCTGTCAGTGAGGCCACAGTGATTGGCCAGCGGATCCGTCACTGTATCCGCTGTCATCACTGTGTGGGCACGACGGAGGTGCGGGCATCAGTGGCGGTGGGATGCGGTGGTGGTGCGGGTGGTGGGATGCGGCACAGGTATTAGCCGCATTCTGCAGAGTTTGGCAGCAGAGCGGTACCAGTTTAAAAAATGGCGCCTCAGCGTCATTTTTTAAATTCAAGATGGCCACCGCGAGCCAATCACGGCTCGCTGCGTCATCACCCCGCCCCCTCCGGCTGATTTATATAAGTCAGCGCGAGGCAGCGGCGTCAGTCCGACGGCATAGGAGGAGCAGTGAAGAACTCCAGAAGAAAGAGACGACAAGGAAGTCCTGGATGGGCGGCGGCTATGCAAAAGAGCTTAACAGCCGCTGCCCACCAATTGAAGACACGGGGAGCCCTGGAAAGGCAGCAGCCATGCAAAAGAGCTTAAAGGCCGCCGCCGCCAGGTTAAGACCCTGACTAATAAAGCTTTTTTTAAGACAGTGTGTTGTTTTGTTTTATTTTAATATTTTCTTTACAGGTGGGCTACAGGTGCCTTTATGTCTGGGCATGCTGGCACTTGGGGTTCTCCAAGTGCCAACATGCTGGGCAGGCTTGCCGGGACCTGTAGGCCACCTGTAAAGAACAATATTAACAATAAACCCCGCACTCACCGCCACCAGGGGTGCGGGGCATAGCACTGGGCTATCAGCCCATTGCTGGTTGTTGCTCGGGAAGGTGACCCCATTTTAATTTTTTGGGGTCCCCACTTTCCGAGGAATTAACTGGCTTGGCGGGTGTTTAATGTTATGGAAGGGTTACCCCACACTGAGTGTCTCCCCTGCTATGGCAGTATCCCTCCTGGCTGGTTCTGCTTGTTGCTGGTTTTAGTGATGTGTGGGGGACTACACTTTTTTTCCCCTCTATGGGGGGGTTAGCTGCCAGTGCCTCACCAGCCACTGACCTCACCGCACGTCACTGTCTGAAGATAATCAGCTTTTTAAGCATTATTTTTCTCTCTCTTCTGGACAACATCATAATCTGATGGGGACCTCCGGTATCACATTCTTTCTTTATTTTCCCGTTCATTATACTGTAACACAGTCATCACTTGGTCTAGAGCATACATGCCTACTCTCCTGGAAGTAGCGGGAGGCTCCCGATTTTTGGGGCAGCCCCCTGCACCCCCGGAAGAGCAGGCAGATCTCTTGCATCCACCCAGGGACCGGTGATCGGTGCTCCGGTCTGGGCTGTCGGTTATCAGGGCTCCGTACTGCTCCTGTGATCCCAGCTACAGTAAAGTGATGCTGCAAAGTGGCAGCTCACTTTACAGCACTGGAGGTCACAGCAGTAGGGAGCCCTGATGACCGGCAGCCCTTCAGGAGCCTTTAGTCACGGGGGTAAAGCAAGGACCAAACTTGAACTGTCTATTACTTATTAACAGTTAGTGCGGACAGATTCACAGATGATAGTGTCAATGCCAATCGGACTCTTCTGCCCTGCGCGTGCTGCCAGTGATAACTACCCAGTACGGTGGACTGATCGAATCGTCTTTTCTGTTTAGGCTTCGCTTGCCAATGGAGAACTGGCTGAGTTGGTTATGTGACGGGATGCTACAGGAGGAAAGGAGTGCCCGCAAAGGTAAGTCAATTCTAAGCAGCGTTACTTAATGCCAGGGCCACTCCACTATACAGAATCGGCGTTCTGGGTTCCCTCTCTCTCTCTCTCTTTCTCTCTCACCGGGAAAGGTTGTGTGTCTCACTTACTAGCTGAGAGGAGTTAGGAGATTGGCTGAGTCTGTGTGCTTTACCTTAACAGCTGAGAGATGTTAGTAGGCTGGCTCAGGATGCTGTCTCTTAATAGCTGGGAAGCGTTATGTGGCTGGCTGACTCAGTGTGCTGTCTGTGACAAGATAATCCTACCTCTTCTGCAGCGTATCAGTAGCTCCCTGTTGGCACTTGCTCCGCTGCTGCGGGTGTCACTCAGCGGCCACTTCTCCTCGCTCAAACCTGCCTCAGTTCTGGGGGCGTTGATCCAGTGTGATGCTGCCTCCTAGTCTCTGCCCGTGGCCGCCTCCTGGTCTCTGCCCGTAGCCGCCTCCTGGTCCCCGCCTCCTACGCGTCACCGGACCTCTGCTCCTTCATCCAGCAAGCCGCCGCCACCGCTTCCCCGCTGGTTCCTGTCTACAGCGGTCGGGGCGCAGCTTGATCCAAGGGGGTAAGTGAAGGGAACCGGAGATCGCTAGCAGCCGGTAACCGGAATCAGGTACTCAGCGTTTTCTCCTCCTGCGCACTCCTGTTCTTGCTCCAGTCTCCTCAGCAGCTCTCCAACCGCCGCTCCCTACTCCTCTTTTATCTCCTGGGGTCCCCAAGTCTTTCCTGCGGGGGCCACAAGCCTATCCCAGAGCGGGTGCGTGGAAGGGGTGCTGAATCAGCCCCATGTGCTAACCCGCTTCCCCCTGCTCCCATGCTGGCACAATGCATTGTTCACTGGTTATAGTACTGGAAGTATATTTTATGGGGAATAAACATTTTTCCTGTTAAAATCATGGGGTAATTCATTATGAGGCATCATATATATATCATACTTGCCTACTCTCCCGGAATGGCCGGGAGGCACCCGAAAATCGGGTGACCCCCCCGCCCCCCCGGAAGAGCAGGCAAGTCTCCCGATTCGTGGGGTCCCCCCTGCCTGTCCGCCCACTTAGTGTGTAAAGTGGGCGGTCCGGGCAGTTGATGACGCGATTCTTGCTGAATTGTGTCATCATAGCCACGCTACCTGCAGTGTAATGCCGGTGATCGCGGCATCACAGAGCGGGGGCGTGGCTTAAAAGAGGCATCATCATGACCCTGCCCTTGCTCCTCCCCCGCTCCACCCTTTCTCCGCCCCGTCCCACCTCCGACCCACCCCCTCCACGACGTCACAGTCTCCCCTGCCCGTCCTCTGAGATGACCTGGCTGCTCTCTCCCGCAGAGAGCAGCCAAAATGTAGGTAAGTATGCTGTATATATATATATATATATATATATATATAAAAATAAAAACAATAGGCTAGAACACACAACACTCATACATCTGCGTGTCAGTGGTATTTGTGACCACGCCATTTAAATAAAAAAATCGTACAACTTCAGCGCTCATCTAATATTAACACTTCATGCTGTAATTCATCTGAATTCAGGGAATCATAGTTCCAAAATGTTGCAATAGATTGTTGAGCTTTTGGTACCATTTGGTCAGTCCCTAGACTGACTTTCAAAAATCTGAGCATTGCCCTCAGGCATCTTTTGGATTTTAAATACACAGTATGCTTCTGTCATGGGCTTAGGCCCTGTCTCACTCTTTTAAAGAGACAGGAAGCACCCCCAAGCATAGCCGAAGCAGATACGGTAAAAAAGTGACAGGAACATTTTTGTAGTTTATGAAATTCCACACACTGGAAGCGCAATCCAAATTTTGATCTGATTGCCCGTTTGGGTGTTTACGCAAGTCACGCATCGGTAATGACGTCATTAAGTCAACCCCGTTTTCATCTCCTTAGGGGAGGTTTAGTAAATTTCTAATGACATAGTTTTCCTATTTCCCACCTGAAGAATACCTATGTTACATTTAGGGGTATATGCAATTCACGGCGAATCGCGGCAAATTATCGCCGTTTTTTAATTCGACACAATTCGACAGGTGAATTCCGGCAGGTGGCTGCCGGAATTCACCATATTCAATGAAAAACGGATTCGACATTCCCGCGGGCGAAAAACGGCCGATTTGCCGGATTTTGCAGCGATTTAAAAAAACGGGAAAAAACGGGGAAAAACGGGAAAAAATGGCGTGGGGTCCCCCCTCCAAAGCATAACCAGCCTCGGGCTCTTCGAGCTGGCCCTGGTTCTAAAAATCCGGGGAAAAATTGGGCAGGGATCCCCCGTATTTTTAAAACCAGCACCGGGGTCTGCGCCTGGTGCTGGTGCAAAAAATACGGGGGACAAAAAGAGTAGGGGTCCCCCGTATTTTTCACACCAGCATCGGGCTCCACTAGCTGGACAGATAATGCCACAGCCGGGGGTCACTTTTATATAGTGCCCTGCGGCCGTGGCATTAAATATTCAACTAGTCACCCCTGGCCGGGGTACCCTGGGGGAGTGGGGACCCCTTCAATCAAGGGGTCCCCCCACCCCAGCCACCTAAGGGCCAGGGGTGAAGCCCGAGGCTGTCCCCCCCATCCAATGGCTGCGGATGGGAGGCTGATAGCCTTGAGAAAAATGACAAGAATATTGTTTTTCCAGCAGTACTACAAGTCCCAGCAAGCCTCCCCCGCAAGCTGGTACTTGGAGAACCACAAGTACCAGCATGCGGGAGAAAACCGGGCCCGCTGGTACCTGTAGTTCTACTGGAAAAAAAATACCCAAATAAAAACAGTACACAGACACAGTGACAGTAAAACTTTATTACACACTGCCGACACACACATACTTACCTATGTTGACACGCCGACTGCCACGGTCTCCGACGATCCGAGGGTACCTGTGAAAAAAATTATACTCACCTTCCAGCGTCCAGAGGTACATCCACGTCCAGAGATAATCCACGAACTTGTTAAAAAAAAAAAAACGAACACCCGTGCCATGCCGGACTGAAAGGGGTCCCATGCTCTCACATCAGACCCCTTTCCCCGAATGCCGAGACACCACGTGGCTCCTGTCACTGAAGTCCCTTCAGCCAATCAGGAAGCGCTACTTCCGTGGCGCTCACCTGATTGGCTGTGCGCTGTCTGAGCTGTCAGACAGCGCATCGCAAAGCCTCTCCATTACTTTCAATGGTGAGATCTTTGCCGTCTGCGGGGGTTACCCGCGGTCAGCCGCTGACCGGCGGGTGACCTCACCGCTAGCCGCTAAGTTCCCACCATTGAAAGTAATGGACGGAGCTGTGCGATGCGCTGTCTGAGTTCAGACAGCGCACAGCCAATCAAGTGAGCGCAACGAAGTAGCGCTTCCTGATTGGCTTTAGAGACCTTTCTGTGACAGCTGTCACTCTGAGAGGTCTCTCTGCATTCGGGGACAGGGGTCCCATGTGTAAGCATGGGACCCCTTTCAGTCCGGCATGGTACGGGTGTCCGGTTTTTTTTTTTTAACAAGTACGTGCATTTATCTCTGGACCCTGGTTGAGGTGAGTATATTGATCTTTTCTTTTCAGGTATCCGTGGATTCTACATGGAGAAGAGGACCGATGTCGGCGTGTGAACATAGGTAAGTATGTGTGTGTCGACGTATGAAATAAAGTTTTACTGTCACGGTGTGTGTGTCCTGTTTTTACTTGGGTATTTTTTTTCCAGTAGAACTACAGGTACCAGCGGGCCCGTTTTTCTCCCGCATGCTGGTTCTTGTGGTTCTCCAAGTACCAGCTTGCGGGGGGAGGCTTGCTGGGACTTGTAGTTCTTCTGGAAAAAAAACAATTATCTTGACATTTTACCAAGGCTATCAGCCTCCCATCTGCAGCCCTTGGATGGGGGGGACAGCCTCGGGCTTCACCCCTGGCCCTTGGGTGGCTGGGTGGGGGGGACCCCTTGATTGAAGGCGTCCCCACTCCCCAGGGTACTAGTTGGATATTTAATGCCACGGCCGCAGGGCACTGTATAAAAGTGACCCCCGGCTGTGGCATTATCTGTCCAGCTAGTGGAGCCCGATGCTGTGGTAAAAAATACGGGGGACACCTACTCGTTTTGTCCCCCGTATTTTTTGCACCAGCACCAGGCACAGAGCCCGGTGCTGGTTTTAAAAATACGGGGGATCCCCTGTCAATTTTTTCCCCGCATTTTTAGAACCAGGACCAGCTCGAAGAGCCCGAGGCTGGTTATGCTTTGGAGGGGGGACCCCACGCCATTTTTTTCAGGGATTTCACCATTCCATCTATAAAAAAAATAAAAAAATATTATTTTTAAAAATATATAAATAATACTTGTGCCTCCAAAAAAGACAAACCAAGTACCTAATCCCTTCTAATATAAATAGATCTGATATTACCACGAAAAAAACACACAAAAAAAACATGTTTTACATTTTTTTTATTGGTTTCACCCTCCAAAGTGTGGCGGATTGAAAATGACGAATTTACTGTCTAAAGCACTGCTGTCGAATTTCCAAACTTGAATTGAATATGCTTTTGTCGAATTGCAGCACTTGTATCATTGCAGAAAAGTCGAATTTGCAAAAAGTCGAATTTCAAAAAGTCGAATTTTGAAAGTCCGTTTTTTTGACGGAAAGCACTGAATTGCATTGACGAATTTTTTTTTTGGGCGAAAAATACCCGAAATTCGACAATTTTGGGAATTCGACCGCAATTTCATATACCCCTTAATCTTCCTAACATAAGAGAATTAGTGATGCGTGAGTGAGTGAGTGAGTGAGTGAGTTAGTGAGTGAGTGAGTGAGTGAGCGAGGGCTTTTGCATTTAGATATATAGATATATAGGTATCAAATCAACCAAATTAGAATCATGTTAAAGAAACAGCATAGGTCCACTTGTCATTCCGGTGTCACACTAACAACTTTCTGAAGGGGTCGCAAAAAACAAATAAAGAGCCTGTATCTAAGAACGGCTAGAAGGAGCGCCCTCACAAACATTACCACCAATCACTGCAAGTGAACTCACCTGGTGTAACATGATAATCAAGCTGTCCTGACCTGGCTGCATATCAAGCTACATATCAAAAGCTATCCCTTGCATGTAACGTACAACTCTTGGGGGCCTATTCATGAAGCAGTGAAAAGGATGGATAAATGAGCCAATGGAGAAGTTGTCCATGGCAACCAATCAGCATTGAAGTAACATTTATAATTTGTATATTATACACTTGTACGGAGCAGCTAATTGGTTGCCATGGGCAACTCCTCCACTGTTTCACTTCTCCACTCTTTTCACTGCTTAATGAATAGACCCCTTGGTATGCTGAGGTCTGGAAACCAGAAGTGATGCAGTCAACTGTCACTGATGTATGAATACATAATATTGTAGCAGTAGGAACCCATTCCACCACAAAGAAACACACCCTTTCAGTGTCTATTCACATCCCGCATAACTCTCAGTGTGCTGAGTTTCCAGAAATGGGAAGTGATGCGTCGGTTATTGCTATGTTTACCATAGCAACAGTGTACAAAATATTAATAATCAGTTCAGCTATTTTATCACATGTCAATTAGTAATCTAAGTTGGTAGAAATCAATAATAAGCAGCAACACCTCAGGGTGTGCAAGAAAGTGATAATAGGTGCACTCCCTACAACATTGCACCACCGATATAGAAGAAAAATAATAATGAAATATAAAAAAAATACAATCCACAGTGCACATAAAAAAAAAATTTGATGGCATTATTCAATTAGTTCTTGTGAATGGATGGATGGGTGATGTTACTGCAGGATTTTTTTTTGTTGTAATAAGTGTTTATTGGTTTTTAATATAAAAAACAACATTAGACATGTAGACATATGAGCAGGCATATCAAAGGGACTCAGGACACATAAAAACAGCAGCAAATTTCGAGCAAAGATACATCAGACATACATTAATATCCAGTAATCAAAAACAATGGTCCCCATAAAACTACTGACCTGTAGATCACGCAAACAAATCCTGACTAGTCATTATCAAATCTAACAAACAAACCAAAAAGGAGAATGATGACAGGAAAGAAGAACAGAGAAAAACAAGAAAAAAGAAGCAAAAGAGAGGCAGGAGGGAAAAGCGTTGTGTGGAATATAAATGTATCAAATTAAACCGACAAGTATAAGAGTCTCCTTGTAATGTCAAAAAACTAACAGGACCCCAAAGGAGGACCCAGTATTTGAGATTCGTTCTCAGTGCATATGCAGTAAAATATGTCTGTGACAGTGAGGACTTGAAGTCAAGCCAGGGAGACCAAGTAGCTATAAACCCCTATTGGTTTTCAGGTGTCAACTGTAGTTCCTCCATTGACATATACATGTATATTCTAGCAAACCACTCTTTGACCGTGGGAGAGGCAATATTACGCCAATGGACAGGGATCACCGCCTTAGCTGCACTATTAAAAAATTTCAGAAGGGATTTTTTTATTAGTTGTCAGAAAGCCAGTAACTAAATTAAGAGGCCAGAAAGTAGGTTCAGAGGAGACCTCGTACTGTAGGATTTTGAACACAGGATTGTCCAAATAAAACAGCCTTACAAAAAATTAAAGATAATCACAAATATTTAAGTAAATCTTCAGGCAGACCAAAAATGTCATATTGTCGTTCCCTTTGTCAGACCATATCACAATTTGTTGATTGCTACCTCCTGCTGATTATACAAAACACAGATTTTGTCTTCAGTGACACTGCTAATTTTCTGGTTAAATTGGCCAATTGATCTAAACTAATGTTCCTCATGAGTATAGTGAGATATGCCCTTGCTACTACTTCACACTACATTGGCTCATAAATTGATTATCTGATGTTGCTAATTGTTGTATTACACAATAAAATTGTGTCTTTCGCCACCTGGTGGTACACGTAAGTATAACGCCTCCTTTTACAGTGTAATTATTTCATACACTCGATACCTGTAAATTCGTTTTCCAGGATTATTTCAACTTTATATCTGTGTCAATGTTATAGTGTTAGGCAACCCCTGAGTTTTATAACCTTGCTTTACACTTAAGATTTCCCAGGTTTTTCTTCTTTAAGCAAGATACACTGTTTCTGGTATCATGTCTCCTTACAGAATTTCCCAATTGGTAGAGTGCTTCTCTTCACCCCCGTATCCATCCTGTTTTGCCAGCTGGAGAGGTTATGCCTTCGGGTCTCAATGTTACAGGTTATGCTACTCATTTGGCAATGGAATTATTGGAAGTTCTAACACCCTATCTAGATGAAAAATGTAATAGCTTATTGGCTCTATTTGACACTGACCCAATCCCTTTGCATTCCCGCAACCCTTTCCCTGGTACTCTAACCAATATCTAGAGTGACTCTGAGGGTAATGAGCCAGCTCCAGTTGGTCCTAACGAAAAATCTGTTGATTTGATGCCCATGCCTCTTCCTGAGGATGTTGGCATCAATTTTGACTTGGCAGCTTCTCAACATGTTGCTTCTCTTACTTTAGAGGGGCACCCTGCTAGTCTCCTCTTTGCCACCCAGGATTTACTTTGTGAGCCTGGGGTCTCATTAATACACATGGACAGCGGACTTGCCCTCAGTTATTCTGACACTTTTACACTTTATATTCCAGATGAGCAGCTGTGCTTACTTAATGGAATAAAACGTACTCATATGCGACAAATGCTCTTTTGGCAATTAGTATTACCACCCACTGAGTTTAAACCATCACTGTATCAAGGCCGCCGTGGTGCTGTTACTTGAATGACGGTAAACTTTCCCTGCCCTATGGTATTCCTTATATTGAATCTTTCACCAATATGTACTAATCTGACATAGCAATTGATAATTAATATTCTGCTTGTAATTTACATGTTTCTTGATTATTTGTCTCCCTATTTTGGCTTTCTTTTTTTTTGTTCCCTTTTTTTTTAATGACCCTATACTTTTTGACTGTTTGCACTTAGTCCCGCCTTTATGTTGTCTATTACATTTTTTGTAAGTATATGTGTATTTATACTTATGTATTTGGGCAGGAAGTTGCTTCTACAGATTCACACAGCTTAATTCTAAAATCTTTTCAGCTATCTGCGCTCAAATAACTCCCTGTAGTCTGTTCTTACTTACTATCTTGTTTACGAAGCCTTATGGATATCAATACTTACCTAATGTGTCATGCATATATGTCTCTCCTTTTTTTTGTTAATTCAATTTATTTTTTATTTTTTGTACTCTCTCTTGTTGCTGTAACGTTTCTTATAATTTGTATTATTTCTTTGTTTAAACACTGATTTTTTTTTTTTTTTCATGATGCTTTTGGTGACTGCCCTATACTGGTCACCTCAGCAATCATTGTTCAACCTATGTGTAACTGACTTTGTTTCTCATACATTACCATTGTGTCTGAGTACCATTAATTTCGTGGCATAAATGCTACGTAAATATTTTGTTTAGTATTTTATTATTCACGTTTTTATATTATTTATACGGTAAATGCTCTCAAGCTATTTGGTATATTGCAACAGCATGCTGCCGAAATGCTTACCTCCTGATTGCATTATCAAAATTGCTAGTTGAGCTGAGTGACTAATATTGTCTTGAATTAATTTCTGTTCATTAAAATATACCATAATGTTTAGTGTAAGGTTTTCCAGGAAATAGACTGCTGACCAGCAGTTGCTTCCTATTTATTTTGGTTTGGAAAAATTAGAAAAAGCAGTGGTGAGGCTGAGGCATTAAGTGCAGATATTCTCTGCTGCAATATGCAGATTTACCAAGTGGGTTTCATTATTGTGTCTAGAACGGTTTTCTTTGTCTCAGCTAAGGTTCTTTTTGAATGGTCTGTAACAACATAGTCCTATTGTATCAAAGTGCTCACTTCAGAATGTTACATATGTTGTATCTACTATTTGTCGTGTCTGTCACTGATGCTCTATGCTTCAATAAAAAAATGAATTAAAAAAAAATGGTGTCTTTTCAATTATTATTTTTATCTACTTCTTTGGGTACAGCAATGGGTTATATGATGTCCCCATCATATGCCAATCTGTTTTATGAATGCATATGAGATGTCCATATTATGGGTAATGTCACTTTAAGTAGGCATCTTTCTCTCCACTATGTTTACATCTCTCACTTTATGTTATTTTCGTGTTGTCCTTATTATGCCCCCTCATCTGACACCTAAAACTCTCTAAGATTGGTCCAGGGAGTTATAGGAGGAGCACTAGATTGTAGAGTCCAGTGTTAAAACGGCCACTCTGCTCCAAAGTTATAGCACTGAGCTCTGTGTACATTAGTGCAGTGTATATAGTAGTAGATATACATGGGAACATGTGAGAAATAAATGTCCTTGTATCTTTGCTGACATTACAGGAGTGAGCAGTGATATATGAAAGTAAAATTGCTTTTTTGCAAGAAGACATCATTTTACTAATGGGAATATGCCATAAAGAAAGGACAGCACAATAGTGAAGGAAAAGGTACTTTAAAAAAATTATAATTTGAAAACTTCTCCATGATACTTATAATTATACTCAGCAATAGCTGTTCTAAAATAAAGTAGATTTCCAAAAAGCCATGCTGTACAGTTGGAGTGGACTCACTTGAAATGATGCCTATTTATTTAATTTTACTTTGCATGTTACAATGAGGCAGGCAGAGGCCTTTAATTATTATAATCAGGAAACAAGAGGCCTATAATGATTATAATGACAAACAGAGGCCTATAAAGATTACCGTGAGGAAATAGAGAAATATAATGATAACAATGAGGAAACAGTAACCTATAATATAGAGATGAGCATCAAGAGATCAAAGCTCACCCAAACTTCCTGAATCTGAGGAAATCCAAGCCATAGCTATAATATAAATAAAAATACTAGTGTTGAGTTTTACAAGCCAGGCCATGCCAGTGTACTTATAATATAAGCGCTGTGATTTGCACAGTGTGTAAAAAAATATATATAAAACACCCAAACTTGTGTGTGTTCATGGCCAAGCTGTGCCCCACTGTGTTTTTAAATGTAAGTGCTGTAAGTCTGTAGTGTGAGTTGTCATTTGTGAAAAACTTGTGCAACTTGTGCAGTCAATAAAGCTCAGTAGGTGCCGTGCCACTGCATTAATAAATATAAACACTGAGTTGATATGGATCATGATCAGTTTATAGAAGAGCAGGAGCAGCAACAAAGTACTAGTGTTGTGACTGCTGCCAGTCATGATAGTACTATAATATCTAGTAAAGGTGGTCCAGGAAGCAGAAAGTTTAGGTAAAGGATACCTGAAATCGAAATCTTTCACAGTGTTAAAAAAGGGGCAGAGGTGTCGCCTTAAAAAGTGACTAATCGGTGACCAAAAAGAGCACTAAGGCTGAAAAACAAACTATGGGGGTCATTCAGACCTGGTCGCACGCTAGTTATTTTTGCTGCACTTCAATCAGGTCAGAACTGCGCTTGTTACAATTAACACCCTTGTCATCAAATTCCTCATTAGTATTCAGAGGTATTGTAGTCCTTTCTAAAAATTGGTCAGTTAGGGCCCAAACATACCAAGCACTACCGCAGTCCTTGTCGCTGAAGTGCTTGGTTTGTTAAATTGTGCCTACCCTTCATAAAAGTGGGATGGAGGGCCCAGGTATAGTTCCATCTTGCACCACTGTTCTTTTCATATTGGGCTACATTTTTGGAGGGCATTGGGGATGATCTTTGCATTACTATTCATTACTTTTTTGTAACATATTTTTAACAAGAAATGATGTGATGCTTCACACGATAATTTCATCTATATCGCCCATGTGTAAACTTAATTGCTCCCTAAACTTAATATATTGTTGTGCTAACTTTTGCAAAAACTGCAACCAAACACCACATTCTGTATAACTAGAGACCAGTCTTTCACATCGCTGTGGAGGATTTTTGTCCCACTCTTCTTTGCAGAATTGCTTTACTTCTGCGACATTTGGAGCGTTTCTGGACATGAATGGCCTGTTTAAGGACCTGCCACAGCAGCTGAATTAGAATTGGAATTAAGTCAGGACTTTGACTAGGCCACTCCAAAACGTTAATTTTGTTCTCTTTGAGTCATTCAGAGGTGGATTGGTTTTGTGCTTTGGCTCATCTTGCTGCATAACCCAATAATGCTTGAGCTTCAGATCATGGATTAAGGACTGGACATTCAATAAATGAAATAATCATTTAAAATCTGTAGCTTGTGTTTACTCATGTTGTCTTTGTCTAATATTTAATTTGTTTTAAAATGTGAAACAAATAAGTGTGAAAAAATATGCAAAAATAGAAGAGATCAAAGAGGGCAAACACTTTTTCACATCACTGTATGTGGAAAATTAATTTGCCGAGAAGTAATACATGTTAGTCCTGTATGTGGACAAAAGCTTCAACGCTTCCTATCCAAGTCATCTTATTCAATCCTACAGATACATAAGGGTTAGCTCCACAGAATTGCGCCAGGGGCAGCTGAGGGGGGAGTCCTCATAGGGTGTTATCCTCACCCAAACCAAGAGTACACAGAAAGAACATTTGAGCTCCCACCTTAGCACCTCACATGTTCTTATTGTTGTCACAAAAGTTTAAAAAAAGACCACTTATCTTTTGTAGGGATTGGAGAATTGTCACAAATGTGTATACGCAAATACTGGCATAAATAGTGATTAAATCCCAATACGGAACATGTGAAGACATAAAATATACACAATCTAGTGCAGCATGTTCTAAAAAAGTGTCAAAAAATAAACATTTCCTTATGTTCTATTCAACAGAATATATCCAGAAGAAATAAATATTTTAAAAAAGACAATTTAATAGAATGTTGCCCCCCAAAAAAGTTCCAGTTGTAGATAAAAATTTCTTGCATAACAATTGGATTTCAGCATAAATATCACATCCACAATTAATGAGGGTGGCTTTCTACCAGATTTGAAGTTAACAGGGGTATATAATTGTTGATAAAATCTCCTCAACCTCATGCAGAACCCCATTCACTCCTTTCCAGGTTGGTATGCCAGTCTACCCCTTTTTTCCCAACGTATTTCAATCAGTCATCTGATCTTTGTCAAAACATACCAACCTTGCAAGGAGTGAATCAGGTTCCGCAAGAAGATAGTATGTGCTTGTTGTGGTGTTTATTTCGGAGAAGATGGTAAGTTTGCATGGTGGAGTGTCTTGCGTGTGTAACAAAGGGCAATATACTGTAATTGCCTTACGCCTAGTGTTGGGCATCCTACAAAGGAAGAGAGTGGTACTAATATAACATACACTTTCCACCTTTGTGTGGTGGACAGCGTCATGCATCCAAGCCTTGTGCTGATGTCCTAACCATCGACATGACATTGGGAGAAACTGCAGGTCACCCCTTAGGGGTCTATATAATTATCTACCCACACTGCAGTTGATGAAGGATAAAGCAAGTCTGTACTGGGAAAACAACCATACTTACGTCCTGCAACCATTTTCTCTAATATACCAGATAGAGCACAACAATTCCAGCAATACTTTAGGGTAGTTAAGCCCAAGGTGATGTAAAGCAGCATTGCCTCTGAACCACCCATTTAATAAGCCACTTGGCTTTCTTTCCAGGACAACAGACAATAATTTGTGCAAAGGGAATGTGGTTATTGGTAAAAAAAACAAATTATAAGATATAATGTGTTGTGCCATCCTAAACAAGGAGATAACCATCAACCATTATGTGGGCTAGACCAATTGTATATGAGGATCCATTTATTTATACTGTATGTCAGTGAGGTACTAAACAAAATGGCTGCCTCTTCTCTGTAATCTTAAGAGAAATGTTCAACCCTCATGTTTTGCCAACAGGCCAAGTTTTGAGGATTTCTATCTGGGATAATTACTGACCCAGCAAATTAAATGAACTCGCTTGTGGATGCCTCTCAATATAAATCCAGATGGCAGCAACATTCCAATAATTTCGCACAGTCTCTGCGTAATAATTTGCAGCTGTAAAAGCATTTGCATAAAACTTCGAAACAATCCTACAGTTCACACAAGGGTTTACTCATGAAGGAGTGAAAAGAGTGGAAAGTGAGCCACTGGAGAAGTTGCCCATGGCAACCAACCAGTGTTGAGGTAACATTTATAAAGTGCATTCTACCAAATTATACGTACTGTAGCAGCTGATTGGTTGCCATGGGCAACTTCTTCACTGGCTCACTTCTCCACACTTTGAATAGACCCCTAAATAAAGCCTACAATCCACCCCACCATGTTTGAATGTTCCACCAGTCACTTCTCCAATGGTTATGTGACTATCTCATCCCGTGTGGATCTGGTAATTCAGACTCTCTCAAAAATCAGGTTTGGGTGTGGGTTTAGTCTGTGACTAAAAATGACATATTCATAGCAATACCATAAAGGACTATCAAAACAACATGCCACAGACACTCACAAATATATTTTGCCCGAGTGAGCTGCAGTGGTCATTTGTATTAAAAGGGCTCTTCACAGTAAGAAAATACACATTACATGGCTCATTTATCAATGAGTGATAAAACTTGTTGTGAATGATAAAGCTCATTGCATATGATAAATGTTGCTCCAGCCAATCAGCTTCCAACTGTCATGCTTTCAGTTCCAAACTGTCATGTGTTTGAAAATTGACAGTTGAGAGCTGATTGGCTGGAGCACCATTTACCATGCACAACGCGTTTTATAATTCACAGTGAGTTTTATTACTCATTAATAAATGAGCCCCTACAGTAAGTCTGCGGCTGGTATTTGGGTAGAAGTTAGGGGTGTATTTACTAAAGTGCGGCTTTATAGAAGTGGAATTGTTGTCCTTAGCAACCAATTAAATTGTGCTTATAATTTATCTAGCACCTTGTAGAAAATAGTAGCAAGAATCTGATTGGCAGGGGCTTGCTGGGCAGGGTGCCATCTGCCCCCCAGGCCAGTGCAATGTAAGTGTTCCAGGGCTACCTGACTGCAGATTCCCTGTGAAAAGCTGGCCCACTTGCTTGCGCACAAACACACACACACACACACACACACACACACACACACACAACAAGCACACACACGCACATTACACTCATCCCTGATTATATTATGCAATCCATTAGGCAACAAACCATATCTGACATTTTCTATGACGTTGAAACTGACCTGAAAGAAAATACTTTTACCTTATCTCAAGGCTGTTATAAGTAAGCTCAGAAACAACAGCACGTTGTATGAACTCCCTGACTAAGCCGTATATCTATATGATAAACATAAATAAATGCATATGCCAACATAGACAATGCATATTGTCCAATAGTAGTCAACATGGATAGTAAAGTATGAAAAAGTTCAAAAAATAAAAAATAGTGAAAAACTCATGTCAACCTTTTCATGTGTCGACCTTTGCCAGGTCGACCTAATGACCATGTGGACCTAATGAGTGTCGACCTGCAGTAAGTAATGTCGACCTAAAGACCGGATTGTTGAATTGGGTATAAAGCCTGTCTGACTAGCAAGAAAAATACATTTCCCTGTGCACATTACCAGAAATAGTAGTATGCTTATGACTGTATGCAAATTTGGTACATACACCACACTTGCCAACCCTCCCAGAAGCTACAGGAGACTACTGATTTTTAGTGTAGTCACCCACAGCCCCGGTAGGGTGTGTGAGTCTCCCGCAAACGCCCACATCCTGCCCGCTTCCTATTAAAGCGGGAAGTACAAAGATAAAATTATAAGCCTCACCCCTTCCTACAGTCCCGCAAATCGCGGCCATTCTCTGACTAGGGGGCAGGGCCTAATGACATGACAGTCCAGTCCCGCCCCTAAAGTGACCTACTGTGTCTCCTCTCCGGGCTTCTCCTGGAAAGGAGCAGAATAAAGTAGGCAAGTATGACATACACCTTACGCTTGGAGAGCCGTATCTAGGAAACGGAAGGAGTGTGCAAATGCAGATAGTAAGTAAGTTTGTATAATTGCAAACTGATGCTGAGTCACACAGAGACACCTACAGAATACATACACATACTGTATCACTGGCTGGTGCCTCATAGCTGGTGAAAACACATAACATAGCGTATGGCAGAAGCAAGCATGGTTGCATGCCACTGTGGCTTGTCCTGCTCTGCTGACGCGTTTCACCACTCCTCATTCTGTACCACTCTCCTAAAAACACCAAGGCATATACTCACTGCACCAATCCACCACTGCTGTGCTGGAAAACAATAACTGGGACTTATCTCCCAACCTTCTGTCCCACTTGGTAGAAAGCTGTTCCGATCGGGACAGTGAAACAGAGCCCCCTGTTGACACCATCCTACAAATCAGGACAGTTAGGTGGTATTGTCTTGATTAGAGTCAGCTGAAGGAGATTATTCAAAATGACTGGGTTATTTATTCATAGAGCAACAAGATGCATAGAATATTTTCCTATAGGGGATCTGGATTCTATTGTCCACTTGGTGTACGGAACAATGATCTGTTAGTAACTGAAGTTACGGCCAGAAAAGAATTTAAAAAGATTTGGAATGCTCTTAAGCACTAAAGTAAACAGAGGTAATGGAGGAAATACTGACTGCATCAGAACGTCAATATGTGACTGAGAAATGGTGTGAAGTATGGGAATATTGATTGACAGAATACAGTATTATCACTGGAGGATGCTGCAGGGAGAGAACCAAGAGGGTGGAGGCAGTGTTGGCAGGGGCATGTAGGGCCCACCGGGGGAATGCAGTGGCAGGGGCATATGTTTAGGGGTGTGGCCAGTCTGCAGAGAGGGTGTGGCCTGCCACCTCATTGGTTTGAATAACCATTAGAGAGTGCACGTGTGGGCCCCTTCATAAATATATACAGTAAATTCAGCTGCTGCATGCATGATAATGTACCAGATTACTTATCAGCAATGCACTGTAGAAAATACACCATAGTCCAGTGTAAGGTAACATGTATAATGTATAATTCAAGTGCACAGTCTGGAACCTGATTCTTAGAGCAGGAGGTGGGGCCCACCGGTGGTTTCCCCTGTACCCCAGTGGGCCAGTCCAAGCATGGGTGGGGGGCCCTGCTTATGAGAGCTCACAGCCTATTTTCTAGTGGAATGAGGACACTGAGCAGGTGATTTATAGCTGGGTACAAGTCTATTTATGCTGTTTAAATTATAACAAAATAAACGTTCATAAGTAGAAGCTAAAATAGGGGAGCGACAAGGGGAAGCGCTAACAAAAGTCTAAGTTAGAGTGTGTAAACGAATGTAGCTTGTCAAATAATATTTTGTAACTAACTGAAATAATGATATGTAAACTATAACTGGATATAGCTTTACCTGAATATATTTCATATAAAAAGGATGTAACAGGGAAGAAAGGGAGGTGGCCAAGAAATTTACAGTATGAAGGAAATGAGACACTTTAGGTCACTCTAGAATCTAAGTAAAAAGGTTATTCTTCAAACTGGGGACATGTTTTTTTAAAGCGGCAATCGTGTACAAGGAAAAACCATGCCTTCTAAATGATTGCCGTTTTTAAAAAAAAAATGGAAAAATGTCCAAGTTCGGCAGGGAACCCGCACCTCCGGCCAACTCATTACGCCCCAGTGGTAGATGCCACGAAATTAGGTCAATAATTGTTATAGAGTCTCAATCTAACTGGTGAGCACTGGAGTATTTGTTCTGCCAGTTTCACCAGAAGTAGGAACATCCTAAGCTCCTCCAATGCGCATCTCTCAAACAACTGGAGATGGAGACCACTCAGAAAGCATATAGTATATAAGCATGAGGATCCAGTAACAGAGTATCAGATGTAAAAATAACAATCACAAACTATATTGTTATCTTTATGGCTATGTTTGCTAACAGAATTAGTACTACTGTGAGTTCTAGTTGTGGAATGTTCCTGGTTAATATCAAGATCCATTATTAGAGCAGTAAAGCTATGTCCTCTTTTGGGCCAGCAAATAGATCCAAATGACAATTCTTCTGTATTAGCTGCCACAACCAACTGATGGGACAAGGAGGTAGGTCCTGAGAATGAAGTGCGGATGTAGGGGCTGATTCAGAGGTGGATGTACTGCCAATGTCAGAAGTAGTGGATCAATTCTTTTGCTACTGGGCATGTGCCTAATATGCACCGCAACAGAGGTGGCCCTAGGCATAGGCAGTATAGTAGGCAGTATAGGCAAATGTCTAGGGGCCTCTGGAAAAGCCTAGGAGCTTATGGGTAGGCTGGAAATATAAGCTCTGTTGCGCTGGCTCCAGATTTCAGAAGTCCCGTCCAACAGCGGCTATCCTCTGATGGGATTACAGGCTTTCTGGCACTGCTGCACCTTTGCCTTTTATATTATATGACAGGTAGTAGAGCAGCAGCAGCAGCAGAAACCTGTACTGCCCAGCACTGATCATACAGCTCCTGCAGCTTCCGTCAGTGTGACGCTGGCAAGATCTATGGTCACATCTGCGTCGTTCACTGCAGAGAGCATGCCGCAGAGGACAGAAGCAGGGAGTAGACAGCTAAGGTAAGTCAATAATGAGTGCTTGTCAAAAAGATAGGTAGGGGATTGGATGGCTGGAGACACACAAGAGGGAGAGATTTGGTTTCTGGAGACACAAGGTGGGGGTAGACTTGATGGCTGGAGACACACAAGTGGGAGAAACTTCATGGCTGGAGACACAAGGTGGGGGGAGACTTAATGGCTGGAGACAAACAAGTGGGAGAAACTTCATGGATGGAGACACAAGGTGAGGGGAGACCTGATGGCTGGAAACACACAAGGAGAAGAGACTTAGTGGCTGGAGACATAAGGTGGGGAGACTTGATAGCTGGAGACACACAAGGGGGAGAGATTTTATGGATGGAGACACAAAATGGTGAGACTTAAAGGCTGGAGACACACAAGAGGAAGATATTTGATGGCTGGAAAAACACAAGGGGCAGAGACTTCATTACTGGAGACACACAAGGAGGTGAGACTTGATGGCTGAAGACACACAAGGGAAGAGATTTGATGGCTGGAGACACACAAGGGGGAGAGATCTGATGGCTAGAGACACACAAGGGAAGAGATTTGATGGCTGGAAACACTCTCTGCCTCCCCAGTCACCACTGTCACAAGGCCACACCCATTCTGTGAGGCTATGCCCCTTTTTGGGTGCATGCAACAAAGGGTCCCACATTGTGTGGGTGATGGGGACACACCAGCCAGAATCTTGCCCAGGGCATCAAATTATTCTGGGATGGTCCTGCACTGCGCATGCATCCTGGATGTGTCTGTACAAAGTCGCAGTTATGATTTCAGACACATGCAGGGAGAAGTGTGTTGAAAATGTAGAGGACAATCCCGGGCAGAGACGATGAGGTGTCTTAGGGCATGAACGGAGACGGTCTGTCTAATGGGCGTGTTAAGGGAGTGTTGTGGGTGTGTGCACAGATGCCCAACTGCTCACACAGGATGCCATACTCGGACAGAGAACCTGCACCTGCCATGGAACTGGTACAAGTTTCAATGGTGCGACCTATGGTGAAATCTAAGGATACAGGAAACATTATTACAGCGTATATGGACATGGCAGTGGGCGTTTCAGTCCTTGCACATTGGACCACACAGATGGACACTAGGGGAGGAATCTGTGGTGGCATTTGAACGCATAAGGAAGCTGTGGGAGATTATATATAAACCTATGAATCAAAGCCTTAAAGAACTTGATGCTCTAGACCTCTCCAGCCCACTCCCAAAGACCTTTTGTTCTTCCAAGGTGATGAATTCCAAATCAACCCAAGTTCCGACTGAGGGGTATATTTACTAAGCTCCCGATTTTGACCGATTTGATGTTTTTTCATCAAAGTGTCATCTCAAGAATTGACTAAACTGAAATCTCGGCAGTGATGAGGGCATTCATATTTTTTTGAAAGTCAAAGATAAAAAATACGCGGCCGTTTAGGTATAGAACTCGGTAATTTACTAAAAATTCAAATTCAGAAACACTGCCGGCAATAGCCAAACACTGCCGTGAAAAAATACAAATCGTAAAAAAAGCAGTTTTAAAACAGAAGTGCTTTTTTTTATCGTGTTCTGATAGTCAATCACGGATCTGTGAGATCCGTGCATGTTTACCAGTGGGAAGGGGTGGGAAAGTGTTAAAAAGTAGAATTTTTTTTTTCGTGGGGTCCCCCCTCCTAAGCAAAACTAGCCTCTGGCTCTTTGAGCCGGTCCTGGTTGTAAAAATATGGGGAGAAAATTGACAGGAGTTCCCCCATATTTTAACAACCTGCACCGGGCTCTGCGCCTGGTCCTGGTGCAAAAAATATGGGGGACTAAAAGCGAAGGGGTCCCCCGTATTTTTTGAACCAGCACCGGGCTCCACTAGTCAGAGAGATAATGCCACAGCCGGGGGACACTTTTAAAAAAGAACCACACAGTTTTGACTATCCAGCCACTAATGGTTTCAACTCTCAAACCTGTGTAAAAATCAAGCGCACTATGACTAACTTTCCACAGATTGGTACCAATTTTATATAATATTTGCAGCTCCCAATAGAGTATTCTACCGTACTCAAAAATAAACACTAAAAACATATAACATATGAAAATATATCACAAGGAAGCACATATATATATATTAAGTTTGATTCAAAATTATGATGTTTTTTATTTTAATTATCAATTTTCTTAATAATGCACAGCATAATATATAAAAACTTTAAAACACACCAAATACTGCAGTACAAAAGTCCAGTAAACTGTAACGCAGAGGCGTAACTAGGGTAGGGCGAGTGGGGCACGTGCCCTGGGCGCCCTGGCAAGCCCAGGAGAGGGGGGCGCCGCCGGCATCCAGGGCATCATGCCCCACTCGCCCCGTTAACCCTAAATGTGAGGGAAGGAGAGAGCGCAGCATCTCTCCCTCCCCTCACCGCCGCTGGGAGCACTAGCAGCGCTGCCAGCAGCGCTGCCATGTCCGGTCTCCGGCGCTAGCCAATCAGGGCTTGCGGACCGGCTCCTGATTGGCTGCCGGTCCGCGAGCTCTGATTGGCTAGCGAACCGGTGCCAGACAGCCGCCGGCGTCCGGAGACCTGGAGCAGCAAGGGGAAGGAGAGGCGCTGCGCTCTCCTCCCCTCACAAGAGGTTAGTGACGGGGGTCCGGCGGTGGCACGGGGGGCCTGGCACTGTGGGGCATGTAACAGGCACTGTGGGGCATTGTATCCAGCACTGTGGGGCACTGTAACTGGCACTGTGGTGCATGTAACTGGCACTGTGGGGCATTGTATCCAGCACTGTGGGGCATTTTATCCAGCACTGTGGGGCACTTTAACTGGCACTGTGGGGCAATGTAACTGGCAATGTGGGGCATGTATCTGGCACTGTGGGGCATGTATCTGGCACTGTGGGGCATGTATCTGGCACTGTGGGGCAATGTAACTGGCACTGTGGGGCATGTATCTGGCACTGTGGGGCATGTATCTGGCACTGTGATGCATGCAACTGGCACTGTGAGGCATGTATCTGGCACTGTGGGGCATGTATCTGGCACTGTGGGGCAATGTAACTGGCACTGTGAGGCATGTAACTGGCACTGTGGGGCATGTATCTGGCACTGTGAGGCATGTAACTGGCACTGTGAGGCATGTATCTGGCACTGTGGGGCATGTATCTGGCACCGCGGGGCAATGTATCCGGCACTGAGTGGGGCATTGTATCCGGCACTGAGAGGGGCATTGTATCCGGCACTGAGTGGGGCATTGTATCCGGCACTGAGTGGGGCATTGTATCCGGCACTGAGTGGGGCATTGTATCCGGCACTGAGTGGGGCAATGTATCCGGCACTGAGTGGGGCAATGTATCCGGCACTGAGTGGGGCATTGTATCCGGCACCGTGGGGCAATGTATCTGGCACCGTGGGGCAATGTAACTGGCACTGTGGGCCATTTTCAGTGGCCACACCCCTTCTGTAGCGTAGCCACACCCCTTCTGGTGTGTGGCCACGCCCATTTTTCGGCACGCGCCATTTTCCATCTTGCCCTGGGCTCCGAAAACCCTAGTTACGCCTCTGCTGTAACGTTATTGGTATTACCGTCCAAGTAACCGTATACCGCTGGAGCTCCAATAAGGATATTCTTTAAGCACACATAGTGCTATTTATGTAACTCCCCGGTGAAGGACTGGTTAATTTGTAATAAAATACATTGTTATTTTGTATCCATAAGCCAGAGGAATAAACTTTGTAGGAACTGCAAGCGTTCACAGTGTGCCTGCCGCACAGCAGCTAGTGTCCCCTTCTCTCCCAACCGCCAATGATTAGTGCTCACCACAGCCGTGTGTTGGAGCCCCAGTGCGGCTTGATCTTAAACGGCTAATGCCGAAGTTCTCTGGCGGGAGCGGCGGTAACAGCAGCGTCTACGGGGGGAGGGTGCACACTCTCAAAGCTGATTTTAGGTGATTCCTCCAAGACGTCCTCTGGCATAGAGGGGTTCCGGACAGCCTGCAGGTGTTTGTATGGAATCCTTAACGCGTTTCTCCGTGCTTCCAATCTCACGGTTTCATCAGAAGGTATTAAGGTGCATTAGATTGTCCGTATTTAAATAGCAGGTACCCAATCAGTGGAGAGCATTAATTAATTAAACTTTTACAGGTGTGTTGATCTTCCAAACCTGTATTATAAGATATCATCTCTCATGGTTTCACACATTAAAACCTATAATAAACAGTAACATAAGGCAACAACCCAATTATATGCATTACACAGATATATAAAACCATTTCATTTATATATTATTTATTATTTATTTATTCATATATCTTACACAAGAGACATAGGAGTTAATTTTCATTTTAAATCCTTTATAGATGATAACTATACTTTCGTATAGCGCAAAACATTGTGAGGCAATATGGCTCAGCAGGCTAAGGCTCCCACCTGCAACCAGGCAGACCTGGGTTTGAATCACCCTCAGAGCCCAGGAAGAAAAGATTTTTAATTTATTTCTAATTCATTCGTTTTTTATTATATTAGTTTTTTTTAATATATTTTCATATTAGTTATACTTACTAAAATTATCAAAACCAGACGTGACTTAATTCTAAAGAATCTCTCAAATATATACTCTCTTAACATGATTAAGTTCAAATCTCATATAGATATAATAATTTAATTTAGTAGTACATATAAGAATTTTTATATAAACATAATTGTCTATAGCATCCTAAACGTATTATTTGGAAAAGATCAAGCTTATCCTACCATATAACTAAATAGGCTTAATATATCCCTCAGATGTTCATAATATAAGCTCTTTGTTATTTTAATCTATATATACATATTCCATATATTAATTTTATCTTTCCAAATTTTTGTGTGTGTATATATATCTTTCTCATGCTCTTAAATATTATCTTTAATCTATTAAAGAATATATACCCGATATTGTTCCCCAGGGATCTCCTTCTTTTCACATTACGCAGTTAAATATCATATTGCTCATTAAAATATCCTATATATTATTCATCTCAATTGAATCATTCAAACCATTCGGAGACAGTGTACCCAGGGAGAAGATCCAAAACGCTTTGCGTTTGCATAGGAGATTGAATATATCCCCCCCTCTTGTTGTACTTTTAACAGTTTCCACTCCCTGGATCCTAATCACTGAGACATTACCATGATGTTTATACTTCACAAGTCGCACTAATCTGTGTGTACTAACTTATATTATTATTATTATTATATTATTTTTATGTTCTAAGCATCTAATGTGTAACATTCTAGTAGTACGGCCTACATACTGTATGCCGCATACACACGTAATTACATATATAACATATGTGGTACGGCAGTTAATATTTTGTTGTATATCGAACGTGGTCCCGTTTGAATAAGATGTAATAGTTATACTTTTATCCACCATAATGCTACATGTGGAACATCCTAACTTTCTACATCTATATTTCCCCTTTTCCATATGGAGTTTCTGTAGCCATGTACTTTTGTTACTTGAAACATTTTTTGTAGGTTCATAATGACTCTGTGCCAAAAAGTTTTTCAAACTAGAAGCCTTTTTAAAGATAACTTGAGGTTTATCCATTAATTCTTTTGAAAGGATCTTATCAGTTTTTAGAATAGGATAATTCTTCTGAATAATACGTTTAATCTCTTTTGAACAAGCATTATATTTTGTTATAAATCTAGGTTGACCATCATTAATGGAATCTTTTACATCTTCTTTTTTTTTTTTTAAATTGTTTATTTAATTTTCAGGTTATAAGGGATAACATTAACCCCCCACAACACGTGGGGAGAGCATATCCATAAAACAACATTACACATAGAGCAGAAACATAACCTTAAGAAAGAGGTCATGGGGTTCCTATAATTAAAGACATTGCATTGATAATAAAAGATATAAAGATAAAATATACATCGGGAGTAACATAGGCAAACCGATTAAATTAGAACCCAGATATAATCTCGTGACTGTACCAGTAAAGAAAGGAAGGATAAAGAAAAGGCAAGAGAAGAGAAAAGAAGAGAAGGGAAAGATAGGGAAGGTCTAGAGTAGAGGGAGAAAAGACAGAGTTGGATGGTCCGCCAGTGCGCCTCCTTGTCCAGCAAATGCCACTCGGAGAGTTAGTGCAAAACAGAAGGTAATACTTGAGATACACGAAAAGGTAATGTTAAGAACGGTCCCATGTCTACTCGATAGGTTAGGAGATTACAAAGGTCACAGTAGAAGGGCCGCAGAACCCTCAGGGGAGCGTATCCTACGTGTGGGAGCTTGAGATTCAAACCATAATTCCCAAATCTGAAGAAACTGGAAAGATCTATTATGGAGGTATGCAGCATTTAAGATCTGTGTTAGTAGTTTACCGGAGTTTGGAGACATGTTAACAATGGGGAGGCCCAGCAGAAAAGACCAAGGGTCTTTAGATACCTGGGTATGGAGCACTGTACTCATCAGGTGTGCGACTGAGTCCCAAAATAGTACGATCTTAGGACACGTCCACCAGATGTGGAGGAAAGAGCCGTAGCCGCTGCATCCTCTCCAGCATGTGGGCGTAGAGGAAGGAAACATTTTATGGAGTCTAGAGGGGACAAAATACCACCTATATAATATTTTGTAGGCGTTTTTCTTTACTAGGGTTGAGATGGAAGATTTTGCGGCAGCAGTGAAGACATCCGACCACTCATGATCAGCAGGCAGAGGTCCTAGGTCACATTCCCACTGAAGTACAAAAGCCGGGGTCATCGACTGGCCCCGCTCCTGGAGAAAGGAGTATAGTAGGGAAATAATTCCTCGGTCGAGCGGTTTATGATAGCAATAAGACTCCAGAGTAGATAAAGGTTGGAACGGGGAAGAATTCGATAGAGAGGAGACAAAGTGTCTTATCTGGAAATAGGTAAAGGGGTTCACTTCCGGGAAATAATATTTTGTCATGAGGTCCGATAGAGGCGCGCAGACGCCCTCTGACAGTACATCCAGAACAAAGCGGATATTCCTTTCCGACCATAGACGAGAGCGGGTCCGAGAATGACTCGGGGCGAAAGAAGGGTTATCCCATAAGGGGGTAAGCAAAGAGGGGGATGACAGCAGGTGAAAGCGACGGGTGCAGTAGTCCCAGATCTGGCAAGAGAATTCCAGCACAGGGTGCAGTTGCAAATGAGGAGATCTAAATTTGGGGGAGGATAAGAGTAAGGATGACAAAGACATAGTGTGGCCCAGTGCAGATTCCAGTTGGAGCCATCGGACATTCTGAGCAGGGGCGAACCAAGCAATGGCTTGGCTAAGATGCGTGGCCAGATAGTAAAGGCGGATATCTGGGAAACCTCTACCGCCATCCTGCACTGGTTTGCGTAAAGAGGAGAAACCTATCCTAGGGACCTTATTTCTCCAGACAAAGCGGACAAACCAAGAGTGAACTTGTGCCAAGACAGAGTCCGGTACTTTCACAGGCAGCGTCTGAAACAGATAAAGTAGGTGGGGGATAATATTCATTTTCAGAGCTATGATACGACCCAGCCAGGATATAATCAAGGACTGCCATTTATGGAGATCGGCCTTAATGTTAATAAGCAGGGGGGAGAAGTTCTCCCTATACAGACCTCCGTAGCGGCGCGTAATAAAGATCCCCAGATATCCGATTTTAGAAGCACACCAAGAAAATTTAAAGTTGGATTGCATGCGGGACAGGAGGTTAGGAGGAATGTGGAAGGGGAGAGCTTCCGTTTTAAGCCAATTAACTTTATAACCCAATATACGTCCATATTCAGACAAAAGGTTGAATCTTCTTTCTTTTTATATGTTAGAAGGGACCAGGGGCGGATCCAGAAAAAAATTACAGGGGGGGCACCATAAGGGGCGTGGCTTCATTGGAATGGGCGTGGCTTCGTTGGAATGGGCGTGGTATTGCAGGAAAAGACTACCTTATACCCCAGTTTTGCAACCTGCACGCCCAGACGTTGGCCACCACAGGAAAGAAAAATAATCCTGATTCATGCCCCTTACATTATTTGTCATTTTTCCTCCTTATAGTAATGCCCAGTATACATTATTCCACATACTGCAATGGCCCTTAGACATTATTCCACACACAATAATGCACATGACACAATATGCACACACTGTAATGCCCCAGACACATTATGCCACACACCGTAATGCCTGTGACACATTATGACAGGAATCGCAATGCCCGTTATACATTATGCTACACACTGCACTGCCCCTGATACATTATAGCACATACAATGTCTGTGACACATTATGCCACACACTGCAATGACCTTGAGACATTATACCACAATGCCCGTGATATAGTATACCATACACCGTAATGCCTGTGACACATACCGCAATGCCCGTTATACCCTATGCCACACACCGCAATGCCCGTTATATATTATGCCACACTGCAATGACCCTGAGACATTATACCACATACCACAATGCCCGTGATATAGTATACCACACACCGTAATGCCTGACACATTATGACACACACCGCAATGTCCGTGATACATTATGCCACACACTGCAATGACCCTGAGACATTATACCACATATCACAATGCCAGCGATATAGTATACCATACACCGTAATGCCTGTGACACATTATGACACACACCGCAATGTCCGTGATACATTATGCCACACACCGTAATGCCCATTACACATTAAGTCCTACAGTAAGGCTTCTAATTACTTTTCAAATACCTGCTCGTTGTCAGGGGTTTCATGCACTGGGTGTCATGCTCGTTGCCAGGGGTTTCATGCTCTTGGTTCCATGCACGGTGCCAGGGGTTTTCATGCTCAGGGTGTCATGCTCGTTGCCAGGGGTTTCATGCACTGGGTGTCATGCTCGTTGCCAGGGGTTTCATGCACTGGGTGTCATGCTCGTTGCCAGGGGTTTCATGTACTGGGTGTCATGCTCGTTGCTAGGAGGTAGTCCTTGTTGCTAGGGCTGTGCTCCCAGTGCCACATATGTCCCCAGTGCCAGATATTCCCCCACGGTGCCAGGTACTCACATGCCCCCAGTGCCAAATATAGCCCCCCCCCCCATGTGCCAGGTACACATATACCCCCAGTGCCAGATATTCCCCGACAGTGCCACATATGCCCCCAGTGCCAGATATCGCCCCCCCCAGTGCTATATATGCCCCCAGTGCCACATATGCCCCAGTGCCAGATATTCCCCCCCCAGTGCCACATATGCCCCCAGTGCCACATATGCCCCCAGTGCCAGATATTTCCCCCCCCCCAGTGCCATATATGCCCCCAGTGCCAGATATTCCCCCCAGTGCCATATATGTCCCCAGTGCCAGATATTCTCCCCCCCCTGCCAAATATGCCCCCAGTGCCAGATATTCCCTCCACAGTGCCATATATGTCCCCAGTGCCAGATATTCTCCCCTCCCCCCCTCCCTGCCAAATATGTCCCCAGTGCCAGATATTCCCCCACCAGTGCGTCCGTCCCCCCCCTTCCGCCGCCGCTGCTCCCCCCGCTCCCCTGCTGTTAGGAGGGACACGGAGGGCACAGTGCACGCCTCCCTGTGTCCCTCCTGTGTCTCCGGCGGCCGCGGGTCACTGTAATAAAGGAAGTGCTCACGAACGGCACTTCCTTTATGAGACCAGCGGCCGCCGGAGACCCAGGAGGGACACAGGAGAGGCGCGCACTGTGCCCTCCGTGTCCCTCCTAACAGCAGAGGAGGAAACGAGACCGCAGACTGACATGCGGACGCTCGTCCGCATGTCAGTCTGCACTAAAAATGACAGGGGGGGCACGTGCCTTGGTGCCCCCCCCCTAAATCCGCCACTGGAAGGGACTCTCTATAACATTTCAAGGCCACATCAAACGCATGTACTATGATTTCTATAGGATAATTTTGTTCTTTAAATGCTTGAGTTAGTTCTAAAGCCTGAGTTTCAAATTGTTCAATTGTTGAACAGTTTCACTTTCTACGGAGTTTGAGGTACTGGCTTTTCGGTATATTATTGAGCCAGGGGCGGTGGTGACAACTATGGTAATTTAAGAAATTATTAGTATCAACCTCTTTTTTGAAAGTAGAGGTACTGATACAGTTGTTTTCTATTCTGAGGGCGATATCCAAGAAAGTGATTGAAGATTCGTGTACTGTGCTCGTGAAAGATAACCCAAACGGTTACGGTTACTTGGACGGTAATACTAATAACGTTACAGTTTACTGGACTTTTCTACTGCAGTATTTGGTGTGTTTTAAAGTTTTTATATATTATGCTGTGCATTATTAAGAAAATTGATAATTAAAATAAAAAACATAATAATTTTTAATCAAACTTAATATATATATGCACTTCCTTGTGATATATTTTCATATGTTATATGTTTTTTGGGGGACACTTTTATCTTGGTCCCTGCGCCCCTGGCATTAAATCACTAACTAGTCACCCCTGGCCGGGGTACCATGGAGGAGTGGGAACCCCTTAAATCAAGGGGTCCCCCCCCTCCAGCCACCCAAGGGCCAGGGGTGAAGCCCGAGGCTGTCCCCCCCATCCAAGGGCGGCGGATGGGGGACTGATAGCCATAGTGTTAAAAAAAAAGAATATTGTTTTTTGTAGCAGTACTACAAGTCACAGCAAGCCTCCCCCGCAAGCTGGTACTTGGAGAACCACAAGTACCAGTATGCGGGGGGAAATGGGCCCGCTGGTACCTGTAGTTCTACTACAAAAAAAATATCCCACAAAAAACAATACATAGACACCGTGAAAGTATAACTTTATTACATACATGCACGCTTACATTCATACATACTTACCTATGTTGACATGAAGAGTCGGTTCCCTTCTCCACGTAGAATCCCGGGGTACCTGTAAATAAAATGATACTTACAGAAAATCATGTGTAGATCGGTCCTCTTCTTATAAATTATAATTCAGGGACTTGGCAAAATCAATAAAACGCATTACCCGAACCACACACTGAAAAGGGATCCATGTTTACACATGGATCCCCTTTCCCCGACTGCCAGGACCCCCCATGACTCCTGTCAAATAGGGTCCCTTCAGCCAATCAGGGAGCGCCACGTCATGGCACTCTCCTGATTGGCTGTGCGCTCCTGAGCTGTCAGTCAGGCAGCGCACGGCAGAGATACAATGTAGTGTCTACATAGGTAAGTATGTATGAATGTAAGTGTGCATGCATGTAATAAAGTTATACTTTCACGGTGTCTGTGTATTTTTTGGGGGGGTATTTTTTTTTGTAGAACTACAGGTACCAGCGGGCCTGTTTTCCCCCTGCATGTTGGTACTTGTGGTTCTCCAAGTACCAGCTTGCGGGGGAGGCTTGCTGGGACTTGTAGTACTGCTACAAAAAACAATATTCTTTTTTTTAACACTATGGCTATCAGTCCCCCATCCGCCGCCCTTGGATGGGGGGGACAGCATCGGGCTTCAACCCTGGCCCTTGGGTGGCTGGAGCGGTGGACCCCTTGACTTAAGGGGTTCCCACTCCTCCAGAGTACCCTGGCCAGGGGTGACTAGTTAGGGATTTAATGCCAGGGCTGCAGGGACCAAGATAAAAGTGTCCCCTGGCTGTGGCATTATCTCTCTGACTAGTGGAGCCCGCTGCTGGTTCAAAAAATATGGGGGACCCCTACGCTTTTTGTCCCCCGTATTTTTTGCACCAGGACCAGGCGCAGAGCCCGGTGCTGGTTGTTTCAAAATATGGGGGAACCCCTGTCAATTTCCCCCCTAGATTTTTACAACCAGGACCGGCCCAAAGAGCCCGAGGCTGGTTATGATTAGGAGGGGGGACCCCACGCAAATTTTTTCTTGATTTTTAATACTTAAATTTTTTTTTAAAGCTGCACAATGAAGCCCTGCACGGATCTCACAGATCTGGCCGAGATTCCTTGTGTTAATTTCAGCAGTGTTTTACTATTCGCTCCCGTAAAACACTGGCCGGAAATACGAATGATATCAACATCGGAAAAATGAAAATGCAGAATACGACAGCATAGTAAATGAGGCATACAAAATTCAAAAAGTTGCAAATTCACACATTCGATGTCATTCATGTTTGAACTTTAACCTAATTCAGAAAATTACGAATTTTAGTAAATATACCCCTGAGACTGGTGAAAATTAAACCTGTGGGGACAATCATCTGGCAAATTAAACACTTTGACAGGGTGGGAGGTATTTAGGGATAACACATTAGAAGACTAGATGAGCCAAGTTATCATTACTTGCTGCCAAATTCTGTCTTTTCTTGAACAAGGGAACCCCTTTGTGTGGGAGATATTACAACATGCTAAAGATACAAAAACATTCTACCTTATTCTATGCTTGGGGAACTATCCGATCGGTATGGGTGGATAATATTGTATTTCAACCCGACCAAGCAGTAAAGAAAAAAAATAAATTCTGTAGATTTAATAATTTGGTTTTAAAAATCTAGATTGAGAATTCTAATATGAAACATGTCTGCATCCACAAATAGCACCCAGGACATTCTACTATACAACTAAACCTAAGCCTTGCGTGCATAGCATATATTTCCCTTTGTTTTAAGCACTTATATAAAATGTAGCGCCTATCTTATCCTTAGTGTACACGGTCAATCAGTTATGGATCTTCAGGTAATATCTACATCGTTAGTAATAGCACCAGTGACCTTTGCACGGATGACTGTTTCTTGCGTTCATCCCATGTTTCTCTACTCGCCCTGTGTATGTTACACCCAGATCAGGAACTCCTCTGTACATACATATACCCTGCTACTGACTGCAAAGAAGATTCATTCAAGTGAAAGTGATCTTGACGGTCCTGGGGATGAGGAGCATTCTCTGGCCTGTGGCAGTCATGCTGGTGATGTCCCATCTATCATCTGGTAAGATCTTTTTGTGTTCTCTAATAGCCAATTCCAGGATAGTTGACAGAGCTTACTGTACTTTGTGGAATATTATACCATGGGGTCTATTTACTAAGCTTTGGACGAAGATAAAGTGGACGGAGATAAAGTACGAACCAATCAGCTCCTAACTGCCATGTTACAGGCTGTGTTTGAAAAATTATAGTTAGCTGATTGGCTGGTGCTTTACCTCCGTCCATTATATCTCCATCCAAGGATCAGTACATAGACCCCAGATCTAAAAACAAATAACAAAGGAGGCCAGGAAATCTCCATACTCGTCTGGAAGTCCTGGCCTCGTCCCTCCCCTGCAACGGCGCCAACACGCCAATATTTTGAGAAAAGGAGGCCATCACCCACCCCTCCCCACTCCCAAACAGCACTGACAGTCTGATGCCGTGACGGTGCCGTCATCGTAGACCCGTACTGTACATGTGCAATAGAGTCACGGCACATGGGAAACATCGTTACTTTGCGGAATACGCCACTACTACAATGGGACATGAATGCGGCCCACTGCAATGAAGAAGGTCCGCAGTTTAGACGCCAAATGCACCGATACAGTGATGGAACTGTTTGTCGGCAACAGTCTGAATCCCAGCGTCAGTTTGCTGTCTCTTTGGACAAGGCACACTGTATGATATTGTCTACAGCAGTGGTTCTCAAACTCGGTCCTCAGGACCCCACACGGTTCACGTTTTCCATGTCACCCAGCAGCTGCTCTGTGTATCACCAACTGCCACATTTTAAAAATCTACAGGTGACCTGCAAAACATGGACCGTGTGGGGTCCTGAGGACCGAGTTTGAGAACCTGTGGTCTACAGCACTCAAGTTAGATATTAGCCTCTGTTAGATAGCAATATCACACTGCCCTGTAATAATTATATAAGATAACACTACATGGGCTATATTAAAAAAAAAAAATTAGATGTGAGAAAATGACCATTAGATCTTCCTCTGTATATTCGGAGGTAAAACACATATGATATGGCACTTTTCACACGCTTTATCGGCCCAATGTGTCGAAATCGTGTGAAAAAGGGCCATATCTCCCATGTTTGTTGTTCTCCACATGTGCAGGTCTGTGTCTGCGACAATGGTCACAGTTTCCCCTAAGCGGAAGCATTGTGGCCCTCTGGGGACAGGGAAGGGGTGGCGATGGTCAGCATTACAGAAAATGGCGGTTCGTTGGCCCCGTTATTTGGGTGTGCTGATGTCAGTGGCCAACTGGCCCCGACTGCAAGAAAACACCAGCCACCCTGAATAAGATGAGGGTCACTCAGATGGACGATGGTCATGCAAATGACCCAATGTTGCCCCTTCTGACCCAGCAGCGGATTGGAGGAGCTGGCAGGAGGCGTCTAGATACACAGGGAGCCTCCTGCTGCTCAATATAATCACACAGTAAAACCCAAAAAGAAAGGAAGTATTCCCTATTATGGCCACACATTGACCATTATACTTAAATGATCACTTTAAGTCATATACCTTTTGGGTAAATGACCACTAATCCTAAAATATAACTTTTCATATTTTATTAAAAAAACATCGAAATATAGTGCCAGTGAAAAAAATGTGAAAAAATTATAAGTGAATAAAATAACCCAGTGGTTCACAAACTTTTTTTTGTATCACGGCACCCTAGAGTATCTGTATGTTTTCACGGCACCCCTAAGCCAAAATTTAGAAAGAAATATTAAATTATTAAAATTGTGTTTATATGTCATCCTTAGGGTCAGTTGTGTGGTGAGGGACAAGATTTACTTCTGTTTGTCCACATATTTTAAGATTGGCAGCCACCAGCACTGGTTGTGTCTTTTACATTGACCATAAATAATTTAAATTACTCCTGGCCACCAACCCAGGGCACCCCTGCAAGTGTCCCGAGGCACCCCAGGGTGCTACAGCACACAGTTTGAGAACCACTGTTTCTTTCTATCTCTTATTTTTCTTTTTTTTCTAGATTGCCTCAAATGTTGTTACATTAATGATATTAGTTTGTTGCCACAGTAACACCTTCTAATATTAAGCCAGATACAATTGTATCAACTGGAGTTATTCATAGTATATCACATATGTACTGACTATAGCTTTCATAACCCTTTATTACTGCTTATGATCTCATTTCTTGTTGACCAATAAGCCCTGGGTACTGTCAGTGTGCGCATCACTGCGCCATATCCTTTTACAACTAGAATTAAATGTACCCCCTTTATTACTGGTACCAAAAACACTGGTAAGTACAGTATAATCAAATATGCTGGTCATCTAAATGGCTCTATTATACAGTGCCCAAATATAGGTGTGCCGAGCTTGTGGCATCATATTCCAAAAGACTTAGGCTGTAATTTCTGCCAAAGGTGCATCAACAAAGTATGGAGCAAAGGCTGTGAATACTTATGTACATATGATTTCTTAGTTTTTTATTTTTCATACATTTTCAAAAATCTCTAAAAAAAAACTTTTTTCACGTTGTCATTATGGGGTATTGTGTGTAGAATTTTGAAGGGGAAATAATCAATTTTTGGGATAAAGCTGTAACATAACAAAATGTGGAAAAAGTGAAGCGCTGTGAATACTTTCTGTACATATGTTGATTTTGCAATGACCATAAATGTACTCAGTGCCCGGATACAGAGCCCAGAGACAGTTATTAATTATCAATATATCACTACTTAAATGTTTAGATACTGACATCACTGCTTTTATATAATATTATACAGTATGTGGGTCGTATTGTACATATGCGCTAACCTACTTTTATCAATAGTAGTGATAATATTTATAATCCCATTCACATGCGCCAGGTGGTATTATTAATCCATGCGCTGCCTCAATGACTGTAAACGCTTTTCCCATATAATCAATGATATCATTAATCTATACGTCACTCCACGTTAGCTGAGCTCTACAACTGTTATTACTTTAGCAGTATACTTTACATGGGATTGTTCTTATTGGGCAGCACAGATGGTGTAATGGTTAGCCTTACTGCCTCACAGCACTGAGGTCATGGGTTCGATTCCCACCATGGCCCTAACTGTGTGGAGTTTGTATGTTCTCCCCGTACTTGTGTGGGTTTCCTCCGGGTACTCCGGTTTTCTCCCGCAATCCAAAAATATACTGGTAGGTTAATTGGCTCCCAACAAAAACCCTAGCGTGAATGTGTGTGTGTGTACATGTGATAGGGAAAATAGAGTGTAAGCTCCACTGGGGCAGGGACTGATGTGAATGGACAAATATTCTCTGTAAAGCGCTGCGGAATATGTCTGCGCTATATAAATAACTGGTAATAAATTAGGGACAGTAGTTGGATTTGAAATCCCGCTAGTCTGTGCCCGCCAGTGTCCCCAGTGCAGAGCCTCTCGGCGCTAATATGATGGCCGCGATTCCCGCATCCGGGATCCCCTCACATGTAACCGGCAGCGTCTCCTATTACTGTGCCGTCTGTGGTCAAAATGCCCGAGGTCGACACGTCAAAAGGTCAACAGGTAAATCAGGTCTACACAGTTAAAAGGTCAACTGGAAATAGTCGACAAGAAACGTCAACACCAGTGGGGGGGTTTCATTTACCATTTTAAACCACATGTGACTCCGATTAGTGTACTGTGCCCCTTGCGTGGCTCGTGAGCTTCGGGCAAGTTTACTATTCCCAATCGTAGTCCATGCGGATGGAAAATGATGAAAACGTTTTTAAAAATACACTTTTGTTTTGATGACCCTATGTGTGTCGACCATTTTCGTGTTGACCATGTGAACCTGTCAGCATTTTGCACCTGTTGACCGTAAGCACTGTAGACCTTTTACATGTCGACATTTTGTACCTGTCGACCTAATGCAAGTCGACCATTTGGGGTTGATTTAGTGACTGTCGGCCTAATTACTGTCGGTCTATAATCCAAATCCCCAGTTATAGTTACTATAATTGCATCAGGAGCATAACTGCAGGGAGTTCAGGGGCTTGCGTTTCTATGGGGCCCGGCTCAGAGGCTTAAGGGGTCCGTCTCCCTGCACCAGGCTGGCTTGTGCTGAATGGCATTGTAAGAACAGATAGGGACAGTCTTCATTCCACAATACTAATGTGTTCCGTACGGATTGGGACTGAATACCGACCCCGACATCCCGATGGTTAGAATTCCGACAAGGGTCAGGTACATATGCTATCCCTCCACTCCCAAACCTCCTAACCCTCCCTCACTGCAGCCTAAACCTAATTATGATATAATTATGATTAACCTGATAATGTACCCCAGTGCTAGCGAATTGCTTGTGATTGGCTGATTGCAAATGCACCTCTCATGCTGATAGGTCGCTCAGGTATATAGTATGGTATATAGTACGCAGTTCTGTAGCTGAGTACATCTTTTTATTACTAACATACAGAACTGTTTCTGATATATTAGAGGGCTTTTTGAGGTGTCCTTTATTGTGTTTCCGTGCATGTTACTGACATAGATCCCATACGTCAGTAATACACTCATAAACAGATTATGTTTTACAAGTGACATAGTCATCATTGGGTCATCATCATATCTAAGGACACACGCCGGTTCTAACTACAGTCACACCCATTGTACAGAAGATTATCAGTAAAAGGCTGAATATATAGCCCAGAGGGAAAAACTATACATATGTATGAAGCCTGGAGAAATTATAAAGTAGTGATAAGAGCAAGGTGGTAACACACCAGCCAATCAGCTCTTAACTGTCATTTTTTCAAACCCGTGATGATTGGCTGTTGCATTATCACCTTGTACTTATCACTTCTTTATCACTTCTCCAGGCTTAATACATCTACCCTCCTACCCATTGGGGGTCATTCCAACCCGATCGCAAACTGCACTTCTTCGCAGCTCTGCGATTGGGTTGGAACTGCACATGCGCCGACGCCGAAGTGCGCCGGCGCATGCCAGTCATCGTTGCCTAGCGGTCGCCTCTGAGACAGAGGTGGTCACTAGGCGGGAGGGGGCTGAATGGCGGCGTTTAGCCCACCGTTTAGCGGCAGTGGTCCGGCCAATGCAGGTGTGGCCGGACCGTTGGGGGGGGCGGGCCGCGGTGGCTGCGTTGCGTGTCACGCAGCCGCTGCGGCCAGCAGGAGCCCCGAGTAACTCCCGGACAACCACAGGAGCTGCGCTGGCCGGGAGTTACTCCTCAAATACAAAGGCATCGCCTTTGGTGCGATGCTTTTGTATTTGTGCGGGGGGGGGGGGGGCGGCACTGACATGCGGGGTGGACTAGCCCTGTGCTGGGCGTCCCCCCGCATGTCTGAATTAACGATCGTAGCTGTGCTAAACTTAGCACAGCTATGATCAACTCGGAATGACCCTCATTATCATTAAGACATAGCGGGAGTGAAGTTTATCCGTTGTTTCATGTAAATTAGAGATGTGTGTTTCGTTTTTTTCAGAAATACGAATCCACACAAATATTGTGGATCCAAATTGAATCAAACCTGGTCCAGATCTCCCGAGAAGATCCGATCCGAACCTAATCCAAGTTCAAATCTTCCCGCATTTCGGAATTTGGATATTAGATCCGAATTTGGGTTTTGGATTACAAAAATGACACAAGTGAGTGGGAGCGAGTAATGAGTGTGGATGAGAGAAACAGGTCTTGTGAAGAGCGCAGAGGTCGGGTTGGGAGATATTGTGAGATAAGTGAAGTGATGTACGTTGTTGTAGTTTGGTTAATGGCCTTGTGTGTGAGTAAAAGTATTTTATATTGAATGCGGTAGAGTACAGGCAACCAATGGAGGGACTGACAGAGTAGATCTGCAGACGCAGATCGTCTAGCGAGGAAGATAAGCCTCGCTGCGGCATTCAGAATGGATGACATTTTAATGGTTCATTATTAAGAATGGAATTTAATCAATCAGTAAACACTATGGCCCTCATTCCGAGTTGATCGGTCGCAAGGCGAATTTAGCAGAGTTACACACGCTAAGCCTACGCCTACTGGGAGTGTATCTTAGCTTCTTAAAATTGCGACCGAAGTATTCGCAATATTGCGATCACAAACTACTTAGCAGTTTTAGAGTAGCTCCACACTTACTCTGCCTGTGCGATCAGTTCAGTGCTTGTCGTTCCTGGTTTGACGTCATAAACACACCCAGCGTTCGCACAGACACTCCTCCGTTTCTCCGGCCACTCCTGCGTTTTTTCCGGAAACGGTAGCGTTTTCATCCACACGCCCATAAAACGCCGTGTTTCCGCCCAGTAACACCCATTTCCTGTCAATCACACTACGATCGCCGGAGCGAAGAAAAAGCCGTGAGTAAAAATACTACCTTCATAGCAAAGATACTTGGCACAGTCGCAGTGCGAAAATTGCGCATGCGCACTAAGCGGAATTTCACTGCGATGCGATGAAAAATACAGAGCGAACAACTCGGAATGAGGGCCTATGTTCTATTTATCCTCTATACGCTGTTTCTGTGATGGGACATGTGACCGAAGAAACACCAACAAAGATTGGCACAAAGAAAGTTCTTGTTCTTTTTCACTTTATGATACAAGGACTTCCGGGTTTATGAGTTGGGAGTTCATCTGTGCTAGCTTCGGATGGCGCACGCTGCAAAGGACACTGGGAGGGATCCGATTGGATCTGTCTCAGTGCACATTGCAAAAATAAGCCCATAAGCTCCTATTACGCAATGCCATCTACAGATGGTATTGACTACAGGATCCAAGCTCAGGAATGGATCACATTCCAAATATATTACGTCTTCTTCTGGGGCACAGTATGTGCCTTCGATTGTATTTAGAAACAGTTTACTTCCTGTGCTGCATATGTGGGCCCCTAAGTGCAATATGGATATCGCCCGTCATTCAGCTTCAGTTGCAGTTTTGCTAATTTAGCAAGACTACAACTGTTATCACCCGCCGCCAGTGTTGCTATTGCAATTCAATTGCCATCGATTAGTTGAATAAGGAAAGCCTGGCTGTCACAGCCGCCATGTGTGAAGTCATGCGGCTGCCCCGACCGCCCCGCAAACGCCTCTGCCTGTAAATCAGAGCAGTGCGGCGCCTGCGCGCCGACCAGAAAATCGTTCAGATGCAATCGCATCTCTGTAGGGAATGCCACTGAGTAAGGCTCATGTCCTATTGTCTGTGAGTTCTGCACTCTTTTAGGAGTCAGTTGAGATGTGAGCCCATAGTCAAACACAGAGGGAAGGGGGGGGGGGGTTTCCGGTTGCTAGGTTTACAAACGCCGGGATCTTGACCGGATCCCTCTGGAAACCCCCCTTTAGAAAACCAGCTGGAGCCAACCATTATTTTGGTTTTTGTTTCCAAAATCATTGTCTCGTCTTGATGTTGATACATATTACGGGCCTGGGTACTACAGAGGGCGTGGCCAATACAGATGGAGCCATGCTATTCGTTCTAATGCTGAAAGCGTCTCCGTCCGGAGATGCGCCCCATTCGCCCCACCCGCCCAGTTCAGCTGTCAGTCACCGCCGGCTGCTGTAGCATGTGTACCGGCGGTCGGCTGACCGCCCGTACAAACACACTGCTGTACCATTATATCTAACAATATCAGCCGTCGGCTGTGCAGCAGGGCCGACGTGATAGGTCTGTGAACGACGGAGTTCACAGACCTATCGCTCGTACACACTGGCCGACGGACCCGTGATATATCGGCCAGTGTGTACGCACCATTACACACAAATATTGCTTTATTTGCAAACATTCTTAACTTAGTAGTAATAACCATTCATTCATAATATCCATTCATAATTCGTATTGTAGGGTTTATATATCATTAAACTTTTTTGGGTGATTTTGTTGCTGGGTTTTAAAATAGCAATATGTTGATGTTTTTTTAAAGAAACACAGGCTGACTGATGAATAAACTCTTTTTCTCTCTGATTACTTTTATCAGAGGACGATACATTTATTATAGACTACCTGTTCTTCGCACGGGAGTTTCTGTTTTTCGCGGCTGTACATATAAATGAGTGTTAAAAATCTGCTTAAGATGTAAATTTGAGACGTCTTAATGTAAGTAAATATTAATCTATGGTTCTTGTCGTTACCCGAGTAGCAGATGCGGTAAAAAGTGACAGGACCATTTTTAGTAGTTTATTAAATTCTACACACTGGAGGTGGAATCCAAATTTGGATCCGATTGTCCGTTTAAGCATTATCGGTCATGCAACGCAAGCCACGCATCGCTAATGACGCCATTATGTCAACCCCCTTTTCATCCCCTTAAGGGAGGTTAATTAAAATTCTGATTACTTAGTTTTCCTATTTCCCAACTGAAGAATACCTATGTTACATTTCAACTTTATAACATATTTGGAAGTAAGAGAAATAGGGGTCTATTTACTAAAGCCTTGGATGGAGATAAAGTAGACGGAGATTAATGGGGACATTTACTAATCAGTGATAAGAGCGGAGAAGTGAGCCAGTGGAGAAGTGGCCCCATCAACCAATCAGCACTGAAGTAACATCCATAATTTGCATACAATAAAATGATACAGAGCTGCTGATTGGTTGATGGGGAAACTTCTCCACTGGCTCACTTCTCCGCTCTTATCACTGCTTAGTAAATGGCCCCCAAAGTCCCAACCAACTACTGTAGCTCATAACTGTAATTTTTCAAACACAGCCTGTGACATGGCAGTGAGGAGCTGCGCTGGCAGGCGACTACTCGCCATGTTTTGGGTCGCCGCGGCTACATGTGGCGTCAGCCAGCCGCTGTTGCCCGCCCCAGCAACGGTCCGGACACGCTGTTGCAGCAATCGCCTCTGAATTAGGCCCTAACGCAGGAGACAAGCTGACAAGAAACACCAGGAACTCAACAGACACTGCTCTGGGCAAGGGCTGGGTACAGGCAGTCATTTTCAAGGCTGGAACAAGGTGCTGGACAAAAGTCTAGCAAGCATCTAGCAGAGCATCCACAGCAAAAACTGGCAGGGCAACTAAGCCCTCCCGGCCTTTTATCAAGTTCAGACACAAGCCCCCTAACAACGTTCAGCCTGAAACAGTGTGGCTGCACGTACACCAGAGGCGTCCCGGCTGTAACAGCCGGGATCATAAACCACTGTACCGCTTCGGACCCTGCTGCCATGATGTCCACCGGAACCAGAATCCTTAGCGCCAACGTGACGTAGCATCCCGGTCACCTAGCAACAGCCAGGACCCGCTGCTACATGTGTGCTGCGGCTCCCAACACTCCGTCCACTTTATCTCTCTCCAAGGCTTGGTATTTAGACCCCAAAGTCACCAGTGTCTGGAAGTATAACTATTTTGTTTTATAAACACCTATGGTGTCTCTTCTCATTGATCTTCTAGACCTGTCATTTCATCTGAACTATTTAAATATTAACCAAATTATTAATTATAGAATTATTTATTCATAAATAAAGGGTTATTAGTAACAATTACCCTAAACCAGGTGTTATGAGCGGAATGGGGCAGAACTGCGTTCCGTCAATTCCACTTGGAGACGGATTCCGGCTCACCTAACCCGATGAGTGGCTGGCGCCGCAGGGAGATGCCGGGCGCCCGCTGAGATTGCGTTACCAGCGAGCGCCCGGCTCTCTCTCCACAGCGGCAGCCGGAGGCAGGAGCTCATTACTGAGCTCCGGCTTCCGGAGCTGTCACTGTGCGCAATGCGAGATAGTGCAGAGGAGCGGACGCCCAAAGGACTGCAGCGGTAGGACACGGCAGCAGGGCTTGGTGAGTATTGTGATTTTTGTTTGCTTTTTTCCTTTGTGTAGCGGGTCATCTACTGGGGGGCATTACTACTGGGGGGCATCTACTGGGGGCAAACTATGGGGGGCATTACTACTGAGGGGCATCTACTGGGGGCAAACTACTGGGGGCATTACTACTGAGGGGCATCTACAGGATGCAAACTACTGGGGGGCACTACTACTGGGGGCAAACTACTGGGGGACATTACTACTGGGGGGCATTTACTGGGGGAAAACTACTGTGGGGTATCTACTGGGGGCAAACAACTGGGGGGCATTATAACTGGGGGCAAACTACAAGGGGGCATAACTACAGGGGCATTACCAGAGCCGGCCCTAACCAATATGATGCCCTAGGCAAGATTTTGGCTGGTGCCCCCTAGCACCACCGCTAGTTCTGCAGGACATGCCTGGCACGAGTCAGCTGGCAGCTCTGCTAACGTTGGGGCGCCTTTTGTTTATGAAAATGCATCTTATTTGCATTACTATGTGGCTAGGATGCACAAACAGCTTTTGCTGATTAAAATGATATGCAGCATGCCTGTATTCTGTGTGCGACTGCGGCTGTATCTGCATATGAAATGCTACATTACAGTGATTTCCAGGAATACACTGCAACGTACATTTTGTATGCAGATACAGCATCAGTTACACACAGAATACAGGCATGCTGCATATCATTTTAATCAGCATAAGCTGCTGGTGCCCCTAAGCATACCAAATGCCCTAGGCATTTGCCTAGTTTGCCTATGCCTAGGGCCGGCTCTGGCCATTACTACTGGGAAAAACAGAAAAAGATTGTCTCTTCGTTGGCGCACTTAAGAAAAAGGAGAGAAATATTTATGTATTCTAATTATTTATAAAATATAACTTTTATTATTAATCTTTAAAATATAGCAATTGAGAAACCTAAATGTGAAGTGATTAATTATGTGAAAAAAGTGATTGTTTTCAGTGATGCACAATAATAAAAACTGATTCACTGTGCTCGAACTCTTTTCGCTCGTTTTATTGTATTATATATACATATACAGCCCTGGGATTATTGATATTATATATAATAACTATATTTCATGTAGGCATTCTGTGATACAAAATAACAAAACTGATTAATTGTACTCGAACTCTTTTCGTTCGTTTTATTGTATTATATACATATATAGCTCTAGGATTATTAATATTGTATATAATAATTATTCTTAGACAGCATATGTTCCACACATAGGCGACAAAGGTAGGTGTCAAAAGTATATACCTATAGAATGAAACGAACATAAATTGATGAGACTAGACAGCAATTAATTCCTATCACATATATCCTAACTCAGACTAGGATGATTTTACAGCCCTATTTAAAGGGGATTCGTTCTCTCTCATAAGGTCAATCCAAAGTCTTATAATTGTTTGGACCAATTACAACTGGCACGTGACCCTATTGCAACACTGTTTAATTATTCATAAGCAATAAGACCGTGATCATCCCATGGATCTAATCATAGCATAATCCACTGGTACTGGTCTCTGAATAATAAATAGCTCCAAACTTTCGTGGGCAGGTTGGGTCACGTCTATATAAGGATTGGTACTATAAGCACAATGTATATATCAGATAAAGAATCCTTCAATAGTTAAAGGGTTATAGTGTCCAATATGTGGTTAAAAGCCACAGTAGCTTTATTAATCACCACTACTGGGGGCGTAACTGCAGGGGCATTACTACTGAGGGGCATTACTACTGGGGGGTAAACTACTCAGGGCTAAACTAATGGGGGCATAACTACAGGGGCTAAACTACTGGGGGCATAACTATAGGGACTAAACTACTGGGGGCATAACTATAGGGACTAAACTACAAGGGGTCAAACCACAGGGGGGCATTACTACTGGGGGGGGTAAACTACTGAGGGCTAAACTAATGGGGGCGTAACTGCAGGGGCATTACTACTGAGGGTCATTACTACTGGGGGGGTAAACTACTGAGGGCTAAACTACTGGGGGCATAACTATAGGGACTAAACTACAAGGGGGCAAACTACAGGGGGGCATTACTACTGGTGGCTAAACGACACGGGGCAAACTACTGGCGGCATTACCACTGGGAGGCTAAACTACATGAGGGCATTACCACTGGGTGGCTAAACTAAAAGGGGGTGGTAAACTAACTGCAGGGGCATTACCACTGGGGGGCATAACTACTGGGGCTAAACTACAGGGGGCTAAATGCCTGGGGCATTTCTTCAGGCAACATTACTACTGGGGGCAATACTACACAGGGGAATTACCATTAAGGGCATTACTACTGGGGGCACTACTAATGAGGGCATTGTAACGGGGGCACTTCATAAGGAGTATCACTCCTGGGGATATAAGGGTCACTACTACTGCGGGCATTGCATGAGGGGCACCACTACTATGGGCACTATATAAGGGGCACTACCACTGTGGGCACTACCAGTACAGTGGACATTGCATAAGCAGCACTACTACTGTGGGCATTGTATAAGGGGCGCTACTGCCATGGGCATTATGTGTATTATGGGGTACCACTACTGTGGGCATTATAACCATTGTGTGACCACGCCCCTTTCGTTTTAAGACCACGCCCCTTTTTGTGGTGCGCGTAATACCTTTATTACATGGTTGCCGTGGGGAGGGGGGGTGAGTTCCACCCCCTCTCTAGGACCACTTTAAGCACTGCCCTAAACCCCCATCCACCAGGAGAAAAATCATAGCGGTTGAGGGAGCCACTTATACGCTTTGCAGAAGACAAACCTCGTGGGAGTCTGGAAAAATGACGTTTTGCCTCAGCTGCATACATGAGATAATCCGGAAATTCTGTCAACTGATTCTTGCCGGGTTCTGTAGAGTCCGGACAGAACATCTCTAGGTTTTAGAGGAACACTACTTGGATTTACTGCTGTTTTTTATTTGGGATGTATTTGCCATGTAGCTAATGGTGAACTCAATGGACATTTAGAGCCCACACATAACTGTAATTACATATGCAAATGAAGTAACGATTCTTATCTACTAGTTGCTGATCTCATATCTGTTATGCTGTAGGTCTCATCTGTCAAAATGGCGGCACTTATGATGGTATAAAGTGTCAATGTGCAACTGACTTCTTCGGGCCTTTGTGTGAAGAAGCTGCCGCCAGACCAGGTGAGCAAAAATCACTGACTTTCCCTTGGAATATTTAATTGTCCTATTAATATTATAATTATTATTATTATTATTATTATTTTGGTTATTATTATTAGTTATGAGTGTGGAAGATAACTGGAGCAATGCAGGAAGCTTATGCATGCAAGGGGAACAAACAAACTCCACACAGAGAGGGCTCTGATCATAAATGTAGGCATGCAGTAGTCCAGCACTGTACACCAGCAATATTAACCACTATTGCTGATCTCATATCTGTTATGCTGTAGGTCTCATCTGTCAAAATGGCGGCACTTATGATGGTATAAAGTGTCAATGTGCAACTGACTTCTTCGGGCCTTTGTGTGAAGAAGCTGCCACCAGACCAGGTGAGCAAAAATCACTGACTTTCCCTTGGAATATTTAATTGTCCTATTAATATTATAATTATTATTATTATTTTGTTTATTATTATTAGTTATGAGTGTGGAAGATAAGTGGAGCAATGCAGGAAGCTTATGCATGCAAGGGGAACAAACAAACTCCACACAGAGAGGGCTCTGATCATAAATGTAGGCATGCAGTAGTCCAGCACTGTACACCAGCAATACTAACCACTATGCCACCAGGTTGGCCATTGCGTGTAAAACATTGTTTTTTTGTCACTATTACTAATTAAGTTTTATTGGGGAAAACTACTGCTTCCTAAAGTTATTAATGAATTAATTGGCTGTATGTTATTTTTTAATTAATGTAACCTCAATTGAAACACACGCTCTGTTATCTGATAAAGACATACTGTATCCACTGCAATATCAAAGCCAATGTTAATATTTGGTTTACGTTGTTATGTTCCTAACATACCGGGTTTATTTCAATAAACAAAAAGATTGTATCAATTTTACACCCTCCTGTATCACCTACAACTACCTGAGTTACAGATACACGTCACATAAGATACACCAGTATCACTCATAGTAATACGGGCAGGGTCGGACTGGCCCACATGGGTACCAGGGAAACCACCGGTAGGCCCCACTGCCTGAGGGCCCACTCCTTCCTCTAGGTATCAGATTCCAGACTGTGCACTTGTATTATACATGGTAGATATGTTGCATTACACTGCACAAGACAATTGTGTATTTCAAGCCTCTGTGGAGGCTGGCCACACCCCCTTTGTAGGCTGGCCACACCCCTAAGTATGGGCCCCTATCACTGCATTCCCCCGGTGGGCCCTTCATGCCCCAGTCCGACACCGAATACGGGTGTGGATCACAGGGTCGACAGTTACTAGGTCAACCGCTATTGGTCGACAGTGACTAAGTGGACACCTGAAATAGGTCGAGACGATCATTAGGGCGACTTGGACAAGGTAGATATGGAAAAAGGTCAACATGAGTTTTAGGGGCCACTAAAGTTAGAATGAAACCTTTAACTTGATCCGATATGCGACAGCAAGGCATTACCTGCTCTCCCGGAATGGCCAAATGGCTCCCGAAAACCAGGAAAGTGGGCAAGTCTCCCACATCCCGCTCACCTTCGCCCGCACCCCCACCCCCCGCGGACAGGTGTGAGTGTGTGTGTTCGGGTGGGAGCAGACAGGTGTGTGGCATGGGGGGCCCTGTCTTGTGAGTGTCAGTCTCGGGCCCCATCATTTCTGATGGCAGCCCTGGTCGTGATGACGCAATCACATCTCCGCGCCCCCAGGCTGCCTCCTCCGTGCCCCCTGGCTGCTCCCTGCAGCGAGGTGTAACATTATCAAAAGCTTCTGCCAGAACGTGTGAAAGGGACACCTCTGTAGTTATCTAATCCTTACTCTAGGCATAGGCATTTCTTTAATGGGTGCAATATGTGCGGTGCACACGGGCCCTTGGGTTCCAGGGGGGGGCCCCACAACACACGCTGCACCCATAAGTTAATACTTACTTTTCCGGAACCCAGCGTCGGGCGCTGCAATCACGGTGGAAATCGCAGCCAACATGACCGTAGCGCATGCGCAGTAGTCAAATTGGTCTCCGGAACATGGTGGGTGCCATGTTTCCGGAGACCTGCTAAAGTACTAACCAATTAGCTTCTTCCTGCCATGTTACAGGCTGTGTTTAAACTGACAGGAGCTGATTGGTCTCTCCAGTCTTTAATAAATCTCCCCCCATGTTACTATACACATTATCATCTGCAGCTGCTTCCCAGGGATCTCAGTGATTATGAAGCAGTGACAAAAATGGAGAAGTGAGCCAGTGGAGAAGTTGCCCATGGCAACCAATCAGTTTGGAGGTATTTTATTTATTTATATAGCACACACATATTCCGCAGCGCTTTACAGAGAATATTTTGTCCATTCACATCAGTCCCTGCCCCAGTGGAGCTTACAATCTATTTTTCCTACCACATACATTTACACTAGGGTTAATTTTGTTGGGATCCAATTAACCTACCAGAATATTTTTGGATTGTGGGAGGAAACCCACGCAAGTATGGGGAGAATATACAAACTCCACATAGTTAGGGCCATGGTGGGAATCGAACCCATGACCTCAGTGCTGTGAGGCAGTAATGCTAACCATTACACCATCCGCGCTGCCCATACATTTAAAAAGCGCATTCTATAAAATTATACGGAGCAGCTGATTGGTTGCCCTGGTGAACTTCTCCACTGGGTCACTTCTCCACACTTTTCACTGCTTCATGAATAGACCTCTATGGGACTGCAAAAACGGAGCCTTGTTTGTATTTTATTTAATTATTGTTTTAAATGTCAAGGTCAAAACTGCCAAGGATCAGCAGCTTGCAAAAGCGCCGCTTAGTAAATCTGACTCTGTGATCACACAGAGTATCACACATGAGATGGACTCCATACGTCAATAATCTATACATAGACAGCCATAGCTCCTGTTATAAACGTTGTAAAGTAATTACTGGATGATCACTATTACTAAAGAGACACCGCAGCTCTAAATGCAGAAATAGAAGTCACACCCTAGTACTAAAGATAATCAGTCATCAAGTTGCGTATATAGGGGGTTATTCAGGGTTGTTAGCAAACCAAAAAAGTTACCAATTGGGCAAAACCATGTGCAGTGCAGGTGGGGCAGATGTAACATGTGCAGAGAGAGTTAGATTTGGGTGGGTTATATTGTTTCTGTGCAGGGTAAATACTGGCTGCCTTATTTTTACACTGCAATTTAGGTTTCAGTTTGAATACACCCCACCCAAATCTAACTCTATCTGCACATGTTACATCTGCCCCCCCCCCCCCCCCTGCACTGCACATGGTTTTGCCCAACTGCTAACAAATTTGCTGCTGCGATCAGATCTGAATTACCCCCTATGGTTTTGTCCAGTTGCTGGCTTTTTTCAGTTACCTATTACCAGATAGTGTAGCGTGAAGTCTTCATTTCAAATAATGGTGAAAAATTCACTGTGATGGCTCCGCCTGCACAAGCAGAGCAAAATGCAGCATATTTAAGCTGGTTTTATTACAATAAGGGGTAAAAATAAGAATTTACTTACCGATAATTCTATTTCTCGTAGTCCGTAGTGGATGCTGGGACTCCGTCAGGACCATGGGGAATAGCGGCTCCGCAGGAGACTGGGCACAAAAGTAAAAGCTTTAGGACTACCTGGTGTGCACTGGCTCCTCCCCATATGACCCTCCTCCAAGCCTCAGTTAGGATACTGTGCCCGGACGAGTGTACACAATAAATATAGGAAAAATTACCAGAACAAACAGTTGCGCACAAACACTTTCAATGCAGCCCAAGTGACTCAAATGACTCACCAAAAAGCCATAGGAGTTTAATATAGAAAAAAGAGAGACACCCAGTGGCGCAAAAGTGAATAAAACAATTAAAACAATTAAAACAATTAAAATCAATAGACAGCTTCCCTGTAAAAAATGTCCTCAAAAAAGGTTTTCTTCAATCTTTATAGTTTTCTTTAGAGTTTTCTATAATGAGGATTATCTTGTCTCTCTTTTTTCTATATTGAGTGTACACAATAAGGAAGGATTTTTGAATCCCGGGTAAGACTCATACCAGCCACACCAATCACACCATATAACTTGTGATCTAAACCCAGTTAACAGTATGATAACATGAGGAGCCTCCAGAACAGATGGCTCACTACAACAAAACCCGAATTTTTAGCAACAATAACTATGTACAAGTATTGCAGACAATCCGCACTTGGGATGGGCGCCCAGCATCCACTACGGACTACGAGAAATAGAATTATCGGTAAGTAAATTCTTATTTTCTCTGACGTCCTTGTGGATACTGGGACTCCGTCAGGACCATGGGGATTATACCAAAGCTCCCAAACGGGCGGGAGAGTGCGGATGACTCTGCAGCACCGAATGAGAGAACTCCAGGTCCTCCTCAGCCAGGGTATCAAATTTGTAGAATTTTACAAACGTGTTTTCCCCTGACCACGTAGCTGCTCGGCAAAGTTGTAAAGCCGAGACCCCTCGGGCAGCCGCCCAAGATGAGCCCACCTTCCTTGTGGAATGGGCATTGACAGATTTTGGCTGTGGCAGGCCTGCCACAGAATGTGCAAGCTGAATTGTACTACAAATCCAACGAGCAATAGTCTGCTTAGAAGCAGGAGCACCCAGCTTGTTGGGTGCATACAATATAAACAGCGAGTCAGATTTCCTGACTCCAGCCGTCCTGGAAACATATATTTTCAGGGCCCTGACTACATCCAGTAACTTGGAATCCTCCAAGTCCCCAGTAGCCGCAGGCACCACAATAGGTTGGTTTAGGTGAAACGCTGAAACCACCTTAGGGAGAAATTGAGGGCGAGTCCTCAATTCCGCCCTATCCGAATGAAATATCAGGTAAGGGCTTTTATAGGATAAAGCCGCCAATTCTGATACGCGCCTGGCTGAAGCCAGGGCCAACAGCATTACCACTTTCCATGTGAGATATTTTAAATCCACTGTGGCAAGTTGTTCGAACCAATGTGATTTTAGGAATCCCAAAACCACATTGAGATCCCAGGGTGCCACTGGAGGCACAAAGGGAGGCTGTATATGCAGTACCCCCTTTACAAAAGTCTGGACTTCAGGAACTAAAGCCAATTCTTTCTGGAAGAAAATCGACAAGGCCGAAATTTGAACCTTAATGGAACCTAATTTTAGGCCCAAGGACAGTCCAGTTTGCAGGAAATGCAGGAAACGACCTAGTTGAAATTCCTCTGTCGGGGCCTTCCTGGCCTCGCACCACGCAACATATTTCCTCCAAATACGGTGATAATGTCGTGCAGTTACATCCTTCCTGGCTTTGATCAAGGTAGGGATGACTTCATCTGGAATGCCTTTTTCCTTCAGGATCCGGCGTTCAACCGCCATGCCGTCAAACGCAGCCGCGGTAAGTCTTGGAACAGACAGGGTCCTTGCTGAAGCAGGTCCCTTCTTAGAGGTAGAGGCCACGGATCCTCCGTGAGCATCTCTTGAAGTTCCGGGTACCAAGTCCTTCTTGGCCAATCCGGAGCCACGAGTATAGTTCTTACTCCTCTCCGTCTTATAATCCTCAGTACCTTTGGTATGAGAGGCAGAGGAGGGAACACATACACTGACTGGTACACCCACGGTGTTACCAGAGCGTCCACCGCTATTGCCTGAGGGTCCCTTGACCTGGCGCAATACCTGTCTAGTTTTTTGTTGAGGCGGGACGCCATCATGTCCACCTTTGGTTCTTCCCAACGGTTTACAATCACTTAGAAGACTTCTGGATGAAGTCCCCACTCTCCCGGGTGGAGATCGTGTCTGCTGAGAAAATCTGCTTCCCAGTTGTCCACTCCGGGAATGAACACTGCTGACAGTGCTATCACATGATTTTCCGCCCAGCGAAGAATCCTTGCAGCTTCTGCCATCGCTCTCCTGCTTCTTGTGCCGCCCTGTCTGTTTACGTGGGCGACTGCCGTGATGTTGTCCGACTGGATCAACACCGGCTGACCCTGAAGCAGAGGCCTTGCTTGACTTAGGGCATTGTAAATGGCCCTTAGTTCCAGGATATTTATGTGAAATGACGTTTCCATGCTTGACCACAAGCCCTGGAAATTTCTTCCCTGTGTGACTGCTCCCCAGCCTCTCAGGCTGGCATCCGTGGTCACCATGACCCAGTCCTGAATGCCGAATCTGCGGCCCTCTAGAAGATGAGCACTCTGCAACCACCACAGGAGAGACACCCTTGTCCTCGGAGATAGGGTTATCCGCTGATGCATCTGAAGATGCGATCCGGACCATTTGTCCAGCAGATCCCACTGAAAAGTTCTTGCGTGGAATCTGCCGAATGGAATCGCTTCGTAAGAAGCCACCATTTTTCCCAGGACCCTTGTGCATTGATGCACTGACACTTGGCCTGGTTTTAGGAGGTTCCTGACTAGCTCGGATAACTCCCTGGCTTTCTCCTCCGGGAGAAACACCTTTTTCTGGACTGTGTCCAGAATCATCCCTAGGAACAGCAGACGTGTCGTCGGAATTAGCTGCGATTTTGGAATATTTAGAATCCACCCGTGCTGTCGTAGCACTACTTGAGATAGTGCTACTCCGACCTCTAACTGTTCCCTGGACCTTGCCCTTATCAGGAGATCGTCCAAGTAAGGGATAATTAAGACGCCTTTTCTTCGAAGAAGAATCATCATTTCGGCCATTACCTTGGTAAAGACCCGGGGTGCCGTGGACAATCCAAACCGCAGTGTCTGAAACTGATAATGACAGTTCTGTACCACAAACCTGAGGTACCCTTGGTGAGAAGGGTAAATTGGGACATGGAGGTAAGCATCCTTGATGTCCAGAGACACCATATAGTCCCCTTCTTCCAGGTTCGCTATCACTGCTCTGAGTGACTCCATCTTGAATTTGAACCTTTGTATGTAAGTGTTCAAGGATTTCAGATTTAAAATAGGTCTCACCGAGCCGTCCGGCTTCGGTACCACAAACAGCGTGGAATAATACCCCTTTCCCTGTTGTAGGAGGGGTACCTTGATTATCACCTGCTGGGAATACAGCTTGTGAATGGCTTCCAATACCGCCTCCCTGTCGGAGGGAGACGTTGGTAAAGCAGACTTCAGGAACCGGTGAGGGGGAGACGTCTCGAATTCCAATTTGTACCCCTGAGATACTACCTGCAGGATCCAGGGGTCCACTTGCGAGTGAGCCCACTGCGCGCTGAAATTCTTGAGACGGCCCCCCACCGTACCTGAGTCCACTTGTAAGGCCCCAGCGTCATGCTGAGGACTTGGCAGAAGCGGGGGAGGGCTTCTGTTCCTGGGAAGAGGCTGCCTGCTGCAGTCTTTTTCCCCTTCCTCTGCCCCGGGGCAGAAATGAGTGGCCTTTTGCCCGCTTGCCCTTATGGGGACGAAAGGACTGAGCCTGAAAAGACGGTGTATTTTTCTGCTGAGAGGTGACCTGGAGTAAAAAGATGGATTTCCCAGCCGTTGCCGTGGCCACCAGGTCCGATAGACCGACCCCAAATAACTCCTCCCCTTTATACGGCAATACTTCCATATGCCGTTTGGAATCCGCATCACCTGACCACTGTCGCATCCATAACCCTCTTCTGGCAGAAATGGACAGCGCACTTACTCTTGATGCCAGAGTGCAAATATCCCTCTGTGCATCTCGCATATATAGAAATGCATCCTTTAAATGCTCTATAGTCAATAATATACTGTCCCTGTCCAGGGTATCAATATTTTCAGTCAGGGAATCAGACCAAGCCACCCCAGCACTGCACATCCAGGCTGAGGCGATTGCTGGTCGCAGTATAACACCAGTATGTGTGTATATACTTTTTAGGATATTTTCCAGCTTCCTATCAGCTGGCTCCTTGAGGGCGGCCGTATCAGGAGACGGTAACGCCACTTGTTTTGATAAGCGTGTGAGCGCCTTATCTACCCTAGGGGGTGTTTCCCAACGGGCCCTAACCTCTGGCGGGAAAGGGTATAATGCCAATAATTTTTTAGAAATTAGCAGTTTTTTATCGGGGGAAACCCACGCTTCATCACACACCTCATTTAATTCATCTGATTCAGGAAAAACTACGGGTAGTTTTTTCACACCCCACATAATACCCTTTTTTGTGGTACTTGTAGTATCAGAAATGTTCAAAACCTCCTTCATTGCCATGATCATGTAACGTGTGGCCCTACTGGAAATCACGTTTGTTTCCTCACCGTCGACACTGGAGTCAGTGTCCGTGTCTTGGTCTGTGTCGACCATCTGAGGTAACGGGCGCTTTAGAGCCCCTGACGGTGTTTGAGACGCCTGGACAGGTACTAACTGATTTGCCGGCTGTCTCATGTCGTCAACAGTCTTTTGTAAAGTGATGACGCTATCACGTAATTCCTTCCATAAGACCATCCAGTCAGGTGTCGACTCCCTAGGGGGTGACATCACTATTACAGGCAATTGCTCCGCCTCCATACCATTTTCCTCCTCATACATGTCGACACAAACGTACCGACACACAGCACACACACAGGGAATGCTCTGATAGAGGACAGGACCCCACTAGCCCTTTGGGGAGACAGAGGGAGAGTTTGCCAGCACACACCAGAGCGCTATATATATACAGGGATAACCTTATATAAGTGTTTTTCCCTTATATAGCTGCTGTATTGATTAATCTGCCAATTTAGTGCCCCCCCTCTCTTGTTTTACCCTGTTTCTGTAGTGCAGGACTGCAGGGGAGAGTCAGGGAGACGTCCTTCCAGCGGAGCTGTGAGGGAAAATGGCGCTTGTGTGCTGAGGAGATAGGCTCCGCCCCCTTCTCGGCGGCCTTTCTCCCGCTTTTTTAAGGAAAACTGGCAGGGGTTAAATGCATCCATATAGCCCAGGAGCTATATGTGATGTATTTTTCACCATCTAAGGTGTTTTTATTGCGTCTCAGGGCGCCCCCCCCCAGCGCCCTGCACCCTCAGTGACCGGAGTGTGAAGTGTGCTGAGAGCAATGGCGCACAGCTGCGGTGCTGTGCGCTACCTTATTGAAGACAGGACGTCTTTTGCCGCCGATTTCCCGGACCTCTTCCGTCTTCTGGCTCTGTAAGGGGGCCGGCGGCGCGGCTCTGGGACCCATCCATGGCTGGGCCTGTGATCGGTCCCTCTGGAGCTAATGTCCAGTAGCCTAAGAAGGCCAATCCACTCTGCACGCAGGTGAGTTCGCTTCTTCTCCCTTTAGTCCCTCGGTGCAGTGAGCCTGTTGCCAGCAGGACTCACTGAAAATAAAAAACCTACACTTAAACTTTTTCACTAAGCAGCTCAGGAGAGCCACCTAGTCTGCACCCTTCTCGTTCGGGCACAAAAATCTAACTGAGGCTTGGAGGAGGGTCATAGGGGGAGGAGCCAGTGCACACCAGGTAGTCCTAAAGCTTTTACTTTTGTGCCCAGTCTCCTGCGGAGCCGCTATTCCCCATGGTCCTGACGGAGTCCCAGCATCCACAAGGACGTCAGAGAAATTACTACAGTTTGATTTTTATTTTTTTTGCTGCTCTTCAGCAATTTCCAGTCGATTTAGCAAATCAGATGTTTACTAAAGGCAAAATCGATGGCAAATCACAGGTGAAACATGACTTAACTCTCCAATAGATGGCAGTACACCACCGGATGAAACATTGTGTCATTTTCATTGACACAAATGCAAATCTCAGATTCATAGGCAAACATAGAGGGGGTTTATGGTTGCCCAACCCCCCCCTCAAATTATGACAATAGAAATAGTATATAATATGATTACTAGAGCTGCCAGCAGTGCAGTTTAAGAGACAGAGCAGAGCTGCTGTACACGCCCAGTGGTAGCAGCTTCTTCTCCCAAGTTTGCTGTGTGTGTGGGTCAGTGCACTGGACCAGACGGTAGCTGCCAGGAAAAAGAGACAGATGCCTTAACATGAGGTGGGAGAATGTGAGCTTAGAAAGTCCAGCTCTGTCTTCTACTGGTTCGTGTTTGTAGAATCAATCAAAATTGGACAAAAATAGCAGCACAATAGACAAAAGAAATAGACATGCCTGTGAGCGGTGTGTTTGTCCAAAGCTTCGGCCAGGGGGGATCCCTGGGAGAGAGGACCCCTTTATTGGGGGAGGGGGTTTCCAGAGGAATCCCAAGCCTGTACTGATCAGTTTGGGGGTGTATTACGTGAAATTGCCTGAAACTACACTTGACACAAATCGATGAATATCACCATCGGACGAAAATAAACAATCAAAAACGCTGTTTTGTAAATTTGTGATTTTGAGTTCTGGCGATGTCCATTGATTTTTTTTGAGAAAAATTCTTAGTAAATTTAGATGAAAGAGAAATATTAACATGTAGAATTCTTAGCTAATTACCTGGGATAAATTAGCAAATGCCTCAATGCCTCAAGTGCAAAATACATCCATACAGTATATTGCAGATGTGCAATTTGGTTCTTCAGAAATCCGAACCCAGACAAATTTTGTGGATCCGAGCCAAGTCCCATATTGGATCCACTGAAAGAATTCAAACCGAACTGAATCCCGGTCCGGATATCTTCCTGGTTCGGAATTTGGTTTTGGATTTCTTGAAAATGAATAAAAACAGCTCAAATTCTGTCATTTAGACCTATTTTTGAAATCCAAAACCCAGCTTAATGGGAAAGGAAAGAGGGTTCAGCTTTTTGTCCCACAGACATCACTGGTTTTTGTCGTTGTCATCATAGACGGTGGTAATAACACTGACATATCTATTATGGGACCGCACCGCAAACCCTCTACCCATTTTTTCAATACTTACCCTCCGGTGTCCCGCGTTGGCAGCAGCAGTGCTGCAGAAACCACTTGGAAAATGATGCGGCCCCCATTTTCGGTGTTTTGCGCACGTGCAATAGGAAAATCCCCAGGAAAATGGCCACTACTCCATTTTCCCGGAGACCTGCACATGTGCACTAGACTGAGAGAGCACTAGGTTCTCTAGTGATGGTGTAGTATGTTATTCCAGCAGTCAGGCTCCGGGTGGGCAGCATACCGGCACCGGAATCCCGACCGCCGGCATACTGACAGCTTGGCGAGCGCAAATGAGCCCCTTGCGGGCTCGCTGCGGGCACGGTGGCGCACTACGCGCGCCACGCTATCTATTTTCCCTCCAGGGGGGGCGTGGACCCCCAAGAGGGAGAAAAGCTGTCGGTATGCTGACGGTCGGGATTCCGGCGCCGGTATGCTGGTCGTCGGGAGTCTGGCCGTCAGCAAACTGGTTGGCAGTTTCATAAATGGACTGACTGATTTGAAAGCTTAGAAGTGGTTTCAGACAGGCATGTGTGGCAAGGTAACTGGCTAGGACCAGAGCTAGATTTACACACACATGTATGAGCCCAAGTGTTCATGTGTACATTATACACAGGTGCAGCAGTATATACATGTAGACATTATACACATGTGCAGCAGTATATAAATGTTGGCATTATACACAGGTGCAGCAGTATATACATGTAGGCATTATACATAGGTGCAGCAGTATATACATGTGGGCATAATACACAGCTGCAGCAGCATATACATGTGGGCATTATACACAGGTGCAGCAGTATATACATGTGGGCATTATACATAGGTGCAGCAGTATATACATGTGGTCATTATACACAGGTGCAGCAGTATATACATGTGGGCATTATACACAGGTGCAGCAGTATATACATGTGGGCATTATACACAGGTGCAGCAATATATACATGTGGGCATTATACACAGGTTCAGCAGTATATACATGTGGGCATTATACACAGGTGCAGCAGTATATACATGTGGGCATTATGCACAGGTGGAGCAGTATATACATGAGGCATTATACACAGGTGCAGCAGTATATACATGTGGGCATTATACACAGGTGCAGCAATATATACATGTGGGCATTATACACAGGTTCAGCAGTATATACATGTGGGCATTATACACAGGTGCAGCAGTATATACATGTGTGCATTATACACAGGTGCAGCAATATATACATGTGGGCATTATACACAGGTGCAGCAGTATATACATGTGGGCATTATGCACAGGTGGAGCAGTATATACATGAGGCATTATACACAGGTGCAGCAGTATATACATGCAGAAGAAGTGGTGGATATCGTGGGTCATGATGGAGGTGAAACCTCTGGGACTGCGTCTGGTGCCGTGGATACCGAAGGGAACCCTGCGATGACGACATCCTGTGCTTTCCATGAGGGGGAGGCGTCTCTCCCAGAGAGAGTGCTGGGTGGTGGCAGTGCAGGGGGCATGGTGGCTGCCGGGTTGACGGCGAGTGCCGGAGCTCTGGTGGCTGCTACTGCTTCCTGTGGACTTGCTCCCGATGCGCTTGTCTCTGAAGCTGCGGATATGGGGACGGCGCGGGCCGTGGTAGATGCTGAGGCTGGCTCTCCCTGTAAGCCAGCAGCGACTGGCTCTGGCTTAGTCGCTGTGGTGGCTGAGGGGGGCGGGGCCAAAGACGCATCATGTGTGACATCACGAGTGACATCATTAACTGCATCAATGGGAATTCCGGAGTATGAAGCCATTTTGAAAACTGGGCAAAGACTGGCCCAAGGACTGCCGGCAGTTGATAAGAGTAGCTTAACTTCTGAGGAGACTACACTGGTAGAAACAGTTTACGGAGATATGGATATGCCTGTGAGGGCTTTAGCGGCCGTAAGCTTGATCCAGGCAAACCAAACTAGGATGGCTGGTGGGGCTGGTAGTGCGGGTATAGAGGTCAGTAAGAAGGTAAATGTTCAGGCACCCAAGGGTCTCCCTGTAATCCCTCCTGTGGTTAGACCAGGATCTGGTTCATATGCCAAAACTTTGGAGGGTTCTGGTTGGGCTAGTACTGGTCCTCAGCTTGGGGTAAGTGGGGGTCAGCCTATAAAAAGGCGCAATGTGGTTCAGTTTAGATGGGTAGGGGAGGGGGAGGCTCCTTCAAAGTCGGAGTTCTTGGATATAGTATTCTCGCTTGGTTTTAGGGCCGCAGACCTTTTTGCGTGCATCCATCCGGTGAGAACTCCCGACTTTGATCTGAGCTTCCTCTCCCTGAATGGCTTGCAAGCTTTTGGCTCCCAATGGGAGAAGAACAAGACCAAGGAGCCGTACTGCCATTTTAAAACCAACACCATCACCAGGCAGGATAGGGTAAAGATTACTGTTCTGGTGCGCAATGAGTCACTACCGTCTGCGGATATCGTATATTGGTTGTCCAGGTCCTGCACAATGTTGTCCCCGCTTGAGAAATTTGATTACACTAAGGGGGTCTGGGGTGGTGCCTATTCGATCTTTGTGAGGCTGCACCAGGTAGGGACTGAGACTAAGCACATACCATCTGCTGCTTATATTGGCCGTGATCGGCTTCAGTGCTTCTATCCTGGGCAGCCCAGAACTTGTCACAAGTGTGGTGACTTTCGCCACCTTAGTAATGATTGTATGGTTGTTAAATGTGCTTTGTGTGGCCAGATGGGGCATGGGTCCCGTGAGTGTAATAAGGTGAGGTGCAATCTCTGCGGAGCGGATGGCCATCCCTATAGTCGGTGCCCTAAAGCATTGCATAATCATGATGCAGGGGTGGTTGAGGAGGCACTAGAAATCAGGCCCAGTCATGAGGATAACATGGTGGTTGCTTTACAGCATCAGGATATGTTGAGGAAACTAGAAGCTGGCGGGGTAGGGAAAGTACAGGTCGAAAGGGGGGAAGCATCTTTTCAGGCAGTGAGTAAAGGCAGGAGGAAGAAGCTGAAAAAGAAGGGGGTGGACGTTGTATGCTCTAATAGGTTTGACGTTTTGTCCTCTGCTGATGATGAAGATGAGGGGGAGGTAGTCATGGTTGGGGGAAAAGAGCTAGTGTTTGTTCCGAATACTTCTAAAAGTAAAAAGCCAAAACAGGCCTCTAATCTGTCTGTTGATGGGGTGGCAGTTACGGTCAAAGCTAAACAGGAAAAGGGGGAATGTGGTAAAGTTCAGAGCAAAACCAAGCACTTAGATAGTTCTCAGGGGGATCTAGAGTGGGATCCTACAGGGACAGAGTTAAGCCAGGCCTTGGTACCGTTATTAAATAAGGTTGAGGTAGTGCAGAGTTCAGAGGGGAAGGCCCCTCAATCTCCGGGAGAGGTGATGGTGGTGGAGGAGACTCCTAGCCTTGAGGCGGGGAGCCTTAGCTATTCTCCTTTGGCGTCCTCTGGTGGGGATGATCCTGGGGGCGGTTCTTGTATTAGTGCCCCAAAAGTCCCTGATCCGGATCCTCCCCCAGACAGGGTTGCAAATGGGGAGGGGTGTGATATTAGGGAGGGTGTTGTTGTACAGGGATCTAAGGGTCTGTTCTGTGACACTGCGGTCTCAGTTGTTGGTGGGGTGGAGGAGGGGGAGGTGGAAGAAATCTCTTTGTCTGATGAGGATGTTCTTCCCTTCGGGGTTACGTGTAAAAGAGTAGGATCCTCGGATGAGGATTCTAAAAGACAAGCAAAGAAAAAGTGAATGGGGTCCTACCTCTATAATCCAAGAAACATGGATCCCCAACCTATACGATGTGCCACCATTAATGTGGCTTCCGTGTTTTCTGAACGTGCTCGTTATTTGGCCTTCGATTTTTTCAACACGGTTGATGTTGACTTTTTATTTTTGCAGGAGACCAGGGTAGGTGACTTGGCCACACTCCATCGGGCCAAGTGTCAGTGGAAGCGGGGGCCTTCCTTCTGGTCTCTTGCGGCCGAGGCGTCCAGTGGGTTGGCAGTACTTTTTACTGATATGGTAAACGTGCACAGGATTATAGATTTACAGGTAGGTAGGTGCATGGTTTTAGATGTCAACCTGAGAGGACATGACCTGAGGCTAATAAACATCTATGGGCCCCATTCAAAGTGGGACAGGAAATATCTTTTCAGGGAGATAAAACCGTTTCTTTTTACGGCCCGGCAGATTGTCTTTGGAGGTGATTTTAACACCGTCATTAGGCCAAAAGACAGAGGGGACACAAAGGCGACCCTGGGCTATGATTCCAATTTTCTAGTTAGCATGGTTAGAGAGGCTGGTCTGGTGGATGTGCACGTTCGCCATTTCCCAGACCTCACAGGTTTCACCTATCATTGTGGTAGTCGTAGGTCTAGGATAGATAGGTTTTTTGTTAAGGAGTCCTCGAAAACTTTGCCTCCTGAGACAAAGCCAGTAGAGTTCTCCGATCACGTTTTTCTGTGTGTTGCTTTGAACGTCTCAGAAACCCCTCAGAAAGGGCGGGGCCTTTGGCGTTTGAATTCCGAGCTCCTAAAGGAGGAGGGAGTTAGACAGTCCTTTAGAGACTTTCTTCAACTACAGGAAACGCTTCTGGAGGCTGGTTGGAGTAGGTCTGAGTGGTGGGAAGAGTGTAAAAAGAGGACTCGAAGGCTTTTTCAAAGGCTGGTAGCCAGGAAAAACTTGACAAAAAGATGTATCTACCAGAGCCTGAGAAAGAAACTGGATTTCTTGATCTCTGAGCGTGGAGATAGTGGGGAAATCTCCCGGGTGAAGGCTCAGATGAAGGAATATCAGTACGATCGCCTGGCTTCTTTGATTCTGGAGAGGGATTATGGAAAATACCACTCGCCTGATCCCTACCAGAGTTGCAGATAATCAGTTGATTTGAGGGAGGTCAGGGGCCTGTTTGATGACCAGGGTACTCTTCATGAAGACAGGGAGGGTATTTTGGGAGTCATCAGGTCCTATTACTCCAGCCTTTTGTCTGAGCAGCCACTCATCAGAGAGAGGATGGATCAGTTTCTGAGGGAGACACCTGGACTTGAGCAACTTGATCCTTCTTTTGACTCTTTGGGCAGTGATGTGACAGTGGAGGAGGTCAAGAGAGCCATAGACGGTTTGTCTATAAAAAAATCTCCGGGCCCAGATGGGTTAACATCTGAATTTTTTAAAGCTTTTTCAGACATATTGGCTCCTCATCTCATGGAGGTATTTAATGAAAGCCTGGGTAAGGGATCACTCCCTCCCTCTATGAGATCCTCTGCTCTCATATTATTGTCTAAAGGTAGGGACCCGGTGCGTGTTGAGAATTGGCGCCCCATCGCTCTTCTCAATACAGACAGAAAGATTCTGGCAAAGGTACTTTTTAATCGGCTGATGGAAGTTTCCGGGCTGTTACTTTCTCCGTCTCAGCATTGCACTGTAAAAGGCCGAAGCACCTTTAGTGCTGTCCTTGGCATCCGGGAGGCTGTGGAGCAATGTCGTGCTGAAAAATGGGGCAAGTATTTGCTGGCATTGGATCAGTCCAAGGCTTTTGACCGAGTTAATCATCAGTACCTGTGGGCTGTGCTGGAGAGGTATGGTCTTCCAGCGAGGGTGGTAGATTGGCTACGTGTCATTTACAATCAGGCTGAGAGCTTCCCACTTGTCAATGGCTGGGTGGGCCCTGCTTTTGCAGTCGACTCGGGTGTCCGTCAGGGGTGTCCCCTGAGCCCCCTTCTATATGTATTTGCAATTGATCCTTTTGTGCGGAGGATTGAGAGCGGTGCTGTGGCAGGGGTTCAGCTGGGCCCTGGGTTGCCGCTGAGGGTGGTGGCCTACGCAGACGATGTTACTGTGGTCCTGTCATCTGTGGCAGAGGCACGTGGCATGGAACATCTTATCTGTGAGTACTCTGAGGCTTCGTGCTCCAGAATCAATCAGGATAAGTGTGAAGCTTTCTGGATGGGGGAGGAAGGTGATGAATTTACCCTTCCGGATAGCCTCCCCCGCGCCAGTCCAGAGATAAAAATTTTAGGTATCAAATTTGGCCGTGGTGATTATGCCACTCAGAATTGGGAGAAGAGGCTGGAAGATGCTTCCAGGAAGGTGCAGTCCTGGAGAAGGTGGCAACTTTCTCTCAGGGAGAGGGTTGACTTATGCAAAACCTATCTGATTCCGCTTTTTCTGTATGTCAGTTATGTGTGCTTCTTGCCACAGTCTTTGTGGACCAAGATGAATTCTTTATTCTTCCTGATGTTATGGGGGAATAGAATGAATCTAGTCAAGAGAGGGATCACCTACAGATCGAGGGAACAGGGGGGGCTGAGTATGGTCAACCCTGTGGTGTTTTTTGCTACAACGTTTTTAAAACTGAATCTAGGGAGTTTGTTTCTAGGAACTCCCCCTCGATGGGTAGAGAGTTTTAGGGCCTGGGTGTTTCCCTTCCTCAGGTTATGGATGGATGGCGGCCAAGTAAAAACCTTTCGAGTCCGGCATGGCTACCTCCCGATCTACGTTATACTGTGCTTGAAGATGACGAGGCTTTGGGGGCTGGAGGTGGGTGAAGTCAAAAACTTCTCTAGAAGGGAGTTGGAGAGAAGAATTTTGCAGACTCACTTTTATGCTCCGCTGTCGTTAAGGGACTGCCCAGACAGTGTCTGCTCAGATGGGTTGTCTTTGATTAATTCTCAAAGAATCCCACTGAAGTTCAGAGATATTGCCTGGCTTTCTTTCCAAGGGAGGCTTTATGTGCAGGGTAACCTCAAGTGTCGAAGTGCCAATGATCGTGGCTGCCCACGTGAGGAATGTCTAGGGGAGCTGGAGACAATGGACCATTTCCTCCTTGAGTGTCCCTTCAATATAAAGGTTTACAGAGCGGTATCAAGGGCCTTACGCATCCCGTGCCTTTCGGGGCTTAGTTACCCTGAGTGGGTTTATGGGGCGTTCAAAGGGTATAGAAGGTTTGATTTAACCACAATTTTTATAGTTAGTTTAGCAGTTAGGTTTCACACATGGGGTGCACGGTGTCAGGTTTCCCTCAGAGCAAAGGTCCTCCCCTGTGAGGAGGTGGTGGGAAATATTCTGCACGAGGTTAAGAGGATGATGGATATGGATAGGAAGAGGTTGGATGCTGTCGGGTGGTCCAGGCTCTGGCGCCACCTGAAACCCCCTTGAGTGGGTAGCAGAAGTCCTTTTCTTGTTCATCTTATGGCTTCCTATCCTTCACCTTCCCGTAGATTTTCTTTTTTCTGTTTTTTTCATTAAAGCGGTTTGCATGTGACTAAAAGACTTCATTCATCTTTTCATTGCTTATGGTTATGAGATGTGTTGTTCGAATACAGTAGGTTGTTTTTTGCTTAGATGTTAAGCAATTTTGACATTGCGTATAGTTATACAAGCTTTGTTGCTTTTTGGTTTGGATTATTGGGCAACAATTCAATGTATTTTGTATGTCCTTTTTTTATGAGTTTTACCATATTTATGTAATGTATGTTGCAATTTTTTCTTAATAAAAGATAGCAGTATATACATGTGGGCATTATGCACAGGTGGAGCAGTATATACATGAGGCATTATACACAGGTGCAGCAGTATATACATGTGGGCATTATACACAGGTGCAGCAATATATACATGTGGGCATTATACACAGGTGCAGCAGTATATACATGTGGGCATTATACACAGGTGCAGCAGTATATACATGTGGGCATTATACACAGGTGCATCAGTATATACATGTGGGCATTATACACAGGTGCATCAGTATATACATGTGGGCATTATACACAGGTGCAGCAGTATATACATGTGGGCATTATACATAGGTGCAGCAGTATATACATGTGGACATTATACATAGGTGCAGCAGTATATACATGTGGACATTATACACAGGTGCAGCAGTTTATACATGTGGGCATTATACACAGGTGCAGCAGTATATACATGTGGGCATTATACACAGGTGCAGCAGTATATACATGTGGGCATTATACACAGGTGCAGCAGTATATACATGTGGGCATTATACACAGGTGCAGCAGTATATACATGTGGGCATTATACACAGGTGCAGCAGTATAAACTTCTGGAAATTTGGTGGGTTTTAATCAGAGATCTGCAGACAAGGTAGGCAGGTTGGTATCCGGATGGTAGGTTGACATGGAATAGTCAATAGGTCAACCACTATTTGTTGACATTGACATGGTTTATATAGAAAAAAGGTTGACTCATGAAAATGGTCGATACGGGACAGCTCAACACATGAAAAGGTCGACATGACTTTTTATAAAAATTATTTGTAACTTTTTCATACCTTACCATCCACGTGGACTGCGATTGGGAATAGTAACCTGTGCCGAGCGCCCTGTTAGTGGATCAGGGCACCTCGCCCGCAGCAATAGGATGCGGTACACTTATTGGGGCTCCTGATCATGTTGGATAAAAAACCCACACCAGTAGTAAAGTTTAAAAATGTAATGTCGACCTGTCCTATGTCGACCATTTTATTGTGTCAACCATTTTCCTGTGTCAATGTCGACCAACGGTGGTTAAACTATTAACTGCCGACCCAATGATCCATAACCATAGTTTTGACTATAAAAATTATTAGAACAATACAATGAAGATATTTATAATGGTATCTGGTCTCTAGGTCGACAAGACTTACGTCATCAGTTTCTAGGTCAACCACTATAGGTCGAAAGTAACTAGGTAGACAAGGTTTGTAGGTCGACAGGGTCTCTAGGTCGACAGGTCAAAAGGTCGACATGAGGTTTTCACAATTTTTTTTCGACTTTTTCATACTTTACGATCCACGTGGACTACGATTGGAAATGGTAACCTGTGCCGAGCGCAGCAGTAGCGGAGCGAGGCACCTTGCCCAAAGTTCGCTCGCCATGCGAGGGGACGCGGTGCACTAATTGAGGTTCCCGGTCACTGTACGGCACCAAACAAGATTAAAAAACTCATGTCGACCTTTTGACCTGTCGACCCACACCATGTCGACCTAGAGACACTGTTGACCTAGAATCCCTGTCCACTTAGTTACTGTTGACCAATAGAGCTCGACCTAGACACTGTCCACCTAAGTGTGGTCGAAAAATGCAAAGAGTATGTTATAAATGGGTGTGGTATTGAAATACCACACCCATTTATAACATACTCTTTGCATTTTTCATATACTTTAAACAGTCAAAACTCTGGTGTATATGTTAGTATGACAGGAAAGGCTCTGCCTCAGTGGCGCACGCAGGGGGGGTTTCCGAGCACCAAAACAATTTTTTATTTTTTTTGCTGCATGTCATGCAGTGCATGAGTATTATTAATGACTGTCTAGCGTCCTCTGCAGCCAGCTGTCTTCCTGGTGGCACTTGTAAGTGCTTAATAAAAGTTTACTTTATTTTAATTATAGTACATATATATCCATGTGCATACATATATACACATGTATATACATACATGTATATATATAATTATCTCTCTCCAAGGCTTAGTACATCTGACCTTATATCTTTCCATCATAATTAACTCAATAGTAATAAAAACATAGGCCTGGGTAATAACAAAGAGGTAAGTCAATATTTGTGTGATCTTACAAATGTAAATGTAGGTATAATGAAAAAAAAACCATTTCACATAATGGATAAGTACAGCTATATACTGTGTCCTAGCGTGACTAAACTCACATTGTATTCTACAGGTCAAACTACCACCCCTACTACCAGCAAACTAACGTCATCAGCCAATGTATTGACGACTAAGGAAACGGTATCAGTTCCTTCGACAACGTCTGCAAAAACACCTACCATATTATATACATATACTACACATACTACACCAGTACTGATATCTGACACTACTACTGAGTATACCACTGACTCCACTATATCTGACACTACAACTGAGTATACCACAGACTCCACTATATCTGACACTACTACTGAGTATACCACTGGCTCCACTATATCTGACACTACTACTGAGTATACTACTGACTCCACTATATCTGACACTACTACTGAGTATACCACTGACTCCACTATATCTGACACTACTACTGAGTATACCACTGACTCCACTATATCTGACACTACTACTGAGTATACCACTGACTCCACTATATCTGACACTACTACTGAGTATACCACTGACTCCACTATATCTGACACTACTACTGAGTATACCACTGACTCCACTATATCTGACACTACTACTGAGTATACCACTGACTCCACTATATCTGACACTACTACTGAGTATACCACAGACTCCACTATATCTGATACTACTACTGAGTATACCACTGACTCCACTATATCTGACAGTACTACTGAGTATACCACTGACTCCACTATATCTGACACTACTACTGAGTATACCACTGAATCCACTATATCTGACACTACTACTGAGTATACCACTGACTCCACTATATCTGATACTACTACTGAGTATACCACTGACTCCACTATATCTGACAGTACTACTGAGTATACCACTGACTCCACTATATCTGACACTACTACTGAGTATACCACTGACTCCACTATATCTGACACTACTACTGAGTATACCACAGACTCCACTATATCTGATACTACTACTGAGTATACCACTGACTCCACTATATCTGACAGTACTACTGAGTATACCACTGACTCCACTATATCTGACACTACTACTGAGTATACCACTGAATCCACTATATCTGACACTACTACTGAGTATACCACTGACTCCACTATATCTGACAGTACTACTGAGTATACCACTGAATCCACTATATCTGATACCACTACTGAATATACCACTGACTCCACTATATCTGACACTACTACTGAGTATACTACTGACTCCACTAAATCTGACACTACTACTGAGTATACCACTGACTCCACTATATCTGACACTACTACTGAGTATACTACTGACTCCACTATATCTGATAGTACTACTGAGTATACCACTGACTCCACTATATCTGACACTACTACTGAGTATACCACTGACTCCACTATATCTGACACTACTACTGAGTATACCACTGAATCCACTATATCTGATACTACTGAGTATACCACTGACTCCACTATATCTGACACTACTACTGAGTATACCACTGACTCCACTATATCTGCTACTACTACTGAGTATACCACTGACTCCACTATATCTGACACTACTACTGAGTATACCACTGGCTCCACTATATCTGACACTACTACTGAGTATACCACTGACTCCACTATATCTGACACTACTACTGAGTATACCACTGACTCCACTATATCTGACACTACTACTGAGTATACCACTGACTCCACTATATCTGACACTACTACTGAGTATACTACTGACTCCACTATATCTGACACTACTACTGAATATACTACTGACTCCACTATATCTGACACTACTACTGAGTATACCACTGATTCCACTATATCTGACACTACTACTGAATATACCACTGACTCCACTATATCTGACACTACTACTGAGTATACCACTGACTCCACTATATCTGACACTACTACTGAGTATACCACTGACTCCACTATATCTGACACTACTACTGAGTATACTACTGACTCCACTATATCTGACACTACTACTGAGTATACCACTGACTCCACTATATCTGACGCTACTACTGAGAATACCACTGACTTCACTATATCTGACACTACTACTGAGTATACCACTGACTCCACTATATCTGACACTACTACTGAGTATACCACTGATTCCACTATATCTGACACTACTACTGAGTATACCACTGATTCCACTATATCTGACACTACTACTGAGTATACCACTGACTCCACTATATCTGACACTACTACTGAGTATACTACTGACTCCACTATATCTGACACTACTACTGAGTATACCACAGACTCCACTATATCTGACACTACTACTGAGTATACCACAGACTCCACTATATCTGATACTACTACTGAGTATACTACTGACTCCACTATATCTGACACTACTACTGAGTATACCACTGACTCCACTATATCTGCTACTACTACTGAGTATACCACTGGCTCCACTATATCTGACACTACTACTGAGTATACTACTGACTCCACTATATCTGACACTACTACTGAGTATACCACTGACTCCACTATATCTGACACTACTACTGAGTATACCACTGACTCCACTATATCTGACACTACTACTGAGTATACTACTGACTCCACTATATCTGACACTACTACTGAGTATACCACTGATTCCACTATATCTGACACTACTACTGAATATACCACTGACTCCACTATATCTGACACTACTACTGAGTATACCACTGACTCCACTATATCTGACACTACTACTGAGTATACCACTGACTCCACTATATCTGACACTACAACTGAGTATACTACCGACTCCACTAAATCTGACACTACTACTGAGTATACCACTGACTCCACTATATCTGATACTACTACTGAGTATACCACTGACTCCACTATATCTGACACTACTACTGAGTATACTACTGACTCCACTATATCTGACACTACTACTGAGTATACCACAGACTCCACTAAATCTGACACTACTACTGAGTATACCACAGACTCCACTATATCTGATACTACTACTGAGTATACTACTGACTCCACTATATCTGACACTACTACTGAGTATACCACTGACTCCACTATATCTGCTACTACTACTGAGTATACCACTGGCTCCACTATATCTGACACTACTACTGAGTATACTACTGACTCCACTATATCTAACACTACTACTGAGTATACCACTGACTCCACTATATCTGACACTACTACTGAGTATACCACTGACTCCACTATATCTGACACTACTACTGAGTATACTACTGACTCCACTATATCTGACACTACTACTGAGTATACCACTGATTCCACTATATCTGACACTACTACTGAATATACCACTGACTCCACTATATCTGACACTACTACTGAGTATACCACTGACTCCACTATATCTGACACTACTACTGAGTATACCACTGACTCCACTATATCTGACACTACAACTGAGTATACTACCGACTCCACTAAATCTGACACTACTACTGAGTATACCACTGACTCCACTATATCTGATACTACTACTGAGTATACCACTGACTCCACTATATCTGACACTACTACTGAGTATACCACTGACTCCACTATATCTGACACTACTGCTGAGTATACCACTGACTCCACTATATCTGACACTACTACTGAGTATACCACTGACTCCACTATATCTGACACTACTACTGAGTATACCACTGACTTCACTATATCTGACACTACTACTGAGTATAAAACTGAATCCACTATATCTGACACTACTACTGAGTATATCACTGACTCCACTATATCTGACACTACTACTGAATATACCACTGACTCCACTATATCTGACACTACTACTGAGTATACCACTGACTCCACTATATCTGACACTACTACTGAGTATACCACTGACTTCACTATATCTGACACTACTACTGAGTATAAAACTGAATCCACTATATCTGACACTACTACTGAGTATACCACTGACTCCACTATATCTGACACTACTACTGAGTACACCACTGACTGCACTATATATGACACTACAACTGAGTATACCACTGACTCCACTATATCTGACACTACTACTGAGTATATCACTGAATCCACTATATCTGACACTAGTACTGACTCCACTATATCTGATAGTACTACTGAGTATACCCCTGGCTCCACTATATCTGACACTACTACTGAATGTACCACTGACTCCACTATATCTGACACTACTACTGAGTATACCACTGACTCCACTATATCTGACACTACTACTGAGTATACTACCGACTCCACTATATCTGAAACTACTACTGAATATACCACTGACTCCACTATATCTGACACTACTACTGAATATACCACTGACTCCACTATATCTGACACTACTACTGAGTATACCACTGACTCCACTTTATCTGACACTACTACTGAATATACCACTGACTCCACTATATCTGACACTACTACTGAGTATACCACTGACTCCACTATATCTGACACTACTACTGAGTACACCACTGACTCCACTATATATGACACTACAACTGAGTATACCACTGACTCCACTATATCTGACACTACTACTGAGTATATCACTGACTCCACTATATCTGACACTACTACTGAATATACCACTGACTCCTCTATATCTGACACTACTACTGAGTATACCACTGACTCCACTATATCTGAAACTACTACTGAGTATACCACTGACTCCACTATATCTGACACTACTACTGAGTATACTACTGACTCCACTATATCTGACACTACTACTGAGTATACCACTGATTCCACTATATCTGACACTACTACTGAGTATACCACTGACTCCACTATATCTGACACTACTACTGAGTATACCACTGACTCCACTATATCTGATACTACTACTGAGTATATCACTGATTCCACTATATCAGACACTACTACTGAGTATACCACTGACTCCACTATATCTGACACTACTACTGAGTATACCACTGACTCCACTATATCTGACACTACTACTGAGTATACCACAGACTTCACTATATCTGATACTACTACTGAGTATACCACTGACTCCACTATATCTGATACTACTACCGAGTATACCACTGACTCCACTATATCTGATACTACTACTGAGTATACCACTGACTCCACTATATCTGACACTACTACTGAGTATACCACTGACTCCACTATATCTGCCACTACTACTGAGTATACCACTGACTCCACTATATCTGATACTACTACTGAGTATACCACTGACTCCACTATATCTGATACTACTACCGAGTATACCACTGACTCCACTATATCTGATACTACTACTGAGTATACCACTGACTCCACTATATCTGACACTACTACTGAGTATACCACTGACTCCACTATATCTGATACTACTACTGAGTATACCACTGACTCCACTATATCTGAAACTACAACTGAATATACCACTTACTCCACTATATCTGACACTACCACTGACTCCACTATATCTGATACTACTACTGAGTATACTACTGACTCCACTATATCTGACAATACTACTGAGTATACCACTGGCTCCACTATATCTGACACTACTACTGAGTATACCACTGACTCCACTATATCTGACACTACTACTGAGTATACCACTGACTCCACTATATCTGACACTACTACTGAGTATACCACTGATTCCACTATATCTGACACTACTACTGAGTATACCACTGACTCCACTATATCTGACACTACTACTGAGTATACCACTGACTCCACTATATCTGACACTACTACTGAGTATACCACTGACTCCACTATATCTGACACTACTACTGAGTATACCACTGACTCCACTATATCTGACACTACTACTGAGTATACCACTGATTCCACTATATCTGACACTACTACTGAGTATACCACTGACTCCACTATATCTGACACTACTACGGAGTATACCACTGACTCCACTATATCTGACACTACTACTGAGTATACCACTGACTCCACTATATCTGACACTACTACTGAGTACACCACTGACTCCACTATATCTGACACTACTACTGAGTATACCACTGACTCCACTATATCTGACACTACTACTGAGTATACCACTGACTCCACTATATCTGACACTACTACTGAGTATATCACTGACTCCCCTATATCTGACACTACTACTGAGTATACCACTGACTCCACTATATCTGACACTACTACTGAGTATACTACCGACTCCACTATATCTGATACTACTACTGAATATACCACTGACTCCACTATATCTGACACTACTACTGAATATACCACTGACTCCACTATATCTGACACTACTACTGAGTATACCACTGACTCCACTATATCTGACACTACTACTGAATATACCACTGACTCCACTATATCTGACACTACTACTGAGTATACCACTGACTCCACTATATCTGACACTACTACTGAGTACACCACTGACTCCACTATTTATGACACTACAACTGAGTATACCACTGACTCCACTATATCTGACACTACTACTGAGTATATCACTGACTCCACTATATCTGACACTACTACTGAATATACCACTGACTCCACTATATCTGACACTACTACTGAGTATACCACTGACTCCACTATATCTGAAACTACTACTGAGTATACTACTGACTCCACTATATCTGACACTACTACTGAGTATACTACTGACTCCACTATATCTGACACTACTACTGAGTATACCACTGATTCCACTATATCTGACACTACTACTGAGTATACCACTGACTCCACTATATCTGACACTACTACTGAGTATACCACTGACTCCACTATATCTGATACTACTACTGAGTATATCACTGATTCCACTATATCTGACACTACTACTGAGTATACCACTGACTCCACTATATCTGACACTACTACTGAGTATACCACTGACTCCACTATATCTGACACTACTACTGAGTATACCACTGACTCCACTATATCTGATACTACTACTGAGTATACCACTGACTCCACTATATCTGATACTACTACCGAGTATACCACTGACTCCACTATATCTGATACTACTACTGAGTATACCACTGACTCCACTATATCTGACACTACTACTGAGTATACCACTGACTCCACTATATCTGATACTACTACTGAGTATACCACTGACTCCACTATATCTGAAACTACAACTGAATATACCACTTACTCCACTATATCTGACACTACCACTGACTCCACTATATCTGATACTACTACTGAGTATACTACTGACTCCACTATATCTGACAATACTACTGAGTATACCACTGGCTCCACTATATCTGACACTACTACTGAGTATACCACTGACTCCACTATATCTGACACTACTACTGAGTATACCACTGACTCCACTATTTCTGACACTACTACTGAGTATACCACTGATTCCACTATATCTGACACTACTACTGAGTATACCACTGACTCCACTATATCTGACACTACTACTGAGTATACCACTGACTCCACTATATCTGACACTACTACTGAGTATACCACTGACTCCACTATATCTGACACTACTACTGAGTATACCACTGACTCCACTATATCTGACACTACTACTGAGTATACCACTGATTCCACTATATCTGACACTACTACTGAGTATACCACTGACTCCACTATATCTGACACTACTACTGAGTATACCACTGACTCCACTATATCTGACACTACTACTGAGTATACCACTGACTCCACTATATCTGACACTACTACTGAGTACACCACTGACTCCACTATATCTGACACTACTACTGAGTATACCACTGACTCCACTATATCTGACACTACTACTGAGTATACCACTGACTCCACTATATCTGACACTACTACTGAGTATATCACTGACTCCACTATATCTGACACTTCTACTGAGTATACCACTGACTCCACTGTATCTGACACTACTACTGAGTATACCACTGACTCCACTATATCTGACACTACTACTGAGTATACTACCGACTCCACTATATCTGACACTACTACTGAGTTTACCACTGACTCCACTCTATCTGACACTACTACTGAGTATACCACTGACTCCACTCTATCTGACACTACTACTGAGTATACCACTGACTCCACTATATCTGACACTACTACTGAGTATACCACTGACTCCACTATATCTGACACTACTACTGAGTATACTACCGACTCCACTATATCTGACACTACTACTGAGTATACCACTGACTCCACTATATCTGCTACTACTACTGAGTATACCACTGACTCCATTTTGTCTAACACTACTACTGAGTATACCACTGACTCCATTTTGTCTAACACTACTACTGAGTATACCACTGACTCCACTATATCTGACACTACTACTGAGTATACCACTGACTCCACTTTATCTGATACTACTACTGAGTATACTACTGACTCTACTATATCTGATACTACTACTGAGTATACCACTGACTCCATTTTGTCAGACACTACTACTGAGTATACTACTGACTCCACTATATCTGACACTACTACTGAGTATATCACTGATTCCACTATATCTGACACTACTACTGAGTATACCACTGACTCCACTATATCTGACACTACTACTAAGTATACCACTGACTCCACTATATCTGATACTACTACTGAGTATACCACTGACTCCACTATATCTGACACTACTACTGAGTATAACACTGACTTCATTTTGTCTAACACTACTACTGAGTATACCACTGAATCCACTATATCTGACACTACTACTGAGTATACCACTGGCTCCACTATATCTGACACACCTACTGAGTATACCACTGACTCCACTATATCTGACACTACTACTGAGTATACCACTGACTCCACTATATCTGACACTACTACTGAGTATTCCACTGACTCCACTATATCTGACACTACTACTGAGTATACCACTGACTCCACTTTATCTGACACTACTACTGAGTATACCACTGACTCCACTATATCTGACACTACTACTGAGTATACCACTGACTCCACTTTATCTGATACTACTACTGAGTATACTACTGACTCTACTATATCTGATACTACTACTGAGTATACCACTGGCTCCACTATATCTGACACTACTACTGAGTATACCACAGACTCCACTATATCTGACACTACTACTGAGTATACCACTGACTCCACTTTATCTGATACTACTACTGAGTATACTACTGACTCCACTATATCTGATACTTCTACTGAGTATACCACTGACTCCATTATATCTGACACTACTACTGAGTATACTACAGACTCCACTATATCTGACACTACTACTGAGTATACTACTGGCTCCACTATATCTTACACTGCTACTGAGTATACCACTGAATCCATTATATCTGATACTACTACTGAGTATACCACTGACTCCATTATATCTGACACTACTACTGAGTATACCACTGGCTCCATTATATCTGACACTACTACTGAGTATACCACTGACTTTAAAATATCTGACACTTCTAATAAATATACTACTGTCTCTCATATATCTGACACTAGCAGTATATACACTACTATTATGTCTGATGTTATTACGGAATATTTTACTGCTACTTCTGACAACACTTCTGGATACCTCACCGACTCAGTTACCTATTATCCTACTACTGAAAATATATCTCTGACTACAATGGAAATAACAGAGGCCGGATTTTCCTCTTCTTCCCCAACCATCTCTAATTGGTACACACCTGTTCTGTCTACTACTAATGTCACATCATTGGACACTACGTATTCCACACTGAATACAACTGGTGCACCCCTGAGTACCTACACCTGGTCTCCTGCTAGTAGTGACGGTACGTCTCTTCAGTTTTTTTTATCTTGCAGTGAAAGGGCTAAAACATACTAGTTATTCTTATGTTGTTTTCATAGATAGCTTAAAGTAAATTAAAAACATCTCATATTCTTTTTTAGTTTCATTTTTCTCTTTACTTCACACATACGTAATCTACTGAAATGTCCAGGAAACCATCAAGTTTTGGGGAGTTCTCCTGGACTTCCTGGAGCTTATTCAACCTGTGAATGATATCTGAATCAATAATATTGTTCTTGTAACTTTGGGGCAGATGTATTAAGCCTGGAGTAGTGATAAACCAGTGATAAGTGCAAGGTGAGAATGCACCAGTCAGTCAGCTCTGATATGTGAATAGACAGTTAGACGATTGGCTGGTGCATTATCACCTTGCACTTATGACTGATTTATCACTTCTCCAGGCTTAATACATCTGCCCCTTTGTTCTCAATAAGAAAAGGTGTATTGTCAGAAGTAATGCACAAGGTATTGTTAATATCTGTAGATTTTAAAATTGACTTCCGTGCCGTGTACCACCTGTATTATAATAATACTGGAATATATCATATTGGTGAAAGATTTGTATTAATCAGCAACTCCTGACATAACATTGTTCCAAGGTGGATTCAGTTTAGATTCACTCACAAATAACCACTGTATTGTGGTCTGATAGTGTTCTGGCTCCTGTTGCAATGCAATGTTAGGTGCAGCTTGACTGACAAAATGTGGCCGTTTGGGGGAGGTGATGGGGAGCATTGAGTAGACATAAAAACAAGTAAAATAAACCGCATAAGTAAATTGCAAACAGTGAATCATCGCAAAAGTATAATTGAGGAATAATAACATAGCAGTGTAAACCATGGTCAAAAAGTGATGAGGAGGGCTAAGGAAACTGACTGCAGGTTGTAGGAGCAGATGGTGGTGAGCTGCAGGGTGAAGGTACAAAAGATCTGATAGACCGCCCATTGTAAGCAATCAAACAGTGTCATCGGGGTCTATTTACTAAGTCTTGGATGGAGACAACTTGGACAAAGAAAAAGTACCAGCCAATCAGCTCCTAACTGCCATGTTACAGGCTGTGTTTGAAAAATGACAGTAGCTGGTTGGCTGGTACTTTATCTCCATCCAAGGCTTAGCAAATAGACCCCATAGCGACTGATAGGGGGAAGATGACAAAGGTCTACTGGTTGTTAGGATCAGAGATGGGGAAGGACAAGAGGAAAGAGGGTCCAGTCAGGGAGCTTACATAATAAACCACTAGGGGGTGAAATGTGAAGAAGACAAAGTGAAGAAGAGGAGGGAATGAGCGATAAGCAACACAAATATGATAAGGTGATTATTTTAGGGCACATTTAAAGCTGGGGACACTGGTACAAAGTCGGGCTTGAGAATTCCAGAGGAGGGGTTGCTGTTTGAGAAATATCGCGGATAGGCTTGAAAGTAAGTATCAGTGTAAAGTGACAGAGTAGAGTAGAGTAGAGTAGAGGCGAGGTGGATGAGCAGAGGGGGCAGGAGTGAGTGTGGACATGATGTTTAAAGTGTAGGGGACTGAGTAAGGGCTTTACATGGAAAGGTGCTAAATTTTAACTACATTCTGAGGGGGATTAGTTACCAGTGAAGAAAGTTGCAGAGGAAGGAGGCAGCTGTCGTATGACGAGAGGGTAAAGTGAGTCTACGATAGCAGAAATATTAATTTAGAAGTAGAGAGATTATTATTCTGGAAGGCCAGAAATCAGGAAAGTAAAGTAGTCAAGGCAGGGGATTATTAGTGCATAGCTGGTAGTGTTTTAGATATCCAGTTAAGGATGTGCCAAAACCAAGGTTGGAAGCAGGAGGACTGAGAGTTGGCCTGAATGAGATGAGTGTAGGGTGGGATGATAAGACAGAAAACATGAAATGGGGTCAGATAAGAGGTTAATATCATCAATAAAGGTGGAGAGACCCTGGAAGATGGAAAAATAAATGAATGGTTTTGGCCAGGTTAAGTTGCAATAAGCACTAAGACATCAAGCAGGAGACATCTGAAAGGCAGTTCTAAACATGAAAGAGGATGGAAGGATAGTATAGCATATACTGCAGATGTATTGGAAGCTAAAGTAGCTGAAAGAATTCCAAGGGAAAGGTGTAGAAGAAAAAGAGAAGTGGCCCAAGAAAGACTGGACTCCAACAGGTAGAGCAGGCATGTCCAAACTGCGGCCCTCCAGCTGCTGAGAAACTACACATCCCAGCATACCCTGACACAGCTTTAGCATTCTCTGACAGCAAAACTGTGTCAGGGCATGCTGGGATATGTAGTTTCACAACAGCTTGAGGGCCGCAGTTTGGACATGCCTGAGGTAGAGGAAATGAGGGGGAGATGGATCAAGTGGTAAAGACACAGAAGGAGTAAATGGAGAATTAAGGAGTAGTAGAGAGGAGAAGCAAAGACAGATTTAGTAGAGGGTGTAGAGAAGTGAGTGGCCAATAGTGTCTATAGTAGCAGACAATTCATGGATAATGAGGAGAAGTGGCCCTTGGATTTGACAGTAAAATCATTGGTGACAATAGACAGTGCAGTTTCAGTGGAAAAGTGGGAGCAGGAATAAGATTAAAGCAGGCTGAGAAGGGAGAGGGTGGACTGCAATGTAATATGGTGGAGGAAGATAACCTTCACAAAGAGCTTGGAGGCAAAGGAGAGTTGAGAGATTTTTTGACTGGGAGCCGAGGTGTATAAAATGGATATTTAGTTATGGTTTATACAAGAACTATTTGATGGGAGAAGGTACTGAGCTGGAAAAGGGTCAGGTTAAAGAAATTGGTGCGCTGGGAGCAAGTAGGAGTTGAAATGGAGAGGAGAAGCTTGGAAGAAATTTGTCTTGGGGCTAGATCAAGATACTGTAAGATGATGCAGACTTTGTTCCCGATGGTTGTGGAGAATGCAAATAGGGAGCAGGTAGAAATGGTAATAATCAGGATAGGACAAAGCTTGGAGGGAGAAATAGAATTATGAAATGCTTTTTATTTGGTGGAAAAGTGGACGGCAAACTCATTGGCAGAAAGGGTAGTAGGAAAGTGAGGACCAGGGTTAGAGGAGGTTGTGAAGAGATGGATTAGGGAGGTGGTTCAGATGAGTGATGAGGAAAGTAAGAGTAGGAGAGTGTGGAGATAAAGCTATGGCTGGATCAGGGGCAGAGCTGGGAGGGCAAGAAAGATGAGCCCAGGGAGGTGACGGTGGGAAGCTCCAATAAAAAGAAATGTTTGGGAAGATGAGGGCAGGCTTATAAAAAAAACCCAGACGACAGCTAAATGCAGCTAGACAGTAGGAAATAGAAGTGGCAGTTAAATGTGAGAAACGGGAAAAAAAAAATTGGATGCATAAAATACAGTGGACTGTACTAAGGGCAAAAATGCATCCAAAACTCCAAAAGTGTTAACTGCATTCCCATATGTACCAAGCTCCGGAATGTACTGCGTTACAGAGCTTGGACCTAGTTGAAGCCTATGGTCTTCAAAACATATTCCTTCTGAGAGGAACCCACTTGGATCCCTCCCAGTGTCCTGGAAGCGACTGCGTGCCTGTGAAACCAGCTGCTGGCCCGACACGGCTGTAACACTCATGTGACACGCCCATGAAACCGATTTTAATGGCCATGACTTTGTCACTCCAGTTCTGATCCCATCTGAGCTGTACGCCATAGCACATTTGTGCATACACTCATGGCAAGGCATACGTGAACATCACAATTGCATGCCCGCCATATCAGGCCCTATATGTCATAATATATGAACCCTATGAAAAATGTGTATTACTGGATTATTTCTGCCTTTAGGGAACTTCTGCGACAATGGCGGCTCTTTTGATGGCAGAAGTTGTATTTGCAAAGAGCTCTTCTTTGGAAGCAAATGTGGATTTATTATAAATGAAGTAAGACCAGGTATGTATAGAATTGTTGGCTTTGCATTTTCTGTTGAGACGTATAGTTAGTGCATTGATACACCAATCTATTGTACAGCCCTTTGATTGCATGGCTACCCCAGTAACCCTATATCATCCATCACTGATTACTGTGACAGTGACCCTCATTCAGATGTGGTTGGAGGAGCTATAGAAGCAGCAGCAATAGCACTAATACGGTAATACAGCAGGGGGCGTCATACCTGCTTGCTTATCTGAGCTGTGTCCAAGGACTCGGGTCAACTGTGACACCACTGGCCAACTGCATGACTCATGCGGTCGCTCAAGCCAGCCTCCACAAGTGCCATCTAGAGGCCAGGAGATCTCCATTCTTGGACGGAGATCCTGGCCTGCACATCGGTACTTTGCTGCATGAGCCGCAACTCCAATGGGATCTGAATGAGGGCCTGTAAGTGAATTTGCATTTGTGTCTGTAACAGGCATTCTGTGATGTTTTGTTACAGATAAAGTCATCGTCACGGTGGAGGTCACAGTTTATATTGTGAATGAAAATTTTACGGCTGATCTGGAGACTAGCAATACCGCCGCATACAAAAACTTCACAGACAGGTTTACGGAACAGGTGGGTGGGGCCAGCACATAAAGTGTTTCTGTGTAAGTGTCATGTCACTGTTAACGGAGAACAGAAATTTGGACACAACCTCAAAGTGGTTTTCTCCATGCACATCTGCGATAAGATGGGAGAAGAGATAAACCTTGTATGACACACTGTGCCTCCAATATACATTATATGAGATACTGTGCCCCCAGTACACATTATATGACATGCTGAGCCCCCAGTACACATTATATGACACACTGTGCCCCCAGTACACATTATATGAGACACTGTGCCCCCAGTACATATTATATGACACACTGTGCGCCAGTACACATTATATGACACACTGTGTCCCCAGTACACATTATATGACACACTATGTCCCCAGTACACATTATATGACACTGTGCCCCCAGTTCACATATGACACACTGTGCCCCCAGTACACATTATATGACACACCGTGCCTCCCATACACATTATATGACATGCTGTGGCCCCAGTACACATTGTATGACACACTGTGCCCTCAGTACACATTATATGACACAGTGTGCCCCAGTACACATTATCTGAGTGTGCCCCCAGTATGACACACTGTGCTCCCAGTACACATTATTACATGACACACTGTGCCCCAAGTACACATAATATGACACACTGTGCCCCAAGTACACATAGTATGACACACTGTGCCGCAAGTACACATAGTATGACACACTGTGCCCCCAGTACACATTCTTCCCTGGTGTAACTTGAATGTTTAAACATATTTTGCTAGGAAAATAACTATATACTCCCCCCCCCCCTCCCTGATATTAGAATAGATTTTTGTGATCATTGTAACAAGTTCCTTTTTTGTTCCTCTTTTTTGGGGGACAGATGAATAATTTCTATAAAATGAGGCTTCCCTACTTCATGGACGTGAGAATCGCTTCTGTAAGGTGAGAAATAGCATTGTCTCAGTGTTTGCAGGATTACTCTAATATAATGTATTGAGGCCTTATCTCTAGATAAACTCCCAGACATTGTTAGATCCCCTGACCGTTGGATGTTACTGGTTATAAGACAAGAATGAGTAGAAGCCACTGGGAGACTCTTCACTCCGACGTATCATTCATTCCCTTCTTTTCTCGCCTCTCTCCTTCTTAGTAAAGGAAGTATCCGGGTGGACCATGGTGTACGTCTAAGTGTTGACGCTAACAGAGTCCTGGAACAATACGCAGAGGCAGTGAAAGCACTTTATGAAATTTTTCGAGAAGCAAATTGCACTTCAGATGTGTTAAGCGTAGGTAAGTAGAGGATGTGTCCAGTGGGGAAAAAAAAAAGATCTTATTCTATTTTACATACAGAAATTGCCAAAAAAGGGTAATTAATACAGAATAACAAGGGTTGGGTATGATATGTCCACAGTCATAACATTCATTATGTCCGTTGTAATGATGATGTTGACCAACGTTTGAGTATTTCACCACTATCACTAATCTTAATCCCTACTCCTAATCCTCCCTCTAGTGCCTAACCCTAACCCCCCCTCCCACAGCCTAACCTTAATCTCCCTCCACCGCACCCTAAACCTAACACTCCCCTCCCTACAGCCGGCATCTAGTCTATAGGTTGACAGTAAAAAGGTTGACATCAATAGGTAGAACACTAATGGTCAACATCATTAGATCGACATGGTCAAAAAGTCTACATGGTCAGTAGATGGACATGTAAAGGTAGACTGTGCTTATGATCCACAGGTACAAAAGCTTGACAGATTCAAAGGTCAACGTGACAATGGTTGATACACATATGGTTGACACAACTTTTTAGGGGGATTTACAATTTTTTCAACTTTACCATCCACATGGATTACGAAGTGGAATAGTAACCTGGGCTGAATGCGCTGTAGGCACCTTGCCCAAAGCATGGTGGGCGAAGTGAGCCATGCAAGGAGGCGCGGTACACTAATTGGGGTTCTCTGTGCTTTTTTTTTACGATAGAATCGACATAAAGAAAGTCATGTAGAACATTTTCCGTGTCGATCTTTTCACGTGTTGACATTTGGTACCTGTTGACCTTTTCCACTGTCTTCCTTTTATCCGTTGACCCAATGACCCTCTCGATCTATTGACCACGTCGACCTTTCCCACTGTCGACCTAATTATCCATACCTCCGCACGGCCTCTCCCTACCCTCCCAGCTGCAGCCTAACCCTTCTGTTGACATTTTCTCTGTCGAAATTCCGAGAATATCAAAATCACCTGTCATGTAGATATTATGAGATTACAAAAGACAAAAGATTACTACAGTTCCATTGCTCAGAGTAAATACTCAGAGACAAACATTTAAAAACTCAGTTCCCATAGGGCTGACCAAAGGGGCGCTTATTAATATTTCTTCTGTAGTTAACAAATGCGATGCTATCCCGCTATACTGTTAGTTTGGGGTGGCAAATAAAAATATTCAAGATTAAAGATTGTAAATTTCATTTTCAGGTATTTTGTGCTTTAATTCAAGCAGAACGATGTTCAGCAGTGAAGTCGCTATATCAGGTAATTACATGTTTATCAAGTTGTAAGAACTTCGGCAATTGATTGCTTATCTTGTATGACAAGAAGAACTAGACCAGAGGTTCCCAAACATGGTCCTCATGGCACCCCAACAGTCCAGGTTTTAGGTATATCCGTGACTCAGCACAGATTGTTAAATCAAAATGACTAAGGTGCTAATTAAGTCACCTGTGGCTAAGCATGGATACATTTAAAACCTGGACGGTTGGGGTGCCTTGAGGACTGCGTTTGGGAACCTCTGAACTAGGCATATTCTACGGAAGAATAGAGAATAAAGGACGGTATAACAGAATAATGTGGTTCAAATGTTCCCAAATTAGGTCTTCAAGGCAACCTAACAGTCCAGGTTTTAAGGATAATCATGCTTGAGCCCAGGTGACTTAATCAGCATGTCAGTCAATTTGATTTATCCATCTCTGCTCAGCCATGGATATCCTTTAAACCTGGACTGTTAGGGTTCATTGAGGACTGAGGGGGTTATTGTAAGTTAGCAAAAAATAGCAAAAACTCCAACCATTAAAATCACATGCTGGGGACCGCCTAGCACAAGGCAAAGACGCCCAGCATGTGTGGTGTCACCCAACGATGTGATGGCACTGCAAAAACATCAAATAGAGGTTGACACCTGCCTACACAGCCTGGCTGCGTAAGCAGTCACACCGCCGCCATGTTTCCTATTGCAGGAAATGCAGGCGGCCTCATTGGCCGGCCCCAGAAACAGGCATGACATGCCTGCATTTTCTGGCCCACTCCCCGCAACGTTGCATCGGTGCCCCAGATGCTTGTGGACACAAGGTCATGCCTCCTTTTGAACGCATGCTCAAGATGTGCAAGAGGAGTCGGAACTAGGTGACACCCAGTGGTGTTGAGGTGGGGGGGGGGGGGGTGGAGAGGGCACTGTTTACCTGGACCCAGGTCTGATGGAGGGGCCTCCTCCCTTACTTGGAAGCAGCAGCTGTAGCCTTTCACCTCAGCCCAGCACAGGCTGCTGTGTGACCAGGGAGGCGCCTAAAGTACAATTTTGTTCTGTATTTTTTTCTAAGGGTGCATGACCACGCCCCCTATGATTAGGTCACACCCCCTGAAAAGTTCCTGGCCCCAGTCAGGCTCTCTACTGCCCCGGTGTCACCAACCCCAGTGACTCAGCTGTATATGATTAATGATAATGGCATGAAGGAATGCAAACCACTCTCATTCTTTAGTCATTTTAGAAATATTCAGTTTCTTAGGCTATTGTTAATGGAAAGTATAACTAATATTATACGTTGAACTTGTGCTGGTCCTGAATGGTTTCCTCTGCAGTAACTCAGCTTTTGTAAATTTTGTTTTAATTACATTCCGATGTGTTTTTGCCACAATGTATATCGTCAGGGACGGACTAGGGTCCGAATTCGACCCTGGCATGTGCGTGCTGTGCGCACATGCCAGGGGGCACGCGGGCACTAAAACCGGGGATGTGCCGAGAGTCAGGGGGCATGGACTCATGGCATGCCCCCGTATCCATGGAGATGGGCAGGGGCGTGCCGCGAGTCATGGGGGCGTGGACTAGCGGCACGCCTCCAATTCTATGGAGACGGGAGTGGTGGTGGGGGAGCGGCCAGAGCGCTGCCTTCCCGGCTCTCTGCCTGACAGGAACGGCCCACAAGCCCATCAGCCCTTCTGGCATTTGCCAGAAGAGTCAGAAGGGCACTCCTGCCCTGGATATCGGGGAAGAGGAAGTTTTCCTGTGAATAACCTGTTTAGTAGAGCAAGAAAGGGTTTTATGGCTTTATTTCGTCTTTATTAAGTATTTAATCATCCTGATGTGTGGTTTGGTCTACAGGACATTAATGTATTTATCGTGGCTTGTCTACCCTTCTTTCCCCCTAGATCTGTGTACTGGACTGGAGACAATCCCCGTAGAGTTTCGGCAATATTTTTATGGCATGATAAGTTCCTTGAACGTCTTCATGTGTGTAACCAACTGCAGTAATTACAACCAGGATTCCATAAACTGCAACAACGGACAGTGTCTGGTCTCAAACCAAGGACCCAGCTGCTAGTAGGTCAAACCTTAATTACTTCCTCCCAACTTACCTTGCACTTACTGTACTTCATCTGTACCTTGTGCTCCACCGCCTATCTCTTTCCTAAAGATATTCTCAGCCTTCCTTACTGGAATCTCCACATACTCTATATAATAAATTGTTTAGAATTATAAAGAAAACAGAATGTCTTGCTGTCCCGGTGGAACATGCAGGGGGGTAGAGAAGGGTATTGTGAGATGGATATGATTTTCAGCTGAAGTATTTCGGGCAGGCAGAAAGGCTTGTTCGATTGCTTCCCATATGTACAAGAGATATGTGCACCCTCAGTTAAATCCCCCTGTATTTAAAACACACTTCTCAACATGCCGTACAGGGGACTTGAACTATCAACCTCATACACCACAGTCAGACACGTAATATATGGAGTTGTTTGCTCCTGGATAGGAAGCTTTGTATTTATAGCTTTATAAATCTAGAGGTAATGGTCAGTTTAAACTGTTGCAGATAACCAGATCTCTGTGGTGTGTGGCTTCACGTATTGTAGTGTGTGGCTGCAAAGTACATAGAGCTGCTTAGCGGCAATGGTTTAAAATAATAATTAAAACTAGTTTCATAGACTGTAGTTAGAATTACAAGACGTTCAACACAGGAGCATATAGCTTATGTGTTAATTATCTGACTGAGTGTATTTACTCACAGTATTACTGAAAAGTGTATGCATAGGGTATATGAGGTTTTGTGTTCAAATCCCTTGTTCAGAGTGCTGTTAAGTAGCTAGTTTACTTCAAACATCAGAAGCCATTGATGTTTCCAAATCAATGTTTATGACCAAGCAATGTTTTATAGCTAACAATGTCTTCCATCAATGTCCAATACCAGTTTGTAAATGTCGCCAAAATTATGCAACTCTTTTAGTCCCGTCATTGTAGCCCCTCCCCCCCTACCCCTCCCATTGCAAATTCTTTCTTTGACCTATGTATTCCTTTGTTTGCACATTATATAGTCAAGTACTCCTGGTACAGCTCTTCATTGTTGGGCCCCCAAAATGTCCTTCTCTCATCACTTATAGGGAGCTTAAAGACTTTGCCTACTGTATATTTTAATTTTCTTGTTTAGAATACTGATCTGTACAGTTTAAAGATATAAAATTGCAGATATATCCTGTGTAGACTGTAGACTGAGACCCACAGTGTTTAAAATGTTTGATAACTATAATGTGATACAGTGTGTATCACTGCAATCACCCCTGAATAACTTTGAGTATGCCCTACACAGAACCTGTGAGTTTAGTATGTGCAAATCTGGATGGCTCGGTGGCATTGTGGTTAGTAATGCTGTTTCACAGTACTGGAGTCATGAGTTCAATTCCTGACCAGGTCCCTATCTCTGTGGACATTGGCACACTACACACTCTGTTCCCATTATTTTTTTTAAAATACTTACCCTCCGGTGTCCCGTGTTGTCAGCAGCAGCAGCAGCACTGCTGAAATCACCAGGAAAATAGCGCAGCGGCCATTTTCACAGCATTTTGGACATGCACAGCAAGAAAATCACTGGGAAAATGTCCATTGCGCCATTTTCCCGTAGACCTGCCCATGCGAAGTAGACTCTGGGACAGCGCTAGGGTCCCCTAGTGACTCTAGTGCCCAAAGTCTACAGCACTGCCGGCTAGAGAGGAGGGAGCGCAGCACATGGGCATCCTCCTCTCTAGAACACCCCTGATTACGTGACTGACTGTGGTGTATGAGGTTGATAGTTCAAGTCCCCTGGACTGGGACATATGTTCTCTCCACATTGACAGGGTTTTTCTAAGGGTACTCCAGGCTCCTCCCATAATAATAAAAAACATTACAGGTAAGTTAGTTGGCTGGTGACTGATGTGAATGATAAGTATTCTCTGTTCATGCTTTGATTTTCTTTGGTACAATTTCCAGAATCTGAATGATCCTTCCATATAATGTCACTATTCACATATCCCACATGTTACTCTTCTGTCCTTATTCTCTGATCTATTGGCCTCTTCATCTTTATACTGACACATGACTTTCCTCTTCCTTCCCTTAGCTGTGAGACATCCAGCCAGTTCTGGTACATGGGAGGACAATGCGAGGTGGCTATCAGTAAGCCCGGTGTATATGGCGGAGTGGCTGCCGCCTGCGCTGTGATTCTCATTATCTTTTTTACCCTTGCTCTCTGCTTGTGCCGTCATCAGCATAACCCAGACAAGCAAAAGTAAGTACAAATAATCAACCACGTTTAGTGAGGATGTAACGCTAAAGGGCACATTTACTATAGGGCCAAACGGTGCAGACCTACAGCATGCACATATATTATGATGGCGGCTTGATAATAGGCGTGTCAGATCTTACCTAAAAACAAGATTTCGTTTTGAGGCACAGGATTATGGGACAGAGATTAAATCGGGCTGGGATGGACAAGCCGGGGGTTGGGGTACCGGCAGTCAGGATGCCGACTGTGGCAACCCGATGCTCAAAATCCTGACAGGGGAAGGTAATTATACTTACCTTTCTTCAATGGCCCCCAAACCCTAACCCTCCCTTCTAGCACCCTAAAGCTAACACCCCCCTGCATCCTATCCCCCTTCCCCGCAGCCTAATCCTAACCCCATCTGCCCCCCCCAGCAGCCTAACCCTCCCTGGGGGTGCCTAAACTTACCCCCCCTCCCCAGAGCCTAAACCTAATGCCCCACCCTCCTCGAATCCCAACAGCCGGCATCCCAACCATATGTATCGAGGGCGGGTCAATGCCGGGGGAGAGGGGAGGAGTTAGGTTTAGGCTGGGGGGGCGAGGGGGTTAGGGTTGGGCTGGGGGGAGGGGGGTTAGGGTTAGGCTGTGGGGAGGGGGGTTAGAGTTAGGCTGCGGGGAGAGGGAATTGGGGTTAGGCACCACTGGGGGGGAGGCCAGGTTTTGGTACTAAGGGGGTAGGGTTAGAGTTAAGATGGGCGGAAAAGGGGGTTAGGTTTAGGCACCACCAGAAGGAGGTTAGAGTTAGACACTAAGGGGGGAGGTAAGGGTTAGGCTGCGGCAGTGGCGTAACAAGGGGAGTGCTGAAGGGTGACACCAAAGTGCCGGCTCCTGCTCAGTGACAGGAGCCGAGTGCTGTACTGTAACATTGCGCCCAGCAACCTGGCTCTTGTCACCCTATATAAGCTGGTACTGCAGGAACGCCAGTCTCCGGGGGCAGCCCGCACCTCCCAGACCCCAGGAGTGACAAAACAGGGGTCGGGAGACTTAGCCACGCCCCATCCTGCTAAGACACGCCCCATTAGTGAAGCCACATTTCTTTTGCGGCCGCACTAGGTGTCCTTTTGGTGACTGACGCCTCTGGGCTGCGGGAAGGGAGGGCTACGGGGTAGGGGACAGGGAAAAACATACTTACCTCGCCCCTGTTGGGATTTCAGAGATCGGGATGCGGGCGTCAGTACTGCTATTGCCAGTATTCCATCCACCGGTCAATCAGACTCAACCCGATGTACCTCATGCTTTAGTCATCTATTGCCAGTCTGGTTTAAATGACCAAGAGTGGGATTATGGGTCAGTCAGCTCAAAGATGGTGACAGTAAATATACTACTCTGTGTTTCACAGGTTAATAGATTCAGAGACGAGCTGGGATGTGGATGGTTGGGATTTTAGTGATCCAAATCCTGATAATATCACAGAAAGATACCTGAAGATGCCTCCTGAGAGTTCTGGATCTCCTGGATCTACACCGTGGACTCAGAGCGTTAGTTCGGGAAGTGACAATTACCGTCTGAACTTGAATTTGGGGAATGTGAATCCACATGGAAAGGTAAGTCGCAGCAGGGTGACAATTTATGCATATAGCACATAATGAATGCACTAAAATTAAGTTATGTTATCCAGAGAACTATAACATTCCCCCTAGAAATGCAGCTTATCAAATGGTGTCAGAATATGCGCTTTAGTCTTGGTTAGCCTAATAGATCAAACCTTGGAGAGAGATAAAGTAGCACATGTTATATCTGCCGCCCCTGCACTGCACATGGTTTTGCCCAATTGCTAACAAAAATCCTGCTGCGATCAACTTGGAATTACCCCCTTTATCTCTCTCCATTTTTTTTCTTTCTTCAAGGTTTGATATACCTTGCTCACAGAGCCGGTTCAAGCCCGCTCTGCGCCCCGGGCAGGAAATGGGGCGTGGCTTAATACAGGGGGCGTTACGCCCCCTGTACATTAGTAGCGCCGCTTGAGTGCTGAGCGGTGCGCGATGACGTCATCGCGCACCGCACAGCAAAAGGTCCTCTCCACGAAGGGAAGCTAGATGCATAGCGTCTAGTTCCCTTCGTGGAGAGGACCTTTGCTGTGCGGTGCGCGATGACGTCATCGCGCACCGCTCAGCAAAGGTACTCTCCACGAAGGGAAACTAGACGCTACGCGTCTAGTTCCCTTCACAAGAGGCACAGACGGGGGACACAGCGGGCAGCGGAGGCGGACGGGGGACACAGCGGGCAGCAGTGGCGGCGCCCCGGACAAAAGTCCTGCTTGCCCGTGGCAAGATCTGCTACTGCTTGCTCATTGTATCATAATACTGGCTACATCAGAAACATGTGGCCATTTTGAATGATTATGGGCTACGGGGGCAGGGCCGCCATCAGGGAGGTGCTGGGGGCCCAGCTGTCCCGGGCGCAGCCTTTCTGCCCGCCGCCATCCCGCTGTCGTCCCCGCTGTTCTGCAGCTGTCCTCCAACCCTCCAGCAGCTGTATTGAAAACGTCCCTCCCAAAATGGCCGCCGCAGCAGAGGAGACAGCTATTCAAGATACTAGAGGAGTATCTTTAATAACTATCTCCTCTGAGGCGGCGGCCATTTTGGGAGGGACATTTTCAATACGGAGCTGCATGAGGATGGAGGACAGTAGCAGAACAGCGGGGATGGAGGCGGGCCCTCCCGACAGCGGCAGCGATGGGGGAGGGAAGGAAGGAATCCCCTGACAATGAGCAGAACCCATGAAAACTACATGTAACAGGCACTTGCATAATTATTGTGTGGCTATAATATGGTGTCAGGGGCATTACTGTGGGGACTTAATATGATACAAGGGGCATAAAATGATGTTGTTGCGTGTCTGCATAAAAATTTTATTTTCGATTTTTTAAAAATATATATTTATTTTTAACTGCATATTTTGTCAGTCCCGTGCCCCACAATTTCTGATGGCAGGCCTGTATGGGGGAGGTATATCAAACCTTTAAGAATGATAAAGTGGAAAAGTGTAACCAATCAGATTCTGTCATTTTAAAAAAAAACTGTGCTAGATAAATGATGATACATATCCCCTTATTTCACTACACCAGAGATCCAATGTGAACTGATACAATGATACCCAAGGATTGTGATGACTTCCAGCAACAGTAACTCAGGGAGGGGCAGAAGGTGTATGGGGGGAGGGAGGGGGATTGGGTATTACCTACCTGGTCCAAGGGTTGTTCAAGGTGCTCAAAGTGTTTTTCATTGATATTTTCATAGGTGGGATAGCCACACCTCCTGGGTTTGGCCACACCCCCATCACCCTGGCTTGCAATATGTCTCAATGGCCCTGAGAGAGTTAAATGTGGGAGGATGTCCAAACTCAAATCAATCTAGCAGTATAAAAAATAAAGCTGTCCAGCTTTTGTGGGCTACATGCACAAGCAGCCAGTATTTACCCTGCATGCAACAATAATAAACACACCCCTCTTGCATTGCAGCATGATTTATCCCAGATACAAAGCTACTTGCTCTCTTTTAGCATTAGACACACCTCTATTCATTATATTATATCGTTTAGAAATAGTTTATATGACTCTGGGAGAGATTTATCAAAGCTTGGAGAGTACCAACCAATCTGCTCCTAACTGTAATTATTCAAACACAGCCTGTAACATGCCAGGAGCTGATTGGCTGGTACTTTATATCTCTCCACTTTATCTCTTTGCAGGTTTTGATAAATCTTCCCCTCTATTTCTGTGTTATCATGGGCATACACACTTGTCCGCCTACTGAAGTACAGCTGGATAATCTAAAACTAAATAAGTTTTGTGCACGTGTTCTTTTCTCCGTAAATTCTGTAAATGCATCCAACTGTACATGAGCTCCGGTATGTAATAATAGTGTCATTTGTCTGCTTTACAGGTGACCATACCAAGACCACAACTTATCAGCAATCCTCCGCAGTGACTGCAGAGCCCTCTGATGTCACCAACTGGGAGATAGAATAATCAGTTTGACGGTGAAGTTCTCCAGCTACCTCTAATGACGCTGAAATGAAAATGTAACTGCTGTAAAAAAAATATCCTTCGATGATTCAGCAGAAGATGATGTTTCTGAACTGCGTCTGAAACCAATATGACATTTACTCCTGTAATAAACTGACTCTGGACTCCATTAGGTTGTAATTGACTAAATCAGTACTGTTATCTCGTACTGGCGTCTGGGCACATGTCATATACACCTTACTCTAGTTACACTTTTCTCGCTAATAATTGACATAGATTGCATCCTTTATTGCACTATTAAATCACGTCACTCACATAGATCCAGCAAATAGATAGGTCACCATCATACTGTACTTACCCCATTCAGGGACAATGGCTGCAGCCTGACTGCAGGATGGGGAATGTGAGCTACAGATGGAATATGTTTCAGCACAGGCTGACAGCCACCTGTGGCGACAGGCGGTCCTGCGGATTGTGCCACACTAACCTCGCCCACACTAGACCAGTAGGTCATTGGTCATTTGGGAACAGAGCCAATCTGACTTAAACGTGGGCCATCAGTCTGTAAATTAAATTCTGCTGCAAATGGACAGTGTATGAAACTTTCACTCTCCTGGTATTATGGAGAAAGTTGTTCGAAAAATAATACATCTTCCATAATTTACAGAGGAGGAAGTTTTGCAGGTGCCGCACACTCACGAGAACATAATTATTATTATTATCATCCGCCTAGTGTAAAAATCATATAAGATTTGAAGAAAATTATATTTTTATGGCTCTATATGTATTTATATTTATTATTTAAAGTTCTTGATATTTAACTTTCACGTTATGTAACATATATATTTCTGTTATGTAACATATACAACTGTGCAACTTATATATTTTTATGTAACATATATAATTGTGTAACATATATATTTTTGTTATGTAACACATATAACTGTAACTTATATATTTTTGTTATGTAGCATATATAATTGAGCAACATATATATTTTTGTTATGTAACATATATGACTGTATAACTTATATATTTTTGTTATGTAACATATATAACGCTGTAACATATATATTTTTGTTATGTAACATATATAACGGTGTAACATATTTTTGTTATGTAACATATATAACGGTGTGACATATATTTTTGTTATGTAACATATATAACTGTGTAACTTTTAGTTATATTTGTATGTGAAATAAATGTTTGGCTTTTTAAATCCTATGATTACAATGAAATGACAACCTATGCACCAAATTCTTCATCAGATCATCAATCAGAAATAAACTAGCTGTCTAACCGGCATTGCCTATTGTATGTGTTTTGTGTGTGGTCTAGGTGATTTTGTATTATTTGACCTATTTATATATATTTTTTCCCCTCCAATTCTTGCTCGTCCATCTGTTGGTCTCTGATTTTTCTGTCCCCGTACTATTCAACTTAATTTCTCCCAGTAGAGGACAACCACCTACCGGCATCATGAGCCACCTCCTGCTGCTGCTTGCAGTCAGGTGGGAAGACACCATTGGGGGACAGCGAAGCAAATAAAATTTCGATTTGGGAAAACCATGCTGCACTGCAGTTGGGGCAGATTTAAAAGGTGCAGAGAGATTTTTTTTAGATTTTGTTGTGGACACCCACATGTGGGAATAGCCCCTGTCAGTTGGAATTCTGGCTGTTGGCATTGTCAGCGGTCGAGATTCTGGCGTCGGTATCCTGACCGCCGGGGTCCTGACTGCAGGCAATGTAACTGTATCCCGTACATGCAAGAGCAGTCAGTATTTACCTCGCATGCAAAAAATAAAAATAAAATAAATATATTTGCACCCCTTTCAGTGCAACATGATTTTGTATTATGTGCAAAGTTACTAACTTTTCTCCCAACTAGATATCAGTCCAATTTATCTTCAAGGTGCTAAAAGGTGAGACTAAAAAAAGTTGTCGCCCTTTATAAAAGTTATAAAGAAAACGGAATCTGGCGGCACACTTTTCAAAAAGCCATTTTTTTAATTGAATAAATATTAAAATGTATTATTATTATTATTATTATTATTATTATCAGTATCATTATTTTTTTATTATTATTATTATTATTATTAATATTTATTATTAATATTGTATTATTTTTATTATTATTATTATTATTATTAATAATATTAATTATTATTGTTATTATTATTTTTAATTTTCCCTAAAAATAGAGTTAAACCTGATACAAAGAATCAGATCAGATTTGTAGGTGATTTTTGCCATGAATGGCAAGAGATAGTGAATATCACACAACATCATTGGCCAGTCCTGCATACAGATAGAGACCTGAGCAAAAAGCTCGATGTTAAACCAGCCATGAGCTGGAGGAGATCTCAAAATCTGAGAGACATTCTGGTGGATAGCCATTTTGAAAGATCAGCAAAACGAACACCTACAATAAATGGTTCCTTCCCGTGTGGAAGTTGTAAGGCGTGTCAATATATGGTCAAGACAAAACATAGTTTTGACAGGCGAGGAAACAAGGTGGAGATTAGATCCTTCATTAATTGCAACGCCATAGGGGTCATATACTGTTTACAATGTGAATGTGGAATGAAGTATGTGGGAATAACATCAAGAGCACTTAAACAGAGGGTATTGGAGCACATTGGAAATATAAGAAACATCACGACTGATTTGAATAAGATGAAAAAACTTTCCCCTGTAGCGAGACACATGCATAACAAGCATGGAGGTAGTAGTAAGAACCTGACAGTGTTTGGACTTGAGAAAATCCATCTGGGAATTAGGGGAGGTAATCTCAATAAGACTCTCCTACAACAAGAGAGCAGATGGATATTTAGATTGGGAACATTGAGTCCGGATGGGCTTAATGAAAATCAAAATTTTGGAGCATTCCTCTGAATAATTTCTATTTCTACTTTTATTATTTTATTTATATATATATTTTCTTAGTGTTATGATTACATTTTAAATGAGTATATTTAATTTACTTCTCTAGTACAATTATAATTTATTTATGCACTTCACTCTTATGTCTCTAATTTATAATTAGTCACTTGTTATAATAATTGGTGTGTTACCCTTCCAGCTAGCACGAGTTATTAACTCATAAAGCATTCATCTCATTATTGATACATTGTTTAATTAATTTTTCACGTTTTTTATTTATTTATATATACATATATATACACATTTTTTCTCTCACTTTAGTCATTTTTTCTCTCACCCTTGTCATCTTTCTCTTCATTTTTTCTTCTTTTATGTTTTTTCTTCTCTCTTTCCCCCCCCCCTTTTTTTTCTCCACTCCCCCCTCTCTCTCTTTTTTGTTGCTCCAACTTCTTGTGATTACAGTAAATAATTATTATTATTGACATGTGCAAAAATGAATAGATGCTTACTGTTTTAATTTATTTAGTTATGCCTATATCTGGTTTATACTAACTGGTTTTTTAACTTATCTCATCTAAGTAATAAATTTGCTTAATTAATGTTGATTGGTTATTAATTAACATTTATAATTATTGATTATTATTATTTATTACCATTTATTATTATTTTTTATATTTTAGTATTATTTTTATTATTATTTTCTGATTTTTGGTTATTTGCATTACGGCTTATTTATCTATATAATTATCAGAGATGGGTATATGTCCTTTATGTCCTTGAACTATTATTATTTTTGTCCCTTGTTTGTATATATATTTTTAAATTTTTATTTTTTTATCTTTAATTGCGTTGTTGCTGGCTGTTTGGGTATATGTATACTCACTCATTGAATCCGCTGTTGATAGAAACTACATGTCCCATAATTCAATCTGGTTAGGAACTAATTGAAGTAGATTTGATGTACTCAGCGATTGGCCAAGAGAAATACACCTGTACAGGTAAATATCCCAGCCAGTAGGTAGGACACTACAATTCCTGACGAAGCCGCCCAGGTGAAACGTGCATGTCGGACACACAGCGTATGTGCATGTCACCCTTACTGCTACCGCTGCCTCTGAGTACGGACCCGGGACCCAGCTACTGCCGCTTCCGAGTATGGACTCGGGAATCAACGTTGAGCCGCACGCTGTCAGCAGCGGCTTCACACGCCGCTCTGACTGATTGACCGTGAGCAGAGAATCACGGTTATTAGACCTGTCTTCTAGCATCCCAGAGTGACAGATATTTTGGTCACTCCGGCGGCTCCTGCACAAGCGCTTGATGTGGAGGGGGAGACTCGCAGATTCCCTGACTGACAAATAGCCTCCGTTACCCCATTTAAGGGAGCTGGATTGTGGGAGCACATTTATCATTTAACCCGGGAGTACCGTATCAGGTGCATCTGAAGAAAAATAGATTCTGGCAAATCTGCAGCAGATAAGTTTAATTATTTCTTATTTCACTTTTAATAGAGTAGAGAAAGACCACCTTTCTGTCAAAGTGACAGTTGCTCCACCCCTTTCTTCAGTGGCACACCTCCGTTAATATTAAATGATAGTGTTTGATATCGCTTGTATATAAAATTTATAGAGCTCGATATTAAACTGTATTAAAAGATAATGGCTTTGAAAAGAATGTCACATATGACACACACAAAAAAAAAGATATATTTTAAAGTAACACAAAATGTCCTTACATTCCAGCAGATGAAACTTCATGCATGGTACATATGGTACTATTTAAAAATCATACTATGTCACACATAATACTGGTTTAAAAAGCATATTGATTTTAATGACCGTGTCCATTTTCTTAGATGCACGGAAGCATCACACCTGGTACTGATTTAAAAAGCGTATTGATTTTAATGGCCATGCATGATTAATGATGACAGCACAAATTTCAAAATGACATTCTCACACGTTATTTTTTGCAAACATATGTAGAAACAGCGTATTTGGTTTTAAATTGAAGAATATTTAAAAAGCTTTACTGTATATTACAACCTATATATCGTTGCATACATGACATATGTTACTGTGTGTTAAATAGCACTAAAAAGTTTATCTTTATTGTGGCCGATCGCTGAACTTTGATTGCAAGCAGACATGACCAGACTTTTCGGTATTACAGCGTGACATGTCCAGACCTGTATATTAATGAAAAAAGATTTACACAAAATACCACATATTACTGTGTATTAAACCATTTATATCGATGCATACAGACCACATATTACAGTGTATTAAAGAGTGTATAGCACTGTATACAGACCACATATTACAGTGTATTACAACGTGTATAATGCTGCAAGCATACCACATATTACTGTGTATTAAACCGTTTATATCGCTGCATACAAGCCATATGTTACTGTGTATTAAACAGTGTGTATATTGCTGCATACATGCCATATATTACTGTGTATTACAGAGTGTATAGCACTGTATACAGACCACATATTACTGGGTATTACAACGTGTATAACGCTGCAAGCATACCACATATTACTGTGTATTAAACCGTTTATATAGCTGAGCACCATATATTACTGTATATTACATTGTGACATGTCCAGACCTCATACAGCTCGAGGACTGAGGGCTCACCTCCCCATGTTTTAACAAACATAATTATATATATATATATATATATATACACATATACTTGACCCTGAGAATCGGGAAAAATAGCAAAACTATATAGATATTTTGATTTTATTACGAATTAAACAGCATTTAGAAAATTCTAATTTATATTATACAACAGCGGGGTAGCAAATATTTTAGTATACACTGTATCAGAACCCCATAGATTTTTAATTATCCTTGAATTGACATACCTTGAGCTTTGTTGCTGTAAAATCACAAATGACATGTTTAAAATAAGGTCATTTTCAGGCCTGTTTCCTATATGTATACATATATATTTACAATTTTTTTTATTATTAAAATGTACCTTTTGGCTGCGCATGGCAGCTGCCATTATCTCTGCTCTACCAATATAGATAAGAATTCAGCCTTTCCATTATCTAGGAACTAATGTCCTCAATAAGCCATGAGGCACTACTTTGATATAACAAAATGCTTACATCAACAATGAAGCAAAACAGTTGCAGGGCATGCAGGTATGTGTAGTTCAACAACAGCTCGAGGACTGAAGGTTCACCTCCCCATGTTTTAAAGATGATCTAGGAACTAATGACCACAATGAGCCATGAGGCACTACATGCCTCTGTGGCATAACTAGTTAACAAATTCATGGGCGAATTGGATATGATCTAGGAACTAATGACCACAATGAGCCATGAGGCACCACATGGCTCTGTGGCATAACTAGTTAACAAATTGATGGCCGAATATTAGAATTCTGCCTATCCATTATCTAGGAACTAATGACCTCAATAAGCCATGAGGCACTACACGCTTCTGTGACACATAACTAGTTAACACATTGATAAAGAAAAATGCTTACATCAACAATGTAGCAAAACTGTTGCAGGGCATGCTGTTACGTGTAGTTCAACAACAGCTCGAGGACTGAAGGTTCACTTCCCCACGTTTTAAGGCTGATCTAGGAACTAATGACCACAATGAGCCATGAGGCACTACATGCCTCTGTGGCATAACTAGTTAACAAATTGATGAGCGAAATCATTCATTTTTGGTCGACGAGGGCTGCGTTTGTTCGGGTTGATACAGCCGTGATGTATCCACATAGCCAACGGACTAGCATTCTTCTTTAGGCTGTTATGTCCGATCGAGGGCATTGCAAATTGTTCGTTCGCCGTTTCAGCGACGGTTGTGCGAATTGTTGTTTTGCCCAATTATGCTAGGACAGTGCATTAGCGCATCTGTAACATTGCAACTTGGTAAACTAATGGGATTGATATATATGAATGGTATTGAATGTGAATGAAAAAAACAAAACAAATCAATTCTAGGGAACAGGCTATATAATAGGTAGCATGTATCACCATCCCAAGTTTGTGATAATCCCCAGGGCAATTCCACTGGATATTTATCCTATAATTTTGGTATAATTTTTAAACAAATAATACTATGCGATCATGTGCAATCTGACTATCTGCACCAGTATTATGTGTTCCAGAATCATAATATATATGATAAATATATAGCGTTTAAATAAGATACCGTATTCTCACACTGACATACATATGAAAACCGATAATAAATTGCCCAATTATGCTAGGACAGTGCATTAGCGCATCTGTAACATTGCAACTTGGTAAACTAATGGGATTGATATATATGAATGGTATTGAATGTGAATTAAAAAAACAAAACAAATCAACTCTAGGTAACAGACTATAATAGGTAGCATGTATCACCATCCCAAGTTTGTGATAAACCCCAGGGCAATTCCACTGGATATTTATCCTATAATTTTGGTATAATTTTTAAACAAATAATACTATGTGATCATGTGCAATCTGACTATCTGCACCAGTATTATGTGTTCCAGAATCATAATATATATGATAAATATATAGCATTTAAATAAGATACCGTATTCTCACACTGACATACATATAAAAACCGATAATAAGCAGTTCCGGCTACTGTAATACTAATAATACTATTCATGACTTGTAGATTTCCAAAACAGCCGTTGGAGAAATCATCGCCGCTGTTTTCCGTAAGACCACGTCCGCCAACAGCATTTTACACCACATCAGTTCCCATTATCCCATCACTCTGAGATCAATTCCACAAGGAGAATATATCCGAACCAGAAGAAATTGATCGGATGTTGAAATTTATAGAAAAAGAGCAAGATTAGTTAAAGATATACACTATGATGGTCTATGAAAAACAGAACCTGCAGAAATCTTATAATGCCAACAATAAAACTTCAAGTATATCCTTACTTATATCCAAGTAAAGAGTGGATACACATCAATGCGTCATTACACAAATATCGATATATACTCAACACTGTTTATGATCTGAAGAAAGAATTTGATAAGACCATACAGATCATCTGGAAGATATCAACAAATTTACGGGATAATTTGTTTAGAAGTCACTTTTCCAAGCATCAGAGGAAAAATCCATCATTATCTGTCTGTTATCCCTGTGGACCATGTCAAGCATGCCAATATATTCATATCACTCGGAAGTTCTCTGACAGAAATAACAATAAAACAGAAATAAAAAAGATTCATTAACTGCTCCACACATTTGGTGTAATTTACTGCTTAATAGGCCCATTCATTTATAAATATATCGGCACGACTAAGATGCTTTTTAAAAACAAATATTGGATCATGTGTATATCATTAAAAATACACAAAGAGATATAAGCAACATGAAGAAAATTACAAGTTTTGGCGTGACACTTTCTACAATTCCACACTAGTAATCACAAAAAGGTGAAAATTTATGATCTAGAACAGTTTGAGCTAGGTATAAGTGGTGGTAACATTACTAAGTAGTCACTAAAGAAAAATCTAGATACATATGCCTGTTGAATACTATGACTTAATTAGGATTAAATAAGGAGATACGCTACACATCCTTTATTTGAAAATCTGGGGCCATATGTCAAAATCATATTCTTGGTATCCTTTTTAATGCTTATTAATGGTGGGTTTACTTCATATCCATAACATGGATTGTCAAAGAGGCCGCTGAAACTATATCTGTCCTTACGCTATGCTACCTTGATCCATTCTAATCTTTTACCCTAAATGTTAGAGTAGAAAGCCAATATGCTTGTTTGTGCTTAATAGAAGTACATATCTCATGGTGTATGCATGCACAAACATTATATTTACAGTAAAAAGTTTTAATAACTTGGGTCACTAGGCATATCATGTCATCATTTTCCTAAATAGGATCTGTTATGTTAAAATAGCCCGTTACATTAAAACCAACATAATATACAAGTATTGTTACTTTTCAATTTAATGCATCTGTGTCTTATTTAAACAATATATATTTATCAAATATATTATGATTCTGGAACACATAATACTGGTGTAGATAGGAAGATTGCCCATGATCACATAGTATTATTTGTTTAAAATTCATACCCCCATAAGGGTATTACATTAGCAAAATATAGGAATATATAAGATTCATCATGATAAATTCAGTTATATCATCTGTCATGTTGATATTCTATTTACAATATTTAGTGTTACAACATGCATGAAACATCTTAGATTTAGGAACGTTTGGAAATATTTATGCTAAGCACATATCTATATGACACAGGGACCTATATGATTACTGTATACTGAGTTAACTAGTTAGTCAGAAATCATTACAGATCTCTTGTTTTGTTTAGCGATCTTATATACCATGATTCATATCTTTGTAGTGACCTGTAGTATATGTGTATATACCAAAATCATCATGTAAAGGATTACAGTAGCCGGAACTGCTTATTATCGGTTTTCATATGTATGTCAGTGTGAGAATACGGTATCTTATTTAAAAGCTATATATTTATCATATATATTATGATTCTGGAACACATAATACTGGTGCAGATAGTCAGATTGCACATGATCACATAGTATTTGTTTAAAAATTATACCAAAATTATAGGATGGTATCCTTTTTAATGCTTATTAATGGTGGGTTTACTTCATATCCATAACATGGATTGTCAAAGAGGCCGCTGAACCTATATCTGTCCTTACGCTATGCTACCTTGATCCATTCTAATCTTTTACCCTAAATGTTAGAGTAGAATGCCAATATGCTTGTTTGTGCTTAATAGAAGTACATATCTCATGGTGTATGCATGCACAAACATTATATTTACAGTAAGTTTTAATAACTTGGGTCACTAGGCATATCATGTCATCGTTTTCCTAAAGAGGATCTGTTATGTTAAAATAGCCCGTTACATTATTACCAACATAACATACGAGTATTGTTACTATTCAATTTAATGCATCTGTGTCTTATTTAATCGATATATATTTATCAAATATATTATGATTCTGGAACACATAATACTGGTGTAGATAGGAAGATTGCCCATGATCACATAGTATTATTTGTTTAAAACCAAAATCATCATGTAAAGTATTACAGTAGCCGGAACTGCTTATTATCGGTTTTTATAGGTATGTCAGTGTGAGAATACGGTATCTTATTTAAACGCTATATATTTATCATATATATTATGATTCTGGAACACATAATACTGGTGCAGATAGTCAGATTGCACATGATCACATAGTATTATTTGTTTAAAAATTATACCAAAATTATAGGATAAATATCCAGTGGAATTGCCCTGGGGTTTATCACAAACTTGGGATGGTGATACATGCTACCTATTATAGTCTGTTACCTAGAGTTGATTTGCTTTGTTTTTTTAATTCACATTCAATACCATTCATATATATCAATCCCATTAGTTTACCAAGTTGCAATGTTACAGATGCGCTAATGCACTGTCCTAGCATAATCGGGCAATTTATTATCGGTTTTCATATGTATGTCAGTGTGAGAATACGGTATCTTATTTAAACGCTATATATTTATCATATATATTATGATTCTGGAACACATAATACAGGTGCAGATAGTCAGATTGCACATGATCACATAGTATTATTTGTTTAAAAATTATACCAAAATTATAGGATAAATATCCCGTGGAATTGCCCTGGGGTTTATCACAAACTTGGGATGGTGATACATGCTACCTATTATAGTCTGTTACCTAGAGTTGATTTGTTTTGTTTTTTTAATTCACATTCAATACCATTCATATATATCAATCCCATTAGCTTACCAAGTTGCAATGTTTCAGATACGCTAATGCACTGTCCTAGCATAATTGGGCAAAACAACAATTCGCACAACCGTCGCTGAAACAGCGAACGAACAATTTGCAATGCCCTCGATCAGCCTAAAGAAGAATGCTAGTCCGTTGGCTATGTGGATACATCACGGCTGTATCAACCCGAACAAACGCAACCCTCGTCGACCAAAAATGAATGATTTCGCCCATCAATTTGTTAACTAGTTATGCCACAGAGGCATGTAGTGCCTCATGGCTCATTGTGGTCATTAGTTCCTAGATCAGCCTTAAAACGTGGGGAAGTGAACCTTCAGTCCTCGAGCTGTTGTTGAACTACACATACCAGCATGCCCTGCAACAGTTTTGCTACATTGTTGATGTAAGCATTTTTCTTTATCAATGTGTTAACTAGTTATGTGTCACAGAAGCGTGTAGTGCCTCATGGCTTATTGAGGTCATTAGTTCCTAGATAATGGATGAGCAGAATTCTAATATTCGGCCATCAATTTGTTAACTAGTTATGCCACAGAGCCATGTGGTGCCTCATGGCTCATTGTGGTCATTAATTCCTAGATCATATCCAATTCGCCCATGAATTTGTTAACTAGTTATGCCACAGAGGCATGTAGTGCCTCATGGCTCATTGTGGTCATTAGTTCCTAGATCATCTTTAAAACATGGGGTGGTGAACCTTCAGTCCTCGAGCTGTTGTTGAACTACACATACCTGCATGCCCTGCAACTGTTTTGCTTCATTGTTGATGTAAGCATTTTGTTATATCAAAGTAGTGCCTCATGGCTTATTGAGGACATTAGTTCCTAGATAATGGAAAGGCTGAATTCTTATCTATATTGGTAGAGCAGAGATAATGGCAGCTGCCATGCGCAGCCAAAAGGTACATTTTAATAATAAAGAAATTGTAAATATATATGTATACATATAGGAAACAGGCCTGAAAATGACCTTATTTTAAACATGTCATTTGTGATTTTACAGCAACAAAGCTCAAGGTATGTCAATTCAAGGATAATTAAAAATCTATGGGGTTCTGATACAGTGTATACTAAAATATTTGCTACCCCGCCGTTGTATAATATAAATTAGAATTTTCTAAATGCTGTTTAATTCATAATAAAATCAAAATATCTATATAGTTTTGCTATTTTTCCCGATTCTCAGGGTCAAGTATATGTGTGTATATATATATATATATATATATATATATATAAAATTATGTTTGTTAAAACATGCGGAGGTGAGCCCTCAGTCCTCGAGCTGTATGAGGTCTGGACATGTCACGATGTAATATACAGTAATATATGGTGCTCAGCTATATAAACGGTTTAATACACAGTAATATGTGGTATGCTTGCAGCGTTATACACGTTGTAATACCCAGTAATATGTGGTCTGTATACAGTGCTATACACTCTGTAATACACAGTAATATATGGCATGTATGCAGCAATATACACACTGTTTAATACACAGTAACATATGGCTTTGTCAAAGTCGAAAAATATCATGCTTCACATTGCCATATATTAACCCCATGCACATGCCCGCTGCTCGTGCATATAGTCTGCCGTACGTGCACATGTCCGCAAATTGCGTATGCTCGCTCTGGCGAGTACGCGCGGTATATGCATATTTACGGTAGAGTTTATGCGCTTGTAGCGGGCGACTCGTTTATAGTATATTTAACCCACATAGTGTGTTTTGTAGGTAATAATCCCTTTAACAATGTCAGCAAGTATGGTAAGTTTAAAACTTCTTGGACAGAGAGATTCCTCTTTGCATGCTGGGAGGGCTCAGACAAAGGTTGGAGGGTAGTGTTTGGTGTCCAGCTGTAGGGTATTGAAGGGGTGTTGTGCCTATGATAGTTGGGAGGGATTCACATGTTCTTACGCATAGTTATGCACAGAAGTAGAAAATAAGATTAATTGTATTCCGAATAAATGACACATAAGTACAGAGTAGGTGAATGGAATTCAGTCATTTCTTTCACACATACTGAATACAATAGCCTTATTTACACTAAGCTTTGAGATTCTATGAAGAGGGCTTACACCTTTGTTTATGAATAGGACCAGGTTTCTCTCCAGAATAATGAGTGCTGAGTTGTCAATTGTCTCAACTGAAGGTGGGGTAAACAAAGCCCAGAGACAGAGTTTGTTTGGAAGATCCAAAACAATAGCTTTCCTCAATATAACTAGACAAAGAGGAAATTTAGAATACTAATAAGTCCTAGCCATCGCCCACTTCTTGAACTAACCAATGATCCCCGGTGCAGTACATGTCCCACTCCCTAACCAATGGAAAGAGAGCACACAGTATCTATTGTAGTATGTCTTGAGTTAGTAAATAAATATAGCTTGCAATTGGCTTGGTCACACAAGACTCTGCAAGGTTTTCACACTGAAGACTGGGTCCCTGGTCCAGGTTGCACCGGCGAAGTCATTCCCACGTGTGTAAGTTCTCTGTGGCCATTTCATTACTCTGTATGTATGCAATTGTGACCATCTTGTTCTCCTTCTGTGTTAGCCATTTACTCTTTCTCTCTGTTATTGTTTGCTATTGTGCCGCTATTGTATATTCATGTCTAGTTATTCTGTTTAGATATTAATGTTAGTTTTGTAGTGTATAAGCTGTTAACTGTACTTTTTCCCTTTTTACTTACTAATATCATCTAGTAAAGGTGTTGGAACCTTAGCAAGGAGTGTGTGTTTTACTAGTTATTATATAGGGTTTCTGAGCGTCTTAATCGCTCCAACAGCTTTCATATGATAAGGGTTAATCAGCGTTGCATTGTGGTAATATTTCAGTAATAAGGTTTACAGCATAAGCATATCCTTTCAGTGTGTTGCTAGCAAGGTTTACTGAGTGTCATTCTGTGAGCGTCTGCGCTGCTCGTGTTCTCGTGGGCACAGCGTCTGCTACGCTATAAGCGTACCATTACGGTACTTCATACGCAAATTGCGTACTGAGTCTGGTACAAATATATAGTGAATGTTATAAGGTAAAGAATAGGCTTTATCAATTGGGGGCAAGTCCGGTCCACCTCATATCCGCAGTCAGGCGAAAACGCGCAGACTTTATCGATCAGCAAAGGGCGGAAAGGTGGTATCTTGTAGTGCTGATTGGATGTGCGTCTGCGACTGATTCTCTTGGTTTGTAGGGATGCTGGTGAAATCCGAAGAAGGTAAGAACATTAAGCTATTGTCTTTTTAAATCTGGTTTTAATTTCTATTTGGTGCCAACTGCACACGCAGATTGGATTGCTTGTCTGTTTAAATAGGTTTAAAAGTATTTTTAATCGCTCTGCATAGCTTGATAGTTTTATTTTTAACCCAGGCCTAAAATAACTTTAGGGGCTTGGATGGTGATTTTTTTGTGACAATAGAAGCCGCATGGTCTGTCCTCCATTTTGTGTAACCCTCATGGATGTGGAAGAAGGAGGAGCAGTGGCCATTTTGGGAAGGTCAAATTTTTTTTTTCTGAATGGCTGATTTTCAGTTGACTCAGGAATAATCAGCCGTCCCTTGTCAAAAAGAAATCACCATTTGAGTTACCAATGCATTTATTTAACCCATGCATAATCAATTATAAATAGTTCAGATGGAGTTTAATGTAAGTTAATAGTAAAATAAATATTTGATTTAAGAACGATACACAGATAAAACAAAGTTGTTGGTTTTTTTTTTCTCTTTTTTTTTCTCTCTTCCTTACCTCCAGTGATTAAGTTAAAACTTTGCTTGTTGTAGGATAAGCCATTGAAATGCAAATTAACCTGTGTGGCTGCTTTTTCCTGGCAGTGAAGAGAATCACCCTCACACACAGTCAAGGGCACATTCATATGCAAATTAGAGAAGTGAATGGGTCTCATAGATGTAATAGTGATTAGTACAGAGATGTAATATTATAATTATGTGTGTGTTTACAGCAATGTATGCTCTGCAAGATGGCTATCATACTATTGGAAGCATTGATTATTAGATTAATTTAGAATTTTCATTTGTGTATTTTCACATATCTCACTTTCCTGTTTGCCATTTGCATTTGATAACGTGCTGAGAAAGATTTGTTGCTATTGGTAGTTAAAAATAAGATTAAATACTTAAAGGGAGTAATTGTAAGGCACACACATAGCCTGGCCTAATTAAAGGTTGCTACAGTGGAATACTGTGTGATGTGCAGTAAGCGATTATAGTTAAATATCGTTTACATTTATAGAAGCGTGTTATTTGTGTTACTGCGGACGTGTCTGGCCTGCGTACACGTGTCCCTAACAAAGGGCGGGACAAGTGTACGCGACGCAAAGGTCGACACACGTAGCGTATATTACGCAACGAAGCGTATGGGTACGCCCACTTAATACAAATCACACGATAGTATTGTTTTAGTAGGCGATACGGAAGCAACGCGATAATAGCGCAAGTTAATCTCAGTGTCCAAAATGTAAAATCCTTCTCTAGTTGCAACTCCTCTGGGACTAGCCTGTGATACTGCATGAAAGGAATTTTCTGTACAGAAAAGAAAGTAAAGAGTATATGAGGTGAAAGAGTGTGTATATATATATAAGTTTCTCATTTTTGTTGGAACCCCCGGAAGTCGAGTTCTCGTGAGGTACATCCGTGAAAGTGACAGCGCGTGGTGGCTTGGGAGGCATCCCTTGTTAAATATTGAAATAAGAGCATTAGAATATAGCAGATTAGGAGGTCTACTGTAGACACAGACCAGGAGGTCACGGACCAGGAGGTCCAGACAGACCAGGAGGTCTAGGTGCAGCAGACTAGGAAGTCCGCTATAAGATAAAGTCAAGAAGCACAACCCCAGGAGGGTTGGTGCAATACCCATATAGGCCATCAAGCTCTGGCTGAAGGAATTCGCAGCCGTAATTTTCGATTCCGTTGGTCGTTCCGCACATAAGATTAGTTGCTTATGTGCAGTACGTTTGTACCGCATGTAATTGTGTGCATTAGTTTGTAACTTGACCGAGTACCATTTGCGTACGCTAGAGGGGTCATAAACGCTATTTGTACATTCTAACGTGATTTGTGTAAAAATTTTTTTATTTTAAGGGAGGTTCGCTGGTCACTCAGGAATTCTCTAACAACCGATACTTGCTGGGGACGGGTAACCTACTCCCACATGCCCCAGTAAATAAAGGTTTATAGGGGCCCTAGGTTGGGTACAGCAGCTCTGAGTCAGTGATTGAAGTACTGGCCAACGTGGGCGAAGAGTGGGTGAAAGCACTCGGTCAAACTTTCACCGTCGGCCTACCCCGGACAACTTGGTTTTTGTAAGGGTTCGCTGAAGACCCTGATTTGAAGGTCAGAGGTAGTGAAAGCAACACCTGCAAAGATGGGGGCCAGTTGTTCAGGTAGGGGGCGATCAACCCTGGTTCAGGTTGATTTAGTAAACCGGCCCATAAGGTCGGCAAGGTATATAACATGTGATACAGACCAGGAGGTCCGAAATGGATCACACACAGAGGTTTTCAATGAATGGGAAAGAGTGACTGTGCATAACGGGGAAAAGTCCCTAAGAGTAGGCAGTTTTAGTCCTGAGGTGTTACAAAATTTAAAGAAAAGGATATGTCTAATAACATCTGCAAAACAGAGGATTAGGCATTATGATTGTTTACAGTTATTGCAACGGGAAGGTGAGATACAAGGAGGATTAGCTTACACAGCTGACTCTCACTTTGGTAAGACAGTTATGGCAACAGGAGAACAAATGGCTGCAGAGAATGAGACACTGGTATATGATAATTGTGCACTTAGCAACTGTATTATTACTGATAAGAATAATTGTAACAAATATAATAACGATAGAAGGAAAACTGATAAATGTACAAATTCTAACCCGTGCAAGTTGCACTCCATGTTAAACTTCCCTCAGGATTACAGACAAGAAAGTGAGCCCAGCACGATGTCGGCACCTATTCCAGCAGCCATCATACAAGACATCCAGGTGGACGCGACCCAATCGGTAAAGGCAGTAGTCAAACCCCCTAACGGAGGGTCAGGTGAGGTCGTGTCCACAGGTTAGTACGGTGTTATATATCACGCACAAACAAATGTACCTCATATTGTAGAACCAACACAAGATGATGTGGTTGAATTTAATCCTGTCAGGGTGATCACAGTCCCCAATGGGAAAACTGACGCTCAGGGAATCATTCCCGCCAGGAACAGTGCAATGCCCTGTCCCTGGTCCCGGACAGAATTAAGGACAATTATGTCTGAATTTCCTGATCCTAGGAGAGATCTAGCCGCATGTCAGAGGTTTATTAAAGAACTAGGAAACTCCGCCGAACCCACCAACAAAGGTTGGCGGACAGTGCTGAGGGCATGTTTGCCCTCCAGTGTTGACCCTGCGAAATTTATTACTGATTGTAAATTAGACACAGAAGTACCTTGTACGGAGGAATACAATCAGGAAAATATTAAGCAGATCAACCTACAGTTAGGAGTATATTTCCCAGCCGTTGTCGAGTGGAACTAAATCTTCTCCATAAGACAAATAGAAGGGGAAAGTACTTCTAATTATTTCAATCGAGCACTGCAAGTAATGGCTAGAGACACTGGGATCACGGACATTGAGAAAAATGCACAGCATAGAGATATAGCGGTTAAGGTATTAATGGATGGTTTAAAGGAAGTGTTGAGAACAAGGGTACAAACCTCTCTACCTAACTGGAGAGGTATCTCGGTGGCTGTTTTGAGAGAGTCTGCTATTGACCATGAATGGAACATCAAAAGACACCTGGAGTCACAGAGCAGTAAGCAAATGACAATCAGTAGACAAGCCCTGACAACGAAGCCACACCAGCTTAAGCCCCAAACCCCTGTGAGTAATTCAAATGTGTTAACTTGTTATAACTGTCACAAAAAGGGACATTTTGCAAGAGATTGTAGATTGAGAGATATACAAAAGTCATATAAAACCCCTAGGCAACGACATGAAAAATGAAATTGTAATCAGGTACCACATATGTAAAATTTTGAGCTACACCTATAATTTATGATCAGGAAAGTTGGTCATTAACCTTGATAGTAAGCCTGAGGTTACAGTCAATGTAATTGGGAGGTCATTCCTTGTAAACACAGGGACGGCCGGGTAAGCTTTGTAATTTATCTGTAAATGTTTCTTTTTCCCATCTCTGACGTTCACCACGACAGCCCCAACGTCACATGACTACTTGGTCTTTTCAGAGATATACCCAACCCCAGTATGTCCTACCAGCATCGTTGTGTCCTGGCCAGGCAAAAAAGGGTGGAGTGTGGAAATACTGGTGGGGGAGACTGTGCAAAGATACCAATGGACGTGTTGAAATGACAGCTTGATGGAGAACGGAAGTTTTATGTAACATATATATGAATTTTTCTCTCTCTCGTTTTGTTTTTTTTGTCTCTTCTCTCTCATGTTCTCATGCTTTACAGATGGTATGTCACACATCAGTTAGACAAATGGTAATGCAAGATTTTTGCTCCTTACAGAAAGATCGCTGAGTCGGAAAGAATAATGCATCACCGGAATGTTCGTTTGGAAGACTGAGAGACAGCACCTTTTAGATGACGACAGGGCAAGAAGAACAACAAGACTAGAAGACATCGTAACATTTTTCTTTCCCCTCAATTATTTTCTGTACCCCCATTACAAATTTCTCTTTTTCCTCCTATAAGATGGACTTACCCCAAGAGACTGTGATCGGGATTTTCCTGTTGACCCTATTGTTGACCAGAGCAGTCTGTTTCGGTGAGAGTACCATGGAGGTCGAGAAAGGATCGGGAATGGGTTCTGATGACAAAGACGGGCTCGTAGATTTCCAAGAGCAACACAATCACCGAGTAAAGGCGAGTATCAGAAAACGATCTGGTAGCATTGACAATAGAAGGAATTGTGAAGGATTGTTAGCTGAAGAGAACTGCATCTGTAGGCATTGTGACAATATAGTTGAGGATGGGTGCATCAAGAAATGTCAGTCCAGTTTTAATATCCACATGGACCGGCATCCATTGAGTGACTATCACTCCTTAGTGGGTAAAGTGTTACATCAGACAGACTGTTGGGTATGCTCTCAAGTACCTCAAGGTCATAGCAAATCAGGACTAGTACCATTCCCTTTAACTGTAGGAGAGGTACTTGAGTTAAGTGGTGGGAGGCCAGTGGACAAGAGGTTTAATATCTCTAGTCCTCCTAGTTTGAAGCTCCACCAATATCATGTGGATAGGTCCTTAGTATGCTTTAACATTTCCAATCCCCGAAAGCCGGGAAATTGGGAAGTGTCATGGAGTAATCAAACCATGACATTTTCACATAGAGCCGATAGACTGCCCATAGATTCAGAGCTTATACGCCAGATAGCCGACAGTGGAAAATTTTTCCGGTATAGATATACTCTAGGAAGTAGGACCATGCGAGTTGGAGAAGTATCACCAGGATACTGTGCACATATCGTACAACCAGATACGTGTACTAGACAGATGGGAGAATTAGGGTTAGGAGATTTCACATGGAAAGTTTGTAACATGGTTATGGCATACTCCGTCCCACATGTTCTCCCCGATCACGCATATTTCATATGTGGGAGAAAGGCGTATAGGTTCCTTGCCCCAAACTCAGAGGGATTGTGTTACATTGGAAAGGTACTGCCTGAAGTAATGACTGTATCCCATAACAATATGAAAGACATTTACCGTGGTGCCCAAGCTCCTTATACTCACACTCACTACGAGCACGTTGTTAAAAGGCACCTGATAGAGAGGACAGAGCATCCGGCCTCTGATTTGATCCACGAATCCACCGGGATTCAATTCCTACTCGCGTTAGATATCACTCGTACCGCCAGAGGAGTGATAAACTTTAGGTATATAAACGCACTTGCGAACCTGATAGACAATATCACCGAAATGTATGGCGACACGTTCAGGTATACTGGGAGAGAGTTACAAGCCTACAAAACAGAGCTGGTTCAGCATAGGATGATTCTCAATTATCTCACAGCAGTGACAGGCGGGTATTGTGTTACCCTAGCAACTCAATATGGTGTAAAGTGCTGCACGTATATTACAAACAGCACTGAGGACCCGGCCGAGGTCATAGATCAAAAGATGGATGACATTTTGCAATTGAAGTGGGAGTTTCGAAGGAGGCATAACCTCACTCTCGCTGCTGTGGGTAATGAGCTGACCGGTTGGGTGTCATGGTTGAACCCACGAAATTGGTTCTCTGGTTTAGGAGAATGGGCCCAAGGCATTATAATGGATGTAGGGAAATTCCTCTTGTGTATTCTGGGAGTCGTCATATTGGTTGGTCTGATATTTAGATGCGTTCGGACTTTAACGAAGTATAAAGGTAGTACCAGAGTGATGAGTCTGAGGAGCGAGGACACTGTAATAACAACTAATTTAATTTATGATCCGTCAATTGAGACAATGTTGTGATGAAAATGTGATTCCACGGTCCGTTTCTTTCACCCGTTTCTCCTTTGTTTTCCTCCAAGGTACAAGGACATCCACTTGGAAGAAGAATTTGACAACCTCTTTTATACCGACCATTGATGACTTTTAGTGACTTTAACTATCTACTGGAAACCCAATACTTTAGAGACTGTAATTTTATGGACACTGGAAAAGCTTTTGCTCACCACTTACAGCAAAAGCACCGCGAGACATCAGACAACATGTACATCAGATAAGACATCAACAAGACCTCAATCGGCGACTGTATACTAAATCTCACATAGTTATATGATTGCATTTATAACGCTTGTTTCTTATCTTCATCTCTACACCCTCCAGGTAGTATCCCACATAGTCGACAGGTGATTCTCACATATTAGCATCCACATACTCCCCCCCCTTCATATATCATCAACTAATGTGCACCCCATTTGTTGCAACCAAAAGACGAAAAGAGCTCGGTAGAGTTTGATAGCCCATCCACAGACCCTTAATACGGGATAAGAAGGATTCAAATGTATACTTCGCAATACCTCGAAGCGTGATTTAGAACACGTACGGCACGATGATACATGACCCCTCAGACATGGATTCATACACACATGCTTTACTATCTCACTAGGTCATATCTTTCCCACCTTCTCCTCTCCTCCCTTTACCCAATCATAAAAAGGTATTTACATGATGACATATATTTTTCTGTTTGAATTGTTTAGGAAGTGGCAGTTATTGATGACTGCCAAAGGGTGGACTGTCAAAGTCGAAAAATATCATGCTTCACATTGCCATATATTAACCCCATGCACATGCCCGCTGCTCGTGCATATAGTCTGCCGTACGTGCACATGTCCGCAAATTGCGTACGCTCGCTCCGGCGAGTACGCGCGGTATATGCGTATTTACGGTAGAGTTTATGCGCTTGTAGCGGGTGACTCGTTTATAGTATATTTAACCCACATAGTGTGTTTTGTAGGTAATAATCCCTTTAACAATGTCAGCAAGTATGGTAAGTTTAAAACTTCTTGGACAGAGAGATTCCTCTTTGCATGCTGGGAGGGCTCAGACAAAGGTTGGAGGGTAGTGTTTGGTGTCCAGCTGTAGGGTATTGAAGGGGTGTTGTGCCTATGATAGTTGGGAGGGATTCACATGTTCTTACGCATAGTTATGCACAGAAGTAGAAAATAAGATTAATTGTATTCCGAATAAATTACACATAAGTGCAGAGTAGGTGAATGGAATTCAGTCATTTCTTTCCCACAGACTGAATACAATAGCCTTATTTACACTAAGCTTTGAGATTCTATGAAGAGGGCTTACACCTTTGTTTATGAATAGGACCAGGTTTCTCTCCAGAATAATGAGTGCTGAGTTGTCAATTGTCTCAACTGAAGGTGGGATAAACAAAGCCCAGAGACAGAGTTTGTTTGGAAGATCCAAAACAATAGCTTTCCTCAATATAACTAGACAAAGAGGAAATTTAGAATACTAACAAGTCCTAGCCATCGCCCACTTCTTGAACTAACCAATGATCCCGGTGCAGTACATGTCCCACCCCCTAACCAATGGAAAGAGAGCACACAGTATCTATTGTAGTATGTCTTGAGTTAGTAAATAAATATAGCTTGCAATAGGCTTGGTCACACAAGACTCTGCAAGGTTTTCACACTGAAGACTGGGTCCCTGGTCCAGGTTGCGCCGGCGAAGTCATTCCCACGTGTGTAAGTTCTCTGTGGCCATTTCGTTACTCTGTATGTATGCAATTGTGACCATCTTGTTCTCCTTCTGTGTTAGCCATTTACTCTTTCTCTCTGTTATTGTTTGCGATTGTGCCGCTATTGTATATTCATGTCTAGTTATTCTGTTTAGATATTAATGTTAGTTTTGTAGTGTATAAGCTGTTAACTGTACTTTTTCCCTTTTTACTTACTAATATCATCTAGTAAAGGTGTTGGAACCTTAGCAAGGAGTGTGTGTTTTACTAGTTATTATATAGGGTTTCTGAGCGTCTTAATCGCTCCAACAGCTTTCATATGATAAGGGTTAATCAGCGTTGCATTGTGGTAATATTACAGTAATAAGGTTTACAGCATAAGCATATCCTTTCAGTGTGTTGCTAGCAAGGTTTACTGAGTGTCATTCTGTGAGCGTCTGCGCCGCTCGTGTTCTCGTGGGCACAGCGTCTGCTACGCTATAAGCGTACCATTATGGTACTTCATACGCCAATTGCGTACTGAGTCTGGTACAAATATATAGTGAATGTTATAAGGTAAAGAATAGGCTTTATCAGCTTGTATGCAGGGATATAAATGGTTTAATACACAGTAATATGTGGTATGCTTGCAGCGTTATACACGTTGTAATACACTGTAATATGTGGTCTGTATACAGTGCTATACACTTTTTAATACACTGTAATATGTGGTCTGTATGCATCGATATAAATGGTTTAATACACAGTAATATGTGGTATTTGGTGTAAATCTTTTTTCATTAATATACAGGTCTGGACATGTCACGCTGTAATACCGACAAGTCTGGTCATGTCTGCATGCTTGCAATCAAAGTTCAGCGATCGGCCACAATAAAGATAAACTTTTTAGTGCTATTTAACACACAGTAACATATGTCATGTATGCAACGATATATAGGTTGTAATATACAGGTAAGCTTTTTAAATATTCTTCAATTTAAAACCAAATACGCTGTTTCTACATATGTTTGCAAAAAATAACGTGTGAGAATGTCATTTTGAAATTTGTGCTGTCATCATTAATCATGCATGGCCATTAAAATAAATACGCTTTTTAAATCAGTACCAGGTGTGATGCTTCCGTGCATCTAAGAAAATGGACACGGTCATTAAAATCAATATGCTTTTTAAACCAGTATCATGTGTGACATAGTATGATTTTTAAATAGTACCATATGTACCATGCATGAAGTTTCATCTGCTGGAATGTAAGGACATTTTGTGTTACTTTAAAATATATCTTTTTTTTTGTGTGTGTGTCATATGTGACATTCTTTTCAAAGCCATTATCTTTTAATACAGTTTAATATCGAGCTCTATACATTTTTATATAAAAGCGATATCAAACACTATCATTTAATATTAAAGGAGGCGTGCCACTGGATAAAGGGGTGGAGCAACTGTCACTTTTACAGAAAGGTGGTCTTTCTCTGCTTAATAGCAGTAAATAGCACATAATCCAATGGAGATTTATATCTAACAATAAAATGGAAAATGGATATCGATATATAGAGGTTAGGGAAGTATAATCTCCTATTCCTAGTTGTGATATTTGGTGACGTGCATACAAGACGCTGGGGTATATTTACTAAGGTCCCGATATTGACCGAGATGCCGTTTTTTCTTGAAAGTGTCATCTCGGTAATTTACTAAGCAAAAATCACGGCAGTGATGAGGGCATTCGTAATATTTTGGAAGTCCTAGGAAAAAAATCACGAATCAATACACCATCGGTCAAATACGCCTGCAATTTGGTAGAAATCGGGAATGTACTAAAAAATGCAAAACACAAACACTGCCGACAATAGCCAAACACTGCCGTGATGAAATACAAATCGTGAAAAAGTGCTAAAAAAAAACAGACCTGCTTTTTTATCCCGTGTTTGTATAGGCATGCACGGATCCATGAGATCCGTGCATGTTTTTCAGTGGGAAGGGGTGGGAAATGTTTTAATTTTTTTTTTAAAAATGCGTGGGGTCCCCCCTCCTAAACCAAACCAGCCTCGGGCTCTTTGAGCCGGCCCTGGTTGCAAAAATATGGGAAAAAAATTGACAGGGGTTCCCCCATATTTAAACAACCAGCACCGGGCTCTGCGCCTGGTCCTGGTTCCAAAAATACGGGGGACAAAAAGCGTAGGGGTCCCCCGTATTTTTGAAACCAGCACCGGGCTCCACTAGCTGGACAGATAATGCCACAGCCGGGGGTCATTTTTATACAGCGCCCTGCGGCCGTGGCATTAAATACCCAACTAGTAACCCCTGGCCGGGGTACCCTGGAGGAGTGGGAACCCCTTAAATCAAGGGGTCCCCCCCTCCTGCCACCCAAGGGCCAGGGGTGAAGCCCGAGGCTGTCCCCCCATCCAATGGGCTGCGGATGGGGGGCTGATAGCCTTTGTTGTAAGTTATGAATATTGTTTTTAGTAGTAGTACTACAAGTCCCAGCAAGCCTCCCCCGCAAGCTGGTACTTGGAGAACCACAAGTACCAGCATGCGGCGGAAAACCGGGCCCGCTGGTACCTGTAGTACTACTACTAAAAAAATACCCCAATAAAGACATAACACACACACCTTGAAAGTATAACTTTAATGCATACATACACACCACCATATACACATACTTACCTTATGTTCACACGAGGGTCGGTCCTCTTCTCCATGTAGAATCCATGGTGTACCTGTTGAAAAAATTCAACTCACCAAATCCAGTGTAGAGGGCTCCTCTTCTTGTAATCCATTTGTAATCCACGTACTTGTAAAAATAAAAAAACGGACACCTGACCACGAACTGAAAGGGGCCCCATGTTTTCACATGGGACCCCTTTCCCCGAATGCCAGAAACCCCCTCTGACTTATGTCTAAGTGGGTTTCTTCAGCCAATCAGGGAGCGCCACGTTGTGGCACCCTCCTGATCGGCTGTGTGCTCCTGTACTGTCTGACAGGCGGCACACGGCAGTGTTACAATGTAACCAATGGTGGGAACTTTGTGGTCAGCGGTGAGGTTACTTTCGGTCACCCGCTGACCACAAAGTTCCCACCATTGGTTACAATGGAGCGCATAGGCGCTACATTGTAACACTGCCGTGTGCCGCCTGTCAGACAGTACAGGAGCACACAGCCGATCAGGAGGATGCCACAACGTGGCGCTCCCTGATTGGCTGAAGAAACCCACTTAGACATAAGTCAGAGGGGGTTTCTGGCATTCGGGGAAAGGGGTCCCATGTGAAAACATGGGGCCCCTTTCAGTTCGTGGTCGGGTGTCCGTTTTTTTATTTTTACAAGTACGTGGATTACAAATGGATTACCCGAGGAGCCCTCTACACTGGATTTGGTGAGTTGAATTTTTTCAACAGGTACACCATGGATTCTACATGGAGAAGAGGACCGACCCTCGTGTGAACATAAGGTAAGTATGTGTATATGGTAGTGTGTATTTCTGCATTAAAGTTATACTTTCAAGGTGTGTGTGTTATGTCTTTATTGGGGTATTTTTTTAGTAGTAGTACTACAGGTACCAGCGGGCCCGGTTTTCCGCCGCATGCTGGTACTTGTGGTTCTCCAAGTACCAGCTTGCGGGGGAGGCTTGCTGGGACTTGTAGTACTACTACTAAAAACAATATTCATAACTTACAACAAAGGCTATCAGCCCCCCATCCGCAGCCCATTGGATGGGGGGGACAGCCTCGGGCTTCACCCCTGGCCCTTGGGTGGCTGGAGGGGGGGGACCCCTTGATTTAAGGGGTTCCCACTCCTCCAGGGTACCCCGGCCATGGGTGACTAGTTGGGTATTTAATGCCACGGCCGCAGGGCGCTGTATAAAAGTGACCCCCGGCTGTGGCATTATCTGTCTAGCTAGTGGAGCCCGGTGCTGGTTACAAAAATACGGGGGACCCCTACGCTTTTTGTCCCCCGTATTTTTGGAACCAGGACCAGGCGCAGAGCCCGGTGCTGGTTGTTTAAATATGGGGGAACCCCTGTCAATTTTTCCCCCATATTTTTGCAACCAGGACCGGCTCAAAGAGCCCGAGGCTGGTTTGGCTTAGGAGGGGGGACCCCACGCAATTTTTTTTTTAAGTTTAAACATTTTTATTTATTTTTACAAGGTGCACAATGAAGCCCAGCACGGATCTCTCAGATCCGGCCGAGATTCATTGTATTAAAGTCGGCAGTGTTTTACAAGTCACTCACGTAAAACACTGCCTAAAAAAACGAATTACATCGACATCGGAAAAACCGAAAATGCAGAATACGGCAGCTTAGTAAATTAGTCGTAATCAATTCAAAAAGTTGCATATTTACACTTTCGATGTCATTTGTGATTGAACTTTGACCTCAAACAGGAAAATACGAATCTTAGTAAATTTACCCCGCTGTCTGCAAATAGGATGCAATTCTGTTATTTCTGCAAATATGATGCAATCTTGATATTACCACTGCTTGCAAATATGATGCAATTTTGATATTACCACTGCACATGTACCAAGTTTAATACAGTCTTTTCTATTTAAATGACCCCAACCCTTTTGGAAAATTAATGTTGTGTTCATTACAAATATTAACGGAATATATGAGGGTGAAATGGCTAGACACTTGGTTACATGATATGTTATTATATAATCCATGAACACACTCTTAAGGATATATTTTATACCAGTTATATGATTTTTCTTTTTTCTTACTTCAGTGCTCTCTCATCGGCTTAACTCATTTATTGAGATACCGACAGCAGAAGCACGCTTTTTTCATTTTGCATAAACGCCCAAAGGATTCTCTCATCTTTAATTCGATGTCAATAGATATGATTGAGGACAGTAGAAATCCTGGATGTTATTGCACATGAAATCTGTATTTCTTAGAGACCCTCTGCTCAATTGTATCAATTAATACTTATTATCTGTATCCGCAATTTTGATAGGAGGAATTTCTTCGTTTCTTCTGATTTTGGAGTGTTTTCTTTGGATGTTACAGTTTTAATTGTGACCGATTGGTCATACAGAGATAACATTTGACATTTTATTATAACATTGTGGGTATTATCATAATCATTATTATTATTATTTTTCAATGGGCCTATAAGAAGTAAGCTATACAGGTGCAATATACTGATTAGGGACCTCTCCCCTGCACTCTCATTAACTTTGCCCTTAATTGGGCAGTATAAGTTAACAGCAGATACAGGTCTTGGGATTGGTGCATATGCTCCAGGTGGATCTCTCATTGGAAATTCGATGCTTTTTAGCAGATTCCCAAAAGCAGAAACCCGGCATCTAGTCACCTATTTCTCCCTATCTTCCTTCTGACATTTTTCTATATTTTTCTTTCTATACTTATATTGTGTCATATTTTTATTTGGTCAAATAAATGCACACTTGTGATTGGCTGATAAATTCGGCCTTATTGTACATGGTTATTTAAAAGTGTGTCTCGATAGCCGCTTTTAATTGCCTTACATGCAATTTTGGGAACCATCAATTGCTATAATACACAAAAGACATTTGTTACACAGGGTAGATGTCAAAAAGTGCATATTGAAACTTTGTTTCTATTAATAGGCATTTGATTGGTTTCTTTATAACTAACCATTGGCAGGAGATTGATCAGATACTGATACTTATATATCAACTGTTACAATTAGGACACGATGATTGATCCAGTCAGAAGGCAGTGTTAGGGAGTATCTCTAGAGGCATAGTCAGTAACACCTTAAATTATTTCAATTGTGAATATATGTTACAGGTTGACTATCCCTTATCCAAAATGCTTGGGACCAGAGGTATTTTGGATATCGGATTTTTCCGTATTTTGGAATAATTAGATACCCTAATGAGATATTATGGTGATGGGACCTAAATCTAAGCACAGAATGCGTTTATGTTACATATATAATTATATGTAATTATAATTATATATAATTATATGTTACATATGAAGGTCATTTTAGCCAATATTTTTTATAACTTTGTGCATTAAACAAAGTGTGTGTACATTCACACAATTCATTTATGTTTTATATACACCTTATGCACACAGCCTGAAGGTCATTTAATACAATATTTTTAATAACTTTGAGTATTAAACAAAGTTTGTGTACATTGAGCCATCAAAAAACAAAGGTTTCACTATCTCAGTCTCACTCAAAAAAGTCCGTATTTCGGAATATTCCGTATTTCGGAATATTTGGATATGGGATACTCAACCTGTATATGTTAGTATGTTAATGTGAGTCCAATTTCTATAAATAAAAGTTAAGTTTTAGATTATTTGTAAGAGTGCCCCATAAAAAAGAGTTGTCTTTTGTTTCTTTGCATATTATATTATTATTTTTATACATATTATCATCATCACTATTATTATTTTTTTTGTATAATCTGTTTTTATTGAAAGGAATACAGACTTGTACCAACATATAAACACGTATGAACATCAATCAGCGGCATAATAAAGTGTCGTACAGAAACATAAACAAGATGGTAGCCGTGTGTTCAATATATCCAAAGTCTGCACTAACATTTTTTTTAAAATAAGAAACATTAAAGAACACAGATATAGAACGAGAAAAGGAAAATAATAGAGAGGAAAGGTGGCCGAGCCGAGATTATAAAGAAGAGGAGGGAAGAATATGTGAAATGAGCCTAAAGGTTCAAACCTGTTAGCCTAGGGCAGATGCCAAATAACATACAGCAAATAGGCTCCCACCTCCCATCTCATTTCATAGAAGAAATATAAGTCTTGTACGACCCAGAGGTCTTATATTCTATCCAAGGCAACCACGTAGCAATAAACTTAGACCGCCTATCCCCAGCACTCAGTAATATATCTTCCATGTTCATGTAATAGTCTAGTCTAGTGAACCAAGTGTACTGTGTAGGAGGACTAGAGGACCTCCACAGAGTGGGAATTACTGCCCGTGCGGCATTGCCAAGGTGTCGTAGTAGAGATGACTTATAGGTAGAGAGTGGGGTAGTGGAATGGTTCAATAACCAAAAGGCCGGGTCAGATGGGACAGGAGCATGTAGGATATCACCGGAAATGGAAATTACATCACCCCAGAAAGTTTTAATAAGGGGACAGGTCCACCAGATGTGCAGCTAAGAGCCTAGGTCTTTATGGCATCTCCAGCAGGCAGGAGAGATAGATGGGGAAATGGCGTGGAGGAGGGTAGGGTGCCTGTACCATCTCATCAGAATCTTATATTGTGTTTCTCTGACCTGTATGCATATAGAGCTCCTATGGGCTTTAAGAAAAATAGAGTCCCAATCCCTGTCTGAGAGTGAGATGTTCAGATCTCTTTCCCATTTCCGGGTGAAAAGAGGAGGGGTCAAGGAGTCAGATGCACATAGGAGCCTATACAGGGTGGACACAGTATGTAGGGGGTTTAGGGGCGCAACACACATTTTTTCAAATGCGGTCAGCTCCCGGGACGCCCGACGGTACATATTATCCGTGTATAGAAAGTGTCGTACCTGCAAGAACTTCCAGAAGTCTGCCTGCGGGATCTCCCATTTCGCTCGGATCTCCGAGAATTGCTTAATCCCGGACGGGTGAACTAGCTGACCTACCCTAAAAAGTCCCTCCAGCGCCCAGTTCTGGGAATACCCCAGAGAGAGGCCAGGTGGGAACGTCGGGTTGCTCAAAAAGGAGGTAAGGGGACCAAAGACCGAGGAGATGTACGAACGTCGTCTTATCCCTTTCCAAAAGGTGAGCGTAGGAGAAAGTCGGGTGAGGGTGCAGGAGTTTGGGTAAGGTCGGGAGCCAAGGGAAGATTTCAGGGTACAGCTGAAAACATAGGCCCTCCAAGACCACCCATTGTTTGATCTCCCACTCCTGGTCCAATCCAAGACCCTGTTTAAGAGGATTGCATGGTAATAGGTTTTAATATCTGGGAGTTGAAATCCACCTTTTTTAGGCGGGCGAGTCAGAACAGATCTACCTATTCTGGGCCTCTTACGGCGCCAAATAAATTGTTGGATCAAGGATCTTACAGTCTGGAACCAGGAGTCCGGGATCCGAATTGGTAAGGTCTGGAGGAGATAGAGCAATTTGGGTAGTGTGTTCATCTTTACAACATTGATTCTGCCTAGCCACGAAAGATTATGGTGTTGCCATCTGCAATAATCATTTCTAATGGCCTGGAGAATAGGGTGGAAGTTCAGGGACACCAGACGTGATAAGTCGCTGGACTCCCAGGTATGTAATGTGGGAGTCTCTCCATATAAATGGGAAAGTGGATTTCAAGACAGTTAAGGTCTTTTGAGGGGTTGAGATATGAAGGGCATAGGATTTAGATGTGTTGACTATAAAACCTGAGAGTGAACTGAAAATGTCTAATTCACACATTAGGTGAGGAAGTGAATGGGCAGGTTGTGTGACAGCAGTCAGCAGGTCATCTGCAAATAGAGCAAGTTTATATTCTATGTTACCTACTTGAAGCCCCTTAATACCGTCATTCGCTCTAATAGCCCTGGCCAGAGCTTCAATACAAAGAACGAAAATCAAGGGGGACAAGGGGCAGCCCTGTCTCGTTCCATTACTTATAAAGAAGTTGTCAGAGAGGGTCCCATTAACTCGCACTCTAGCCAATGGCTGCGTATAAAGTGAAAATATTCTATGGAGGGCCCGTGGACCCAACCCAATGTGCTCCAGCACCGCCCTCATGAAGTCCAAATTGACTCTGTCGAAGGCCTTTTCGGCGTCAGTAGACAGCAACACAGTAGATGTCCTGCTGCTAGAGGCCAGATGTATAAGGTTGAGGATTTTAGTCGTATTGTCTTTTGCCTCGCGGCCAGGGACAAAGCCCACCTGGTCGCTGTGGATGAGGGATGGGAGAAACTCGTTCAATCTAAGAGCCATCAATTTCGCAAAAAGTTTAAGGTCCACATTGAGCAAAGAAATGGGTCTGTAACTGGAGCACACTGAGGGGTCCTTCCCCTGTTTAGGGATCACAGTAATGTGGGCCTCCAGGGACTGACGTGAGAAGTGTGTTTCAGCGGATACGGAGTTAAAGGCCTGTAATAATTTGGGGGCGAGAGTCTCCTTAAATGTCTTATAATAGGTGGCGGTAAAACCGTCCGGGCCCGGGCTTTTACGTAGGGGTGTGATGGAAATAACGTGTTCCACCTCAGCCAAGGTGAAAGGTGCTTCCAGAGAGTCACGATCGGAGATTGACAACTGAGGGAACGCCACTTTAGCTAAGTATTTCCTGGATCTCAACATATTAGAAAGGGGATCATGGGCCGGAGAAGGGTCACCTAGGTTGTATAAAGTATTATAATAATTTTTAAAACACGCTGCTATCTCTGGTGTCTTAAAGCATACAGAGCCCGCACTATTTTTCATTGAGGGAATAAAAGAGGCCAATCTCTGGGACCTAAGTGCCTGTGCCAGCAGGCGCCCCGGCTTATTTCCCCACTTATAGTATTTGCTATTACATTTATGCAAAGAGGCTTGTGTTTTATTGTTGAGGGTTGTCCGGAGGTGCGTCCGAGCTGCGGACAGCTCCACCAAATCGGAGGGAGACAGGGAGGATTTGTGGCAGGCCTCTAGGGAATTAATTTTATTGAGTAGTGTGGTGATTAAGGGCAGTCTATTTTTCTTCACAAAGGAGCCTAATTGGATCAATTTACCCCGTATAACACATTTGTGGGCCTCCCAGACCATAATTTTGGATACTTCCCCTGCATCATTAATGGCAAAATAATCAGATAGCGCCTTATCTAGTTCTGATTTGCAATACTCATCATATAGAAGGGATTCATTAAGGCGCCAGGTCCAAGGGCCGGGGGTTCGGGAGGGGGCTGAAAGAGACAGGAATACCGGGGCATGGTCTGACCAAGTAATGGAGCCAATAGAGGCGTCCATTATTAAGGGAAGGTGTTTATGGCTCAAAAACAAATAGTCTAGGCGTGAGTAAACCTGATGTGGGTGTGAGAAGAATGAGAAGTCTCTGTCAGCGGGATGTGTGACCCGCCAAGAGTCAGCTAGTTGAAATTTGTGGAAGACCTTCCTAACTTGTCTGTGTTTTTGTTCAGAGAATTTAGGGGCTGGCGGAGAGGTATCAATGGGGGGAGGGTCCATGGACCAGTTTAAGTCGCCACCCAAAACTACAATACCCGTCATGAGAGCTTCAAGTCGGGGAAGTTGGGACCGAAAAAAGGACAGTTGGCCCTGGTTTGGAGCATAGAGGGCTATGATAGTGTACGCCTGAGAAAATGTAGTGCATTGGACCACCAGCAATCTCCCTGGAACTAATTTATGGACAGAGACATCGGTTACTTGGAGAGCTTTAGAGAAAAGTATAGCGACCCCTTTAGATTTACTTTCAGGATTGTTGGAGTAGAAGGCAAGGGAAAATCTATGATTCACTAAGGAGGGCCCGCGAGCAGAGATCCTAAAGTGTGTCTCCTGAATCAGAGCCACATCTACTCCGTCTGATCGCAGCGTCCTAAATAATTAGGACCGTTTCTCGGGGATGTTAAGTCCTTTGGCGTTAATTGAGGTGAATTTAAGTATACCCGGGGCAGCCATCAAATCGTATCACAACACATGATAGCAGAACACTCGGACAGGTCACCAAAGAAAATAAAAAAACAGTACAGGAAAGAAAGATAGAAAAGAAAACAAGTCACAGAAAATAGGAACATCATGAACAAAGAAACACCCGCAATGGGAGAGCAGGTAAGTATATATACCAGCATCCCCATAGGGCACAGCGGCCGTGTGCGGGACCGGGGCAAGGGAGTCACACCTACAGGCACCACATCTGTTATAAACATTATACATTAACCGGCAGTAACAACTAACTGTCTAAAAGCATAGTCTCTATACTAATCTCCATATGTGAAGGTGAAACCGGGGAGAAGAGCGTGAGGCAAAGCAGCAGTGGCACGGGGCGGCATAGGATGTAACTCACCCGGCATGCTGCCTCTGGAGCGCTCAACCCTCCTGCATAAGAAGAGAAAGTCCAGTTTGCAGAGCAATAAAGAAAGATGTCTTCAGGTAGCGGAAGAGTCCTGGCAAACGGAGAGGGTTTTCGAGGTTTTCTTCTGAGAACTACGTGCAACCTGCCATGACGCTCCACTCCCAGCAGGTTGTGGTGGATGCAGATCAGGAAAGATGGAGTCCCAATCAGGAATCTTTATGAATGGGAGACCGAGACCGGAGCAATAAGTGGGGAGGTCGGAGGGAGTATGCAGGGTGTGGATCTTTCCAGAAGAGGAGACCTGGAGGTTGAAAGGAAAACCCCATCGGTATTTCAGTTGTCGCTTGCGGAGTTCCTCCGTGAGAGGTCGGAGGGTCTTCCTTTGTTGAAGCGTATGCCAGGAGAGATCCTGAAAGATGGAAATTGGGTCGCCATTAAAGTCCAGGCCATCTAGGCGGCGCACTTTATTCATAATTTCCTCTTTCTGAGAGTAGTAATGCAATCGACATAAGACGTCCCGAGGTCGGTCGGCGGGGAGTCCTCTCGGTTTCAGGGCACGGTGAGCTCTGTCAAAGGTTATAGTGTTATCCGGGTCTTTACCCAGAACTGCGTTGAATATTTTCATCAGAGCATCTACTAAGCCTGTCTGGGGGACGTCCTCGGGGATTCCTCTCACCCGGACATTGTTTCTCCTACCTCTATTGTCCAAATCCAACACACGGGACCTCAGCAACCGGATTTCATCTGATTGAGCTTTGATAACATCTGTAAGGGACCCCATAAAGACATCCGCAGAGTCACGATGGTCCTCCAGGGCGGTCACCCTATCAGAAAGTTGCGAGATATCATGTTTAAAAGATGCCAACTCTCTACGCATGGTATCCTGGAGATCCTGCTTAGTTGGAAGCGTTTTTATGAACTTCAAGATGTCCTGGAGAGCGGCATCGCCGTGAGTGCTTGGGGTAGGTTGTTCCATCACTAAAGGGGAGGCAGGAGAGGTGGGATGGCAGGAAGAGGGGCTTGAGGGGGAGAGGTCACTGGAAGGCGTAGCGGGAGTAGGTTGTAGGAATGATCTCATTCCCGGCTGGGTCACGGTCTCCCTTGGTTGCGTAGTATTACCTTTCTTCTTCCCGGATCTGACCATGCTGAGGGGAGGACAGATATTTGAGCGTGATCATGTGATAGAGAGACTAAATGCAATGGTACTGCTCAGTACGCTGTGAAGTGCCTACAGCATGGTGACTCCCAGTGGAATGGCACTAGCACGCCATTAATCAAATTTCAGCTGATAGGGCATCAAGCACACATTGGGCATCATCTTCCGCGTCCCCAGGAAGGAGAGGGCGGGTGCAGGACATCCATGCCACCGACACACAATAGATGTCCCGAGACAATTTGCTAAATTTTCTCACTGATAGAGGGCAGATGAAAGGCAGTTAGTAGAAGAATATCTTTCAGCTGTGTACAGAGAGAACACAGCACAGAGGCTGAACACTTATACAAGCAGCATTTCTCCATTCTTTATACTGGAACAATCTGTACGCATCATCAATGGCAGCCTTCAGACACCGCCGCCAGGTATAGTACTACCGAGACCGCCATTTCTGTTTCCATGGTAACCGCTAATGTCATCACTATTATTTTATTATTATTATTATTATTATTATTATTACTATTAATATTTATTATTAATATTGTATTATTATTATTATTTTATTATTATTATTATTATTATTATTATTATTAAAGGAGCAATAATAGAATAAAAAAGAAACAACCACTAACAATAGATCTTCGGTTGCAGCTGGTATAGATACTACCAGGGCCTAAAGCAAAAATATATAATATGATAATGTCAGGAATCGACTTACCACAGCTGCATCTGTCCGTTGGTGCGGATTCCGTCCGGGGTTCCTACGTCTCGCTGTCGCTGGTCTCCCTGTCGCCGGATGCCATCCTGGGCCTAGGAACGCTCCTGTTGTCAGCGGGCGTGCGTTCCCGCCGGGCCGCGACATGGGCGCCGCCATGACAGCTTTCCTCAGACTGCCGCATCAGCCAATCCGGAGCTTGGCCGCACCTCCTCGTTTCCCTTCTAGCCAAGGCCTGCAGACCGGGGGGTATATTAGGAGCAACAGGGTGAGTCAGTCGTTGTCCTGGACTTCGTGTCACTCCTATGACCTGTGTCTCTGGCTCCGTTCTCCAGTTCCTCCGTTTACCTGCTTTGCCTTCCAGTTTGTTCCTGTACTACCGTGGAACCACAAGCACCAGCAACCCTTGCACTTGAGTTCTAGCTTCACACCTTCACCAGCTACAGTGTGCTCCAGCCCTCTACAGTAGAGACTCTCCTCCAGGTGCATCTCGTCATCTACACCTGTTCATCAGCCTGCAAGCTGCCAGTGTTATTCAACCTGCACTGAGAACTTTAATACTTGTCTCCTGCAATTGCTACCAGGTTTGCTATTCCCACCAACATCTCTGCTGGCTCCACGGTCCAACAACTATCGGTTCCCATACCGACACATCGATCCCCTGATCGATTGAACTTACCTTACAGACTTTGCCATAGACTCTCAGCTTCCACGCTGCATATTCACAATTGCATTTGTTTCTGTTGTTATCTAGTATTCCTGCTGCCATATTGTTTAAAGCCTATTGTTTAATAAACAACATTGCGCACATGCGCAGGAATCCAATCCGGCCTCCTCACTTCTTCCATCCTACCTCCACTGACCCACTAGCGCCCCCTCCGGGGACACAAACTAAACAGAACCTGACAGATAATACATAATGCACATCGTACCGCTGACATCCAGAAGCCGGCTAATACTTCAATACACCAATAAGCAGCTGTAACACGAACGCCACAATACTATATACACAGATACACTGAGCAGGAGAAAAGGGTCCACATCAAGGACACATTCATCTCTGCCCCAAAAGTTTTGCAGTCATGTGGCTAGGTACAGTATGTGAGCCAGCGTGCAGACAATTACTGCGAGAAATGTCCCATTTAGATAAATAACACATTGCTCTCATCAGAGTTATAACTCGGCAAACATATCATCACAGAGGCAGCAGCCAGATATAAAACAGTAATTAGCTTATATTGTGCCAAAGGGCTGGGATTTAGTGAAGGTCACACCGATTTCTGTACCGTCAGGTGTATACTGCAGCTTTGAAACTGTAAATAAGTACAAGCTCACTGCATAATTCCAGTTCACACTGAACCTGGATCTTCCCTGGAATTTGGTGTGTATGTAATATCCCTTTTACACCGCAATCACGGGTCGCACCCGGGAATTGTACACAGGTCCTTCCCAGGTGCGACCCACCATGAGATCCCTTTCAGACTGGCAATGCCACTCGGCAGTTTAAGGTGGCACCGGCGGCATCAGGGGCGGGTGCGGAGGCGGTGCTTGGAGATGAGATCATCTCCACACCGCTTCCTCCATAGTGTGAACGGGTCCCGGATTGCATCAACCCGGGTAATCCGTTCACACCGCACCTGACCCGGTAATAATAACCCGGGAATTACTCTGCTTTATTCCCAATGAAATACCGGGTCAGGTGATCCAGGAATTTGGGACTTACCCCATTCACACCACACATCCAGCCACGCCGAACCGGTAATATACCGAGTTATTTGTGTGGTGAGAAAGGGGTGTAAAGGGGACGCTTTCATGTATATTATTAAGCCTTTGATATTTGTTAATGGCAAATTTGTGGTTTAATTTCCTATTTAAATCCATTTTACGTTAAAGCTGTGCAACTTACTAGGTAATAATTTTTTATATTTTATTACTAAGGTTCCCCCACTCACACTCCCCTCCCACACCCAGCTATCAGCCAGTATTACCATTCCTCAGTGTCAGACTCAGTTCTGCCCTTCTCGTGTGTGAGCTTCCTGTAAGTATGCAGCAATTGCCCACTTTGTTGTGTAATAGTCTAAGCTGGGTTATGTTATAGCCATTATCAGAACAGCCAATTAGACACTTTTCTTCCAAACTGGGTTTAAAAACCCAGGTTGGATACACTAGAGTCGACCCAGGTAATACCAGGGAAAAAAAGCTGGTACAGAGCAGGATATTGGACCCAGGACTTCGACCCGGGCAGGTTCTGTTCACACATGGCAAAAACCCATCTCCTCACCAAACGCACTACGTCCACCTCCCCTCTCCTACAGGCCCTTCACTGGCTTCCCTTCCCTTTCAGAATCCAATTCAAGCTTCTCACACTCACTTACAAAGCCCTCACTCACCCCTCTCCCATTTACATCTCTAACCTTATCTCCCTCTACTCTCCCACCCGTCCTCTTCGCTCTGCTAATGCACTCCGACTCTCCTGCCTTCTGATTACTTCCTCCCACTCCTATCTCCAAGATTTTTCACGTGCTGCTCCCTTTCTCTGGAATTCTTTACCTCTCCCCCTCAGACTCTCCACCTCTCTACAAAACTTCAAACGAGCTCTTAAGACCCACTTATTTACCAAACCCAGCCAAATCTCATCCTAACCCTCTGTTCCACACTCTCTATGTACCCCATCTGTGTCACCCCTGTCTGTCTACCCCTCCCCTTAGAATGTAAGCTCTCACGAGCAGGGCCCTCTTCCCTCATTTGCTTTTCCTTTTCTTACTTTAATAATCCTCAACTGCCCAAATCCCGCAGTTTTTTGGCCACCTTGGAACTTATCTCTATGTCGTTTACTGGTGTAGATATGCTTAGTTACCCTGTACTTGTCCTATATTGTTTTCAACTGTAAGTCACTGTTTTCCTGTTTTGATTATGTGCACATGTACTCTGTAATTGGGCGCTGCGGAACCCTTGCGGCGCCATATAAATAAAGGATAATAATAAATACTAAATAACCCGGGTCAATGCATGTTCACAGGCAAAACTCCAGGTTTTTGCTGTATGTCTGAAAGGGGTAGGGGTAACTTGACAAATGCTAATGTAAAATACACTTTACATTGACATTATTCATATCTAATCTAAAATTAGCAGATATGTAGGTATATGCAGTTGGTCATATAATTTTGGCTGCAAAAATGAATGCAGGAATCATTTCTCAGTTGCTGTGGCTGAGCGTGCCCCAGAATGCCATGATATTCAAATGAAAATAATTGCGAAAATGTTTGCGGACAAATCTCACAGAAAGTGTAATTTATTTATTTTTAGAACATACCCTATCCTAATTTTTTGTTTACAAAAATATTGTCTAAGTGTAATGTTTTTATTACTGTTCTAAAGAAAAACAATTTTGATCTTTAAAATTGCTGCTTTAAAAACAAAAACAAAAAAAACATTTTTTTCATTTAAATGCAAACAAATAAAAAAAACTTAAAAAAGTAGAAAAAGGTGATTTGGGGGGAATTTGAAGTCAAAAATTATAAAAAGCAATTATTTTTCATTTACATAAATACTGTAATTAAATTTGAGGCGGTTTATTTGGGGTTAATTGAGTCTATTTTTAATCACACCAATAATGACGTGTTTGTTGGACTAATCAATCTAATAGATACTTTTAATTGCTTATTTTCTCATTAAGGGGGTGTCCAAGTGTTTTGAACCTAGTCCCAGAATTTTTAATGTAAAATAGGTATTTCCTCTGACTTTGCACCTGCATACCTCCAAACATGACCCTCTCCAGGAGGAACAGAATGCTCTGCTCCTGGACTTCCCTCTTACTGTATGATGGCCATCACCTGTGGTGAAACACCTTTCTTATCCATTAACCTGTTCAACACAGGTGCCGGCAATCATAAATGAAGAGAAAAGTCCAGAAGCAGAGCATTGTGTCCCTCCTGGAGATGGTCATGTTGGGAGGTATGCACCTGCTGTAGGGCTGCGAGAGATAAGCCAAAAGCTATGTATACACTATATCAGTGGCTCTCAACCTCGGTCCTCCAGTACCCCCAACAGTTAATGTTTTCCAGGTCACCTAGCAGTTGAACAGGTGTATTCATTACTCACTGACACATTTTAAAAGACCCACAGTTGGAGCAAATTATTTCACTTGCAATCCTGTGAGGAGACCTGTAAAACATGAACTGTTGGGGGTACTTGAGGACCTAGGTTGAGAACCCCTGCACTATACAATTATCTGCCAGATCTGGCTGGTTGGAATGAAAATCTGGTAACGGATGAGATCAAGCTCAGTTCTCAGGACCCCACACAGTACATGTTTTGCAGGTAACCCAGCAGGAGCACAGGTGTATTAATTACTCACTGACACATTTTAAAAGGTCCACAGGTGGAGCTAATTATTTCACTTGTGATTCTATGAGGAGACCTGCAAAACATGCCCTGTGTGGGTTCCTGAGGACCGAGTTTGAGAACCTGTGCTATAGTGTATGCCCAGCTATAGTAATTTCAATAAGCTACATTTCTAGCCACCTATTAAAAAGGTAAAACCTGGTGGCTGCAGGAAATATTGTAATAAAATTTCACTCACAATTAAATATGCAACGTGGAGAAATAAAATAAAAGCAAGATGAACCCCACTTTATAAACAGCTCCCTTTCTGCTTTTCTCAATTAGGACAGGGATAGTTATCAAAGCTTGGACACAGCTAAAGTGGAGAGTGATAAAGTACCAGCTCCTAACTGCCATGTTTCAGTTTGTAAAATGACAAAAGCTGATTGTATTTATGTCTCTCCGCTTGATTTATTTTATCGCTGTTGTTTCCAATTGTCAATGGAACGTTCTGCACTATATAAGAAACTGTTATCTATAAATAAATGATTAAAGAAATGTCTCTTCTATCTCTCCTAAGCTTTGATAACCCCTATGTGACAATAAATGGGCTTTATAGACCATATTTTATTACCGCAACACCTTTAAATACAGTATATTATTATTCACATGGAGCGCAGTAGCTTAGGGACTGCATTATATTCTGACAGTTCGTAAGTTAAAATAATAACTTTAAAAAAAAAATTTTTTTATCACCTACTCTGGAAATGCAAATATAAATGATTTCTAGCTCTGACAGTTGTGTTAAGACACTGATTTTGCAATTGAATAGTAAAAAGCTGTTCTCAGTAACATTGCGGCTTATTTACTCTACCCCTATAAATGTAAAATGAGAGGCATATAGTAATCTGTAATGGGAAAATACCAACCGTCGGGATTCCAGCGGTCACAATAACGACGCCAAAATCCCGACAGGGGTACAATGCCGTAGCCGGAATACCGGTGAGGTAGGTGATTCTACCTCTATGGGTGTCCACGACACCCACAGAGGGAGGGTAGAACCTGTGGCAAGCAAAGCGAACCACCTTGCCCGCAGCGTGGCAAGCGCAGCGAGCCCACAAGGGGCCTCGATGCACTTGCCCCGTTGCCGGCTTTTTTGGTGGACGGGATGCCGCTGTCGGTATAGTGACAGCGGCATCCCGTATGTCGTTATCCCATACCGATCCCGCTGTAATACACTGTGTTTGCTCATGCAACAGATATAGAGAATTGATGAAGATCACTTTAAAGACTAAATATCATTAACTGATTCCTGAGTTGCTTAACCAGGTAAAAGAGACAACTGTATTTACTGAAAATGATTTTGAGAGATGCTAACAATCAGATGTACTAAGCCAGGCATGTCCAAAGTCCGGACCGCGGGCCAATTGCGGCCCATGCTCGCATTTTCCCCGGCCAGCAGCCCACTGTCTGATCCAGCAGGGGGTGATAACGGCGATCGCCCCCACACAGCTCCAGCACCAGCAGACCCGGGCTACAGTACCGTCCCGACGCATATGCGGGCTATGCAGCCGCGTTGAGTGCCAGGCAGTGGAGGGCGCTGCTGCAGACAGTGAGTCACAGTGACTTCACTCTCTACAGCAGCGGTGGCCAGCAAGTGGCTCGATCCGCTCCCGGCCACCGCTTCCTGGTGCACACAGACGTCTCCGGCGGCAGTGGCTATCTTCAATTTGGCACCGGCCCGTGAACCAATCAGAGCTCGCGGACCGGCAGCTAAGGCTCTTGATTGGCTGCCAGACCGCGAGCTCTGATTGGCTCAGGGATCAGGCCGAATTGAAGATAGACACCGCCTCCGGAGACTGAAAGCCCGGGGCAGGAGAGGCGCACTCTGCGGTCTCCTCCCCTCACAGCAGCGTGGTGAGCAGCACTTTTGGGGGGGAAGCACTGTGGGGATATGTGTATCTGCACTGGGGGCATATCTGGCACTGTGGGGGACATGTGTATCTGGCACTGGGGGCATATCTGGCACTGTGGGGGCATGTGTATCTGGCACTGGGGGCATATCTGGCACTGTGGGGGCATGTGTATCTGCACTGGTGGCATATCTGACACTGTGGGGATATGTGTATCTGCACTTGGGGAATTTCTGGCACTGTGGGGATATGTGTATCTGCACTGGGGGCATATCTGGCACTGTGGGGATATGTGTATCTGCACTGGGGGCATATCTGGCACTGTGGGGATATATGTATCTGCACTGGGGGTATATCTGGCACTGTGGGGATATGTGTATCTGCACTGGGGGCATATCTGGCACTGTGGGGATATGTGTATCTGCACTGGGGGTATATCTGGTGCTGTGGGGATATATGTATCTGCACTGGGGGTATATCTGGCACTGTGGGGGCATGTGTATCTGCACTGGGGGCATATCTGGCACTGTGGGGATATGTGTGTCTGCACTGTGGGGTATATCAGGTGCTGTGGGATATGTGTATCTGCACTGGGGGCATATCTGGCACTGTGGGGGCATGTGTATCTGCACTGGGGGCATATCTGGCACTGTGGGGACATGTGTATCTGCACTGGGGGTATATCTGGCACTGTGGGGACATGTGTATCTGCACTGGGGGCATATCTGGCAATGTGGGGACATACGTATCTGCACTGGGGCATATCTGGCACTGTGGGGACATGTGTATCTGCACTGGGGGTATATCTGGCACTGTGGGGACATGTGTATCTGCACTGGGGGTATATCAGGCGCTGTGGGATATGTGTATCTGCACTGGGGGCATATCTGGCACTGTGGGGACATGTGTATCTGCACTGGGGGCATATCTGGCACTGTGGGGACATGTGTATCTGCACTGGGGGCATATCTGGCACTGTAAGGGACATATGTATCTGCACTGGGGGGTATATCTGGCACTGTGGGGATATATGTATCAGCAGTGGGGGTATATCTGGCACTGTGGGGACATGTGTATCTGCACTGGGGCATATCTGGCACTGTGGGGACATATGTATCAGCACTGGTGGCATATCTGGCAATGTGGGGACATATGTATCAGCACTGGGGGTATATCTGGCACTGTGGGGGCATGTATATCTGCACTGGGGCATATCTGGCAATCTGGGTACATATGTATCAGCACTGGGGGCATATCTGGTGCTGTGGAGAAATGTGTATCTGCACTGGGGGCATATCTGGCACTGTGGGGATATGTGTATCTGTACTGGGGGCATATCTGGCACTGTGGGGACATGTGTATCTGCACTGTGGGCATATCTGGCACTGTGGGGACATGTGTATCTTACTGGGGGCATATCTGTCACTGTGGGGAAATGTGTATCTGCACTGGGGGCATATCTGGCACTGTGGGGATATGTGTATCTGCACTGGGGGCATATCTGGCACTGTGGGGACATGTGTATCAGCACTGGGGGCATATCTGGCACTGTGGGGACATGTGTATCTTACTGGGGGCATATCTGGCACTGTGGGGTCATGTGTATCTGCACTGGGGGTATATCTGGCACTGTGGGGATATGTGTATCTGCACTGGGGGCATATCTGGCACTGTGGGGAAATGTGTATCTGCACTGGGGGCATATCTGGCAATGTGGGGGCATGTGTATCTGCACTGGGGGCATATCTGGCACTGTGGGGACATGTGTATCTGCACAGGGGGCATATCTGGCACTGTGGGGACATATGTATCTGCACTGGGGGGTATATCTGGCACTGTGGGGATATATGTATAAGCAGTGGGGGTATATCTGGCACTGTGGGGACATGTGTATCTGCACTGGGGGCATATCTGGCACTGTGGGGACATATGTATCAGCACTGGGGGCATATCTGGCAATGTGGGGACATATGTATCAGCACTGGGGGTATATCTGGCACTGTGGGGGCATGTATATCTGCACCGGGGGCATATCTGGCAATCTGGGTACATATGTATCAGCACTGGGGGCATATCTGGTGCTGTGGAGAAATGTGTATCTGCACTGGGGGCATATCTGGCACTGTGGGGACATGTGTATCTTACTGGGGGCATATCTGTCACTGTGGGGAAATGTGTATCTGCACTGGGGGCATATCTGGCACTGTGGGGATATGTGTATCTGCACTGGGGGCATATCTGGCACTGTGGGGACATGTGTATCTTACTGGGGGCATATCTGGCACTGTGGGGTCATGTGTATCTGCACTGGGGGTATATCTGGCACTGTGGGGATATGTGTATCTGCACTGGGGGCATATCTGGCACTGTGGGGAAATGTGTATCTGCACTGGGGGCATATCTGGCACTGTGGGGACATGTGTATATTACTGGGGGTATATCTGTCACTGTGGGGAAATGTGTATCTGCACTGGGGGCATATCTGGCACTGTGGGGATATGTGTATCTGCACTGGGGGCATATCTGGCACTGTGGGGACATGTGTATCAGCACTGGGGGCATATCTGGCACTGTGGGGACATGTGTATCTTACTGGGGGCATATCTGGCACTGTGGGGTCATGTGTATCTGCACTGGGGGCATATCTGGCACTGTGGGGACATGTGTATCTTACTGGGGGCATATCTGGCACTGTGGGGATATGTGTATCTGCACTGGGGGCATATCTGGCACTGTGGGGGCATGTGTATCTGGCACTGGGGGCATATCTGGCACTGTGGGGACATGTGTATCTGCACTGGCGGCATATCTGGCACAGTGGGGATATGTGTATCTGCACTTGGGGAATATCTGGCACTGTGGGGATATGTGTATCTGCACTTGGGGAATATCTGGCACTGTGGGGATATGTGTATCTGCACTGGGGCATATCTGGCACTGTGGGGATATGTGTATCTGCACTGGGGGCATATCTGGCACTGTGGGGATATATGTATCTGCACTGGGGGCATATCTGGCACTGTGGGGAAATGTGTATCTGCACTGGGGGTATATCTGGCGCTGTGGGGATATATGTATCTGCACTGGGGGTATATCTGGCACATGTGGGGGCATGTGTATCTGCACTGGGAGCATATCTGGCGCTGTGGGGATATATGTATCTGCACTGGGGGTATATCTGGCGCTGTGGGGATATATGTATCTGCACTGGGGGTATATCTGGCGCTGTGGGGATATATGTATCTGCACTGGGGGTATGTCTGGCGCTGTGGGGATATATGTATCTGCACTGGGGGTATATCTGGCGCTGTGGGGATATATGTATCTGCACTGGGGGTATATCTGGCGCTGTGTGGATATATGTATCTGCACTGGGGGTATATCTGGCGCTGTGGGGATATATGTATCTGCACTGGGGGCATAGCTGGCACTGTGGGGACATGTGTATCTGCACTTGGGTTATATCTGGCACTGTGGGGATATGTGTATCTGCACTGGGGGCATATCTGGCGCTGTGGGGATATATGTATCTGCACTGGGGGTATATCTGGCACTGTGGGAATATATGTATCTGCACTGGGGGTATATCTGGCACTGTGGGGGCATGTGTATCTGCACTGGGGGCATATCTGGCGCTGTGGGGATATATGTATCTGCACTGGGGGTATATCTGGCACTGTGGGGATATATGTATCTGCACTGGGGGTATATCTGGCGCTGTGGGGATATATGTATCTGCACTGGGGGTATATCTGGCGCTGTGGGGATATATGTATCTGCACTGGGGGTATATCTGGCGCTGTGGGGATATATGTATCTGCACTGGGGGTATATCTGGCGCTGTGGGGATATATGGATCTGCACTGGGGGTATATCTGGCGCTGTGGGGACATGTGTATCTGCACTGGGGGTATATCTGGCACTGTGGGGATATATGTATCTGCACTGGGGGTATATCTGGCACTGTGTGGGCATGTGTATCTGCACTGGGGGCATATCTGGCGCTGTGGGGATATATGTATCTGCACTGGGGGTATATCTGGCGCTGTGGGGATATATGTATCTGCACTGGGGGTATATCTGGCGCTGTGGGGATATATGTATCTGCACTGGGGGTATATCTGGCGCTGTGGGGATATATGTATCTGCACTGGGGGTATATCTGGCGCTGTGGGGATATATGTATCTGCACTGGGGGTATATTTGGCGCTGTGGGGATATATGTATCTGCACTGGGGGTATATCTGGCACTGTGGGGAAATGTGTATCTGCACTGGGGGTATATCTGGCACTGTGGGGATATATGTATCTGCACTGGGGGCATATCTGGCGCTGTGGGGATATATGTATCTGCACTGGGGGTATATCTGGCGCTGTGGGGATATATGTATCTGCACTGGGGGTATATCTGGCGCTGTGGGGATATATGTATCTGCACTGGGGGTATATCTGGCGCTGTGGGGATATGTGTATCTGCACTGGGGGTATATCTGGCGCTGTGGGGATATATGTATCTGCACTGGGGGCATAGCTGGCACTGTGGGGAAATGTGTATCTGCACTGGGGGTATATCTGGCGCTGTGGGGATATATGTATCTGCACTGGGGGTATATCTGGCACTGTGGGGGCATGTGTATCTGCACTGGGGGCATATCTGGCACTGTGGGGATATGTGTATGTGCACTGGGGGTATATCAGGCGCTGTGGGATATGTGTATCTGCACTGGGGGCATATCTGGCACCGTGGGGATATGTGTATCTGGCACTGTGGGGATATGTGTATCTGCACTGGGGGTATATCTGGCGCTGTGGGGATATATGGATCTGCACTGGGGGTATATCTGGCACTGTGGGGGCATGTGTATCTGCACTGGGGGCATATCTGGCACTGTGGGGGCATGTGTATCTGCACTGGGGGCATATCTGGCAATGTGGGGGCATGTGTATCTGCACTGGGGGTATATCTGGCACTGTTGGGATATGTGTATCTGCACTGGGGGTATATCTGGCACTGTGGGGACATGTGTATCTGCACTGGGGGCATATCTGGCACTGTGGGGATATGTGTATCTGCACTGGGGGTATATCTGGCACTGTGGGGACATGTGTATCTGCACTGGGGGCATATCTGGCACTGTGGGGGCATGTGTATCTGCACTGGGGGCATATCTGCCAATGTGGGGACATACGTATCTGCACTGGGGGCATATCTGGCACTGTGGGGACATGTGTATCTGCACTGGGGGTATATCTGGCACTGTGGGGGCATGTGTATCTGCACTGGGGGCATATCTGGCAATGTGGGGACATATGTATCTGCACTGGGGGCATATCTGGCACTGTGGGGACATATGTATCTGCACTGGGGGCATATCTGGCACTGTGGGGGCATGTGTATCTGCACTGGGGGCATATCTGGCAATGTGGGGACATATGTATCTGCACTGGGGGCATATCTGGCAATGTGGGGACATATGTATCAGCACTGGGGGCATATCTGGCACTGTGTAGACATGTGTATCTGCACTGGGGGTATATCTGGCACTGTGAGGACATATTTATCTGCACTAGGGTCATATCTGGCACTATGGGGGCATGTGTATCTGCACTGGGGGCATATCTGGCAATCTGGGGACATATGTATCTGCACTAGTGGCATATCTGGCACTGTGGGGTCATGTGTATCTGCACTGCGGGCATATCTGGCACTGTGGGGATATGTGTATCTGCACTGGGGGTATATCTGGCACTGTGGAGACATGTGTATCTGCACTGGGGGTATATCTGGCACTGTGAGGACATATTTATCTGCACTAGGGGCATATCTGGCACTGTGGGGGCATGTGTATCTGCACTGGGGGCATATCTGGCAATCTGGGGACATATGTATCTGCACTAGGGGCATATCTGGCACTGTGGGGTCATGTGTATCTGCACTGCGGGCATATCTGGCACTGTGGGGATATGTGTATCTGCACTGGGGGCATATCTGGCACTGTGGGGATATCTGTATCTGGCACTGGGGGCATATCAGGCAATATGGGGACATATGTATCTGCACTGGGGGTATATCTGGCACTGTGAGGACATATTTATCTGCACTAGGGGCATATCTGGCACTGTGGGGTCATGTGTATCTGCACTGCGGGCATATCTGGCACTGTGGGGATATCTGTATCTGGCACTGGGGGCATATCTGGCAATGTGGGGACATGTGTATCTGCACTGGGGGCATATCTGGCAATGTGGGGACATGTGTATCTACACTGCGGGCATATCTGGCACTGTGGGGATATCTGTATCTGCACTGGGGGCATATCTGGCGCTGTGGGGACATGTGTATCTGCACTGGGGGCATATCTGGCACTGTGTGGATATGTGTATCTGCACTGGGGGCATATCTGGCACTGTGGGGATATATGTATCTGCACTGGGGGCATATCTGGCACTGTGGGGATATGTGTATCTGCACTGGGGGCATATCTGGCACTGTGGGGATATGTGTATCTGCACTGGGGGCATATCTGGCACTGTGGGGATATGTGTATCAGCACTGGGGGCATATCTGGCGCTGTAAGGACATGTGTATCTGCACTGGGGGCATATAAGGCACAGTGGGGATATATGTATCTGCACTGGGGGCATATCTGGCACTGTGGGGTCATGTGTATCTGCACTGGGGGCATATCTGGCACTGTGGGGATATGTGTATCTGCACTGGGGGCATATAAGGCACAGTGGGGATATATGTAGCTGCACTGGGGGCATATCTGGCACTGTGGGGTCATGTGTATCTGCACTGGGGGCATATAAGGCACAGTGGAGATATATGTATCTGCACTGGGGGCATATCTGGCACTGTGGGGTCATGTGTATCTGCACTGGGGGCATATCTGGCACTGTGGGGACATGTGTATCTGCACTGGGGGCATATCTGGCACTGTGGGGGCATGTGTATCTGCACTGGGGGCATATCTGGTGCTGTGGGGACATGTGTATCTGGCACTGGGGGTATATCTGGTGCTGTGGGGACATATGTATCGGCACTGAGGGCATATCTGGCACTGTGGGGACATGTGTATCTGCACTGGGGGCATATCTGGCACTGTGGGGACATGTGTATCTGCACTGGGGGCATATCTGGCACTGTGGGGACATGTGTATCTGCACTGGGGGCATATCTGGTGCTATGGGGACATGTGTATCTGCACTGGGGGCATATCTGGTGCTGTGGGGACATGTGTATCTACACTGGGGGCATATCTGGCGCTGTGGGGACATGTGTAGCTGCACTGGGGGCATTTCTGTATCTGCACTGGGGGCATATCTGGCGCTGTGGGAACATGTGTATCTGCACTGGGGGCATATCTGGCACTGTGGGGACATGTGTGTCTGGCACTGGGGGCATATCTGGCACTGTGGTGGCATGTGTATCTGCACTGGGGGCATATCTGGCACTGTGGGGGCATGTGTATCTACACTGGGGGCATATCTGGCACTGTGGGGATATGTGTATCTGCACTTGGGGCTTATCTGACACTGTGGGGGCATGTGTATCGGCACTTGGGGCATATCTGGCACTGTGGGAACATGTGTATCTGCACTGGGGGCATATCTGGCACTGTGGGGACATGTGTATCTGCACTGGGGGCATATCTGGCACTGTGGGGATATGTGTATCTGCACTGGGGGCATATCTGGCACTGTGGGGTCATGTGTATCTGCACTGGGGGCATATCTGGCACTGTGGGGACATGTGTATCTGCACTGGGGGCATATCTGGTGCTGTGGGGACATATGTATCGGCACTGAGGGCATATCTGGCACTGTGGGGACATGTGTATCTGCACTGGGGGCATATCTGACACTGTGGGGACATGTGTATCTGGCACTGGGGGCATATCTGGCACTGTGGGGGCATGTGTATCTACACTGGGGGCATATCTGGCACTGTGGGGATATGTGTATCTGCACTGGGAGCTTATCTGACACTGTGGGGGCATGTGTATCGGCACTTGGGGCATATCTGGCGCTGTGGGGATATGTGTATCTGCACTGGGGGCATATCTGGCACTGTGGGGATATATGTATCTGCACTGGGGGCATATCTGGCACTGTGGGGATATATGTATCTGCACTGGGGGCATATCTGGCACTGTGGGGATATATGTATCTGCACTGGGGGCATATCAGGCGCTGTGGGGGCATGTGTATCTGCACTGGGGGCATATCTGGTGCTGTGGGGACATGTGTATCTGCACTGGGGGCATATCTGGCACTGTGGGGACATGTGTATCTGGCACTGGGGGCATATCTGGCACTGTGGGAACATGTGTAGCTGCACTGGGGGCATATCTGGCACTGTGGGGACATGTGTATCAGCACTGGGGGCATATCTGGCGCTGTGGGGAGATGTGTAGCTGCACTGGGGGCATATCTGGCACTGTGGGGACATGTGTATCTGGCACTGGGGGCATATCTGGCACTGTGGGGGCATGTGTATCTTCACTGGGGGCATATCTGGCACTGTGGGGATATGTGTATCTGGCACTGGGGGCTTATCTGACACTGTGGGGGCATGTGTATCTACACTGGGGGCATATCTGGCACTGTGGGGATATGTGTATCTGCACTGGGGGCTTATCTGACACTGTGGGGGCATGTGTATCGGCACTTGGGGCATATCTGGCACTGTGGGGACATGTGTATCTGCACTGGGGGCATATCTGTATCTGCACTGGGGGCATATCTGGCGCTGTGGGAACATGTGTATCTGCACTGGGGGCATATCTGGCACTGTGGGGACATGTGTATCTGGCACTGGGGGCATATCTGGCACTGTGGGGGCATGTGTATCTGCACTGGGGGCATATCTGGCACTGTGGGGATATGTGTATCTGCACTGGGGGCTTATCTGACACTGTGGGGGCATGTGTATCGGCACTGGGGGCATATCTGGCACTGTGGGGACATGTGTATCTGGCACTGGGGGCATATCTGGCACTGTGGGGGCATGTGTATCTGCACTGGGGGCATATCTGGCACTGTGGGGATATGTGTATCGGCACTGGGGGTATATCTGGCACTGTGGGGACATGTGTATCTGCACTGGGGGCTTATCTGACACTGTGGGGACATGTGTATCTGCACTGGGGGCATATCTGGCACTGTGGGGACATGTGTATATGGCACTGGGGACATCAGTCACCCACTATCTCAATGTCACCCTGCCTCAGTCACCCATTATCTCCCTGTAACCCTACCTCAGTTAAACACCATCTCCCTGTCACCCCTGCCTCACCAGTAACCTATTATCTCCCTGTCACCCACTATCACCCTGCACCACGGGAGTACAATGATTAATGGTTCAAAGAATGTCAGGCTGAATGGTCGGCCCCCACACATTTTCACCTCACCAAATCTGTCCCTCTTTGCAAAAAGTTTGGACACCCCTGCACTAAGCCTTTAGTAAAAAACATTACAGTATATTAATTTCATTAAAAAAAAATATTTTTTATCACACCTTAAAATTCAAATCTAAGTGTGTATGAACCAATTTAGAGGTAATAGATGTATAAATGTAATTATTATTTTTTAGTGTTCACATATTGTAACTTATTAGTTGACTGATATATTTGTTAAGGTGGGTACACACTGGCCGATATATCAGCCGTTCTCTTGAACGGACGATATATCACGGGTCTGTCGGCCAGTGTGTACAGCCGATACGTCTGTGAACTCCGTCGTTCACAGACGTATCGCGTCGGCCCCGCACCACAGCCGACGGCCAATATATCTACCGATATATTGGCTCGTCGCTGTGTGTGTACGGGCAGTCGCCCAACCGCCCGTACACATGCTGCGGCAGTCGGTGGTGATTGACAGTTGAACTGGGCGGGCGTGTGTACACGCCCCCCAGTTCATGACGTCAGTCCCGGATGCATACACACTGCCCAATCCGTCCATAGATATATCTGCCAATCAATCATATATCTACCAGTGTGTACACACCTTTAGACACTTGCTTTGGTTCTTACAAATGCATCAAAAGATTATGATTTAGTATTGTAAACACTTTCTAGTTACAGATAGTTCTTGGCCAAGAGGGAGATTTAGGGGGAATTCAATTAGCCCAATACATTTTTGGGAGAAAAAACAGGTTTGTTTGTTTTTTGCGCTTTTTCCCAATGGCTAGCTTCAGCCAATTCAATTGACTCCCATTTTTTTCTTCCAGAAATATTTCCATTTTTTTTTTTAGGTGAAAACACAAAGGATCCGGCATAAGTTCCCGTACCTATGGAATTTCATGAATAAAACGGGTCTGATAGTGCTGGTTAATCGGGGATTTCATTTTGCGTGCCTGGTTGTACTCAGAGTGTAATGAGAAATCCCTGACTATTGTAGTGACATGTAAGAACTCAGACTATGCTATTTGCCAATCTCTGCACAGGTAATTAATTAGTAGATACTGTACATTAGTGAGATCAATATTCTTATACTCAGCACTTTTTAGCCGAGTTTGTTTACATTTTATTTAACATGTTAAAAGGAACAAACAAACAATCAATGGAATGATTTAAGTGGGTCATGGATAAATAAAATGAGTGATACTGATGTGGAGACATGACCATTGGAAAATGGAACACATACGGAGACAGCACATGGGTTTGAAAACCATCAGCGACAAGGGGGTTAAATACACAAGCAATCCATATCACAGTATTGCAGCATCAAAGGTGTATTGTTTTACAACACACCGAACAAAGCTAAATGTCATTGTCTCTATGCTTCTAATTAGCGCTGTCACTTACATAGCTTATCAAATGACCAGGCAATAAATAGTTTTCTATCTCAAATGGTGTATCATTTGTAATGACGGACAACAAGAAAACTAGATTCCACTCGTAATTAGAGTCATTAGCTATCTAATTAGGAGAAATAATAACCAGGCAATTCATCGGATTCTAATTTGGTAGTTTTTTCCCCCCAGTGCAATTACTAGTGGAAATTGGAAAAATGTATAGATTTACATTTCTGCACTGTGTTCCATCATTATTCTGTCTTTGTCATCTTAAATGGATAGAGAAAAAAAATAAAATGTATTGCATTGACTCTCAATGTACTTAATAGAGCACTTCAAAAACCCAGGTCTTGAGCCTAGTACCACTTTTACACAAAAAGCCCAGGTTTGACCCAGGTTTCTGGACACAGGGGATAATTCAGATATGATCGCTCGCTAGCGTATTTTGCAGTGCTGCAATCAGGTCAGAACTGCGCATGCATATGCACCGAAATATGCAGGCGCGTCGCACGGGTACAAAGCGGATCGTTACTGTGCGATGGGTTTTACGAAGAATCCATTTGCACAGCCGATCGCAAGGAGATTGACAGGAAGAGGGCGTTTGTGGGTTGCAACTGACCGTTTTCAGGGAGTGGTTGGAAAAACGCAGGCGTGTCCAAGTGTTTGCAAGGGGGGCGGGTGTCTGACGTCAATTCCGGCTTCGGACAGGCTGAAGTGATCGCAGTGGCTGAGTAAGTTCTGGCCAACTCAGAAACTGCACAAAGTTTTTTTGTTCCGCTCGGCTGCACATGCGATCGCACACTTGCACAGCTAAAATACACTCCCCGGTGGACGGCAACCCTAGCGAGCGATCAGGTCTGAATTAGGCCCACAGTTCCAACCTGGGTCAGACCAGTGTCAAACTGTCTCCAATGTGCAGTGTAAACAGGGTCTATTTCCGGGTCAGCCCCATTTACATTGAACCCGGGTTTGCCCTGCATGTCACCTATACCCCTTTGAGACTGCATTTGGTGAGTTGCACCCATGAGCCGTACACAGGTGCTTCCCGTGTGTGACCCGCTCCGGCCCCTTTCACACTGGCGTCCCCAGCCCAGCATATTGCCAGGTTGGAGACATCAGTGGTGAGATGTGCGCAGGTGGCACTTGGTGACTAGATGATTTCACAGTGCTGCCATTCCATATAGAGTGAATGGGAAATGGGTTGCATCAACCCAGCAACCCGTTCACACCACACAGTGACCAGGGCTGAAGCCGTATTCAACCCTGGTCATTACCAGGGTTGAAATACCGGGTCGCTCGACCTGGGATATTTCCCCTGGCTCCTTTCAGACCATGTGCAATAACCCATGTTACAAGCTGGCGGTCTGTAAGGGATATCACAGACTCCCCTTGAGGCGGACCTCAGCATACACAGCCAATCAGCAGCATTTAAGCATAACCCGGGTCGGATAACTCCGGTCAAGCTGTTTACACTGCATCTACTGTAGGTACCAGGGTTGGATTCCCTTGTCACTCAACCTGGTTTTTTTTTCAAGGACCCTTTTACACCAAGCTGTGACTTAGGTACACCCAAAAACTAACCCGTCAAAAGCTCGGAGTAAAAGGGGTAAAGAACAAACAGCAAAAACCTGGGTTTTTGCTATGTGTGAACAAAAATGACTTGGGGCGAAGTTCCGGGACCATAACCCTACTCTCTACCAGGGTTTTACCCAGGTGCGAGCCGGGTTGCCTCTAGCGTGATAGCATCCATCCTGGGTTTTTAGACCCAGGTTGGAAGAAAAGTGTCTGATTGGCCTTTCGGCTAATGTCTATAATATAACCCAGCTAAGTTTAGACTATTACACAGCAGACTGGGAAAATACTGCATACTAATAGGAAGCTCACACATGAGAAAAGCAGTGGTAATACTGGCTGATAGCTTGGTGTGGGAGGGGAGTGTGAGTGGGGGAACCTCAGTAAGAAAAAATGTAAAAATAATTACCTAGTAAGTAGCACAGCTTTAAAGCAAAATGGATTTAAATAGGAAATAAAACTACAAATTTGGCATTAACAAATATCAAAGGCTGAACAATCTACATGAAAGTATCCCCTAAATACATACCAAATTCCAGGGCAGATCCAGGTTCAATGTGAACGAATCTGACCTGGAAACTCCTGGTTTTTGGTGTAGTGAGAATGGGGACTTAGGGGTATATTCAGTTGCGGTCAAATTCCGGTGTGAATTCGACAGTTTTTGGATTCGACACAATTCGACAGGCGAAACCCTCCAGCCGGGACCCGAATTCGACATATTCAATAAATAACGGATTCGACAGTCCCCCTGTCGAAAAACGGACCAATTGACGAATAGTGGGCGGCCTGGATTCGACTTCATGGACATCACAAAAGTGTTCAATAAATCCTGAAAAAAATTGCGTGGGGTCCCCCCTCCTAAGCATAACCAGCCTCGGGCTCTTTGAGCCGGTCCTGGTTGTAAAAATACGGAGGAAAAATTGACTGTGGTTCCCCCATATTTAAACAACCAGCATGGGGCTCTGCGCCTGGTCCTGGTGCAAACAATTCGGAGGACAAAAGACGTAGGGGTCCCCCGTATTTTTTCCACCAGCACCAGGATCCACTAGTCAGAGAGATAATGCCACAGCCGGGGGACACTTTTATATAGGTCCCTGCGGCCGTGGCATTAAATCCCCAACTAGTCACCCCTGGCCGGGGTACCCTGGAGGAGTGGGGACCCCTTAAATCAAGGGGCCCCCACCCTCCAGCCACCCAAGGGCCAGGGGTGAAGCCCGAGGCTGTCCCCCCATCCAAGGGCTGCGGATGGGGGGCTGATAGCCTTTTGTGACAAAAAAAGAATATTGTTTTTTGTAGCAGACCCACAAGTCTCAGCAAGCCTCCCCCGCAAGCTGGTACTTGGAGAACCACAAGTACCAGCATGCGGGGGGGGGGGGGAGGGCCCGCTGGTACCTGTAGTTCTACTACAAAAAAATACCCCAAAAAAACACAACACAGACACCGTGACAGTACAACTTTATTACATACATGCACACCTACATACACACATACTTACCTATGTTGACACGAAGCAGTCGGTCCTCTTCTCCAGTAGAATCCCGGGGTACCTGTAAATAAAATTATACTCACAAACAATCCTGTGTAGATCGGTCCTCGTCTTGTTTGTAATCCAGGGACTTGGTTAAAAAAAAACCCCATAGAACCCGAACCACGCACTGAAAGGGGTCCCATGTGTAAACATGGGACCACTTTCCCCGACTGGCAGGACCCCCGCGTGACTGCTGTCAAAGAGGGTCCCTTCAGCCAATCAGGGAGCACCACATCATGGCACTCTCCTGATTGGCTGTGCGCGCCTGAACTGTCAGTCAGGCGGCGCACTGGAGATACAATGTAGCGATAGGTGCTCCATTGTAGCCAATGGTGGGAACTTTGCGGTCTGCGGTCTGTGTTAAGTGGGGCCAACCACAAGAGTGACCCCACTTAACCTCGCTGTCTACAGCAGACCGCAAAGTTCCCACCATTGGATACAATGGAGCGCCTATGCGCTACATTGTATCTCCAGTGCGCCTGACTGACAGTTCAGGCGCGCACAGCCAATCAGGAGAGTGCCATGACGTGGCGCTCCCTGATTGGCTGAAGGGACCCTCTTTGACAGCAGTCACGGGGGGTCCCGCCAGGTGGGGAAAGGGGTCCCATGTGTAAACATGGGACCCCTTTCAGTGCGTGGTTCGGGTTCTTCGTTTTATTTTTTTTACCAAGTCCCTGGATTACAAACAAGAAGAGGACTGATCTACACAGGATTGTTTGTGAGTATAATTTTATTTACAGGTACCCCGGGATTCTACTGGAGAAGAGGACTGACTGCTTTGTGTCAACATAGGTAAGTATGTGTGTATGTAAGTGTGCATGTATGTAATAAAGTTGTACTGTCACGGTGTGTGTGTTGTGTTTTTTTGGGGTTTTTTTTGTAGTAGAACTACAGGTACCAGCGGGCCCGTTTCCCGCCCGCATGCTGGTACTTGTGTTTCTCCAAGTACCAGCATGCAGGGGAGGCTTGCTGGGACTTCTGGTTCTGCTACAAAAAACAATATTTTTTTTGTCACAAAAGGCTATCAGCCCCCCATCCACCGCCCTTGGATGGGGGGGACAGCCTTGGGCTTCACCCCTGGCCCTTGGGTGGCTGAAGGGGGGATCCCTTTATTTTCCACCGGTTCTGGTGGAAAAAATACGGGGGACCCCTACGTCTTTTGTCCCGCATATTTTTTGCACCAGGACAAGGCGCAGAGACCAGTGCTCGTTGTTTAAATATGTGGGAACCACAGTCAATTTTTTCCCCGTATTTTTACAACCAGGACCGGCTCAAAGAGCCCGAGGCTGTTTATGCTTAGGAGGGGGGACCCCACGCATTTTTTTCAGGATTTTTAACACTTTCAACACCCCTTCCAACTGAAAAACATGCACTGATCTCTCCATATTATTGTAGTCAGTAAAAAAAAAATATATTCTTTTAAAAAATCGATTAAATAATACTTGTGGCTCCTAAATAGACAAACCAAGTAGATAATCCCTTCAAATATAAATAGATATGCTATTAGCAATCAAAAAAGCACCAAAATATACATGTTTTTAAATTTTTTTATTAGATTACGACAGAAAAATGAGGCTGAATGAAATTGACGAAATGACTGTCGAAAAGCACTGTTGTCGAATCGACATTCTTCAATTGAATATACCTTTGTCGAAAAGCCGCATTTTTAACATTGATGCATGTCGAATTGCAAACAGTCGAATTGCAAAAAGTAAAAAATTAAACGGCAGGTTTTTTGTCGAAAAGTACTGTATTGACTTGTCGAATCCAATTCGACAGGTTTTTTTGTAGAAAATGACCCGTTTTTCAACAATTTAGGCAATTCGACCGCAATTGAATATACCCCTTAGACTGAGACCAGGGAAATTCCCATGTAGATAGACCAGGGTCGTAACCATGTATTTCCCAGGTCTTATGTCTGAAAGGGGTATTAAAGATATGGACATTTGGGGGTATATTTACTAAACTCCAGATTTTTACCGATTTCGTGTTTTTTCATCAAAGTGTCATCTCGGGAATTTACTAAACTGAAATTTTGGCAGTGTTGAGGGCATTTGTATTTTTATTTGAACGCAAAGAAAAAAAATACGAATGAATACACCATCGGTCAAACATGGCTGTTTAGATATAGAACTCGGTCATTTACTAATCATTCGTATTTGTAATTTCCACCGTGAAAGTGCATTTGCGGTTGAAAAAAAAAGCAAATTGTAAAAAAACACGGGAAAAAAGTAGACCTGCTTTTGAGAAGCGTGTTCACATGTGTTCCTACTTCATCATTAATCACACCTGCATTTTGAGGCCTTTAAAAGGTGGGCAAACACATTTTTCACATCAATCACTCTGAAATGGCTGCTGCCGTGTGTAACAGTGAATTTGGTTTTGCTGTGGGATTCCTTAGACTGCTCCATGAGGCTACAAGAAACCAGGGCCAGGAAACTGAACATGGTCAGCAGGTTGTACAGGTGCCGCGTTTTTTTAGGGGGCGTTTAAACTTAAACGCATTGGCCGATGACCAGGTCATACAGATGTTCTGGCTAAATAGAAACAACATTTTCCGTCTGTATGACCTAGTCAAACTGGACCTAGACACTGAGACAGTACGCTCTTGCTCTGTCTCAGGCCTGCACAAACTCCTGGCTGTGTTGCACCTTATGGCTACTGGCAGCTTACCCTGATTCCCCTGATTCCCCTGCTGAAGACAATTACAATCATGCACATAAGTCTACGTGGAATGTGATAGAAAGATGTTTTGGGCTACTGAAATCAAGGTTTCGGTGTCTGGATAAGTCTGCCGGACTTTTGTTGTATAGTCCCTTAAAGGTGACTAGGATTGTGTTCTGCTGCTATTTTCTTCATAACATGTGTTTGTAGCAACATCTGCCACATGATGATGATGATGATGATGATGATGATGATGAAGAAAACAGTCAGCAAGCAGAGGAGTTAGAAACATCTGATGACACTGTGAGTACAGATGTAGGGAGGCAGGTAAGGCAAGACCTGGTTTTGGTACTTTTTAGCGGTAAGTATATTTGGCTGTGTGTTTTGTCTATAAACAATTAAGGCACACAAATGTTTTAAAAAATTATTAATGTGGCTCTTGCTCACTTACATCTATTCAACTGAGTGTAGTTTATTTGCGTTATATGTGTTGATGCCTAACTGTTGTGTATCAGTTACTTATCTAATTGTATATAGCTCTATGTTTGTATTTATATGTTTTGTCTCAATAAAGTATATTTATTAAATTGTTAGTTAATGTTTGCCACAATACTAAATAACAAATTAGTGTGCCCTAAGCAGGAATTTTTTTGGGGTTGTTTTTGTTTTTTAAAATGTTGATTTTGTTTTGAAGTTGTGAATTTAATTTGTAAGCTCTTTACCACAACATAATGGACATTGAGTAATGTCAGCCAATTAGCCTAACACACATTGCCTAACAACAAGCATAAACACTATTTTGAACAGAATTATGTCTGTGATGATGGAAACCTTCAAGTTAATAATGATGCTATAGTTTACCCAACACGTGTGTGATAACTGAAGGAATGATCCTGTTACACTGACAGTCAATTACAAATAACACATTGCATATCAATCATTTGGCACATTTATTACTGTACAACATGTTGTTTCTTCTCCAGCAATGCAATTTTGTTGACATATGATTGTGAAGAATGTGGCTCCGGCTGCAGGGTTGGTTATTTCCTAGGGTGTTTTTTGGTGGCAGATGTGGGTTTGGTTAGGACATTAGAGCGGGTTCTGCTTGATCTTCGAACTGGTGATGAAATTGGGGTCTGAGTATGTGTGTTGGTACCTGAGCTGGATCCTTGTTGGTGTGTTGCCAACAAATTCATATTTTGACTGAGGTTGGCCAGGGTTGCGGTAAGTTGTGGCTGTTGTGTTGTTGTCTATGATGCGGGACATGGTTTCGGATATAATTTGGTTGGTTTGAATTAACTGAATGAGGGCTTGTTGATGGCGGTGTTGCTCACCGATTATGCGCTAAAAGGTAACAATAAGTTGGCTGTTATCTGCTCTCATCTGCTCCATACTGTTTGCGACTCTGCATAGCTGGACATTGAGCCTGCTTGTGTTTCTACAAAGTCTCGGTAGATGATGGGGCAGACTGGCCAGGTATTGGGTGTGTGTGCGTAGACACTCATGATTATGTGCCTGTTGTTGTGTCCAATTTTCCCAAAAGGATGGGTTAGGTTGTGGCTGGGGGGTTGTTTGGCTCAATTGGGGGTGTGGTGACATTTGGGGTGGAGGGCTAATTTCCGGAGGCGTGGTAGGTTGATTTATGTCTATTGCTTGCAGGTGGAGGGTGTATGTTTCCTATATTTCAGATTCCTGCTGGGGTTCCTGGAGCATGATGTCTGGTTCTGTATGGAGTTTAAGGGGACAACATTTCAGGAAATGTTTTACTTATGTTGTTTTTATTCTTTAATGAAACTTTCATGACTTGTTTGCCAAACAATTTACTAAAGATAAAGTGGATGTGCCCCAATACTCATATTGTAAAGCAAAAAGGCAAATTAGGTTGTTTTTTAGCCAAAAAACTTTCAACAAAAAAAGGTACACATGTTTGCCAAAGCCTACACTTACTTGACAAACACACCGAGCTACAAAGTGACCACAAAACACAAATTAGAGTTTACATCCACCATATGGTACTTGCATTAAAATAGAAAACACTAAATTACTATATGAATACACTAACCATTGTGAAAGGGTGTGAATCTAGCACAAACAATATTTTTTATCATTTAAAAAAAAAATGTAAACACAATACAACTGTAAGGGGCAAGAGAACACTCTAAATTTACGCAATTTGTAAAGAGGAGATTGTAACCTTTTAATTTAGCAAGCCATGTGCTTCCTGCTGTGGACCAGAGCTAGGATTAGTGGATAATTTTTATGTTCTGTATTTTGTGTGCAAAAACAGTGTGTGTGTAAGTTTAATTTTGTTTGAGTTTTGTTTTCTCACCAGACAGCTGAGGGGATTGTGGACTCTCCAAAATGTGCTCTGGTGGCTGAGGCAACACAGTCGAGATACGACGTTGGGGTGGGCTTAATGCTGGTGTTGGTGCCACATCAGGACGACGTCTCTTGCTAGACCTGTTTGTGTGGCTGCCAGACCCCTGTGAAGGACGTCTTTGTGGACTGTGATGCGATGTAGAAGTTGGACCTATGGGATAAATCAAACATTAGAATGTTTGTTAATTTTGTTGTGGCCACATTCAGTGCTGCCAATTTATGCTTACCTGCAGGGCTTAAAGTGGTCCTGGTGAGGTGGTGGAACTCATGGAGGAAGACCATGGAGGCACCAGGACCTGAGGAAGGAGTAGGTGGCTGCAGCTCATCAGCAACACTAGTGCCGTCTGTATCATTGATTGACGCAGATGATGGGGTGGGCATTTCTGTTGGAATTACTGTGCAGGGCAATGGAGGAGGAGGAACTAGTTCCCCTTACCATTACAGGTGGTGGAACTCAGTTCCACCTCGTTCCCCCCCACTTTAACCCCTGCTTACCTGTATCGCCAGCATCCACAGCTCTTGCCAGTGTTGCTTGTGTCCTGGAAGTGGTGGCTTGCTTTCGTACTGTAAAAATGTGAAGTTTGTGTTTATTCCCATTATTGACATTGTTTCATTTTGTAAGCAGGAACATTTTGTGATGTGGCCATCTGATTACCATTATGAGTAAACTTTAAAAGCAATAACTCAAAACATAATGGGTTGCTTCATTGTGTGTGTCTAGTCTAATGAGGTACCATTTCCAAAGACAAAAACATAGGCCCTCATTCCGAGTCGTTCGCTCGGTATTTTTCATCGCATCGCAATGAAAATCCGCTTAGTACGCATGCGCAATATTCGCACTGCGACTGCGCCAAGTAATTTAACAATGAAGATAGTATTTTTACTCACGGCTTTTTCATCGCTCCGGCGATCGTAATGTGATTGACAGGAAATGGGTGTTACTGGGCGGAAACACGGCGTTTTATGGGCGTGTGGATGAAAACGCTACCGTTTCCGGAAAAAACGCAGGAGTGGCTGGAGAAACGGGGGAGTGTCTGAGCGAACGCTGGGTGTGTTTGTGACGTCAAACCAGGAACGACAAGCACTGAACTGATCGCACAGGCAGAGTAAGGTTGAAGTTACTCAGAAACTGCAAAGTAGTTTGTAATCGCAATATTGCGATTACATCGGTCGCAATTTTAAGAAGCTAAGATACACTCCCAGTAGGCGTAGGCTTAGCGTGTGTAACTCTGCTAAATTCGCCTTGCGACCGATCAACTCGGAATGAGGGCCATAGTCCAAGGTGTTTATTTTTCCATGGCCAACAGCTCAATATACAACAAGGTTTTTTTTTGTGTGCCTTTAATACCCAAAAAAAACAAAAACATTTAAAATGAATAGGCCAAAAAAATTAAAGGCAAAGTGGTTATAAAAGGAAAATACAATACTTAGCCAGCTAGACTAACAACATATTGGCCCTCATTCCGAGTTGATCGGTCGGTATTTTTCATCGCATCGCAATGAAAATCCGCTTAGTACGCATGCGCAATATTCGCACTGCGACTGCGCCAAGTAATTTAACAATGAAGATAGTATTTTTACTCACGGCTTTTTCATCGCTCCGGCAATCGGAATGTGATTGACAGGAAATGGGTGTTACTGGGCGGAAACACGGCGTTTTATGGGCGTGTGGATGAAAACGCTACCGTTTCCGGAAAAAACGCAGGAGTGGCTGGAGAAACGGAGGAGTGGCTGGGCGAACGCTGGGTGTGTTTGTGACGTCAAACCAGGAACGACAAGCACTGAACTGATCGCACAGGCAGAGTAAGGTTGAAGTTACTCAGAAACTGCAAAGTAGTTTGTAATCGCAATATTGCGAATACATCGGTCGCAATTTTAAGAAGCTAAGATACACTCCCAGTAGGCGTAGGCTTAGCGTGTGTAACTCTGCTAAATTCGCCTTGCGACCGATCAACTCGGAATGAGGGCCCTTGTCCACAAAGGCCGCAAAATAACAACATACATTATCCAAATAAAACACCAACCTAAAAAAAACAAAAAACCTCACAACCCGTGACTCACACGTAACTAATGAACCTTTAAAAATGAAACCATACAGGGAAGAACTCACATCTTACAAAATGTTTAAAAAAACACACACAAAATAAAAGCTGAAGTTCCATAAAATCCAAACACTTCACTATACAAAGACAAGTTCCTAAAATAAAATACACAAATAGCAAAGCTCTTTTAAACATATAACTATATTACAAATAAAATATAATTAATCAAATACTAATAAGGCACAAACACATATGCAAATATAAAACACAATTAAGCAAAAATACTCACCATCCTGCCTAGGACGATCCAAATCCCAGATATTAGTGGCACCAACAACTTCATGCGGAATAAGGGTCCGCACAGGTTCCTCCCACTCCAGATAAGACTTAGCCTCCTTTGCCATCTTTGCCTTGACACGGCGCTTGATGTCGTAGAATCTCTTCCGACACGTGTCCTCGGTTCTCTTGACCACACCCTCACTGTTTACTGCTGCTACTACCTTCCCCCACAGAACAGTTTTCCTGTGTGAAGGAACCCTGGCCGCATCACGCCCAAACAGCTGGCGATGATGGTGCATCAACTCATGCACCAAAGCCATATTTTCTGCATAGCTAAATTTACTCCACCTCCACCTCACTCACCTCCTCCCTCTCACTCACGTCCTCCCTCTCACTCACCTCTGACTGGGACATAATAATGACAAACAACAAATAACACTGAGAAAAAAAAACACAAAACACAACCCTCACACACACTCACACACACACTCATAAACAAACAATGACAAGAGACTGTAAATAAAAAAAAACACTAAAAATGAAACAAACTTTAAAGCAACTACACAACAAGTATCACAAGACTGCTTACACACACAATACAGCACTCAACAATCGCCAAAAATCACCAAAACCTACCAACAAATCACCAACTCCAAATCCACAACTTCCTCTCACCTCTCCACTAGCTAAACCCATGAGGTGCGGCTGGTTGGGGGCGTTTTTATACTAATGAGCACAGACACTCCTCCATCACAAACACAACCAATCATGGACGAGTGACGAAAACGAAAGTCAGAAATTAACGCGGCCGGGAAGGGACAAAAAGTCTGCCGTGTAAAATAGAATTAAGAATCCGTAAAATAACACAAATATACGGCCGCAAATACAGTAATCGGCCGCGTTCACATTGAACAAAATACGAATAACATCGACATCGGAAAGTACAAAAACACAAAATACGAAAGCATAATAAATTAGTTGTAAAAAAAAAAGTTGCAAATTAACACTCCCGGTTGTATTCGTGTTTAATTTTCAACCTAATTCTGAAAATTAAGAATTTTAGTAAATATACCCCTTTGTTGGAGTGCTGCAATGTGATTTGTGCTTTGACGTTATTGGGTGTTAGATGTTCTTCCCACTAATTGATTAATTGATTGGAGTATAAGCAGCTGATTTAATGATTGCTTTTTTTTTGTCAGGGAGAGAACAGAGGTGAAGCAGTTGTGAGCTGGGAATACAGGGAGTGTCAGGGAGAGAGCAGAGGTGAGGCAGCTGTGAGCTGGGAATACAGGGAGTGTCAGGGAGAGAGCAGAGGTGAGGCAGCTGTGAGCTGGGAATACAGGTAGTGTCAGGGAGAGAGCAGAGGTGAGGCAGCTGTGAGCTGGGGATACAGGGACTGTCAGGGAAAGAGCAGAGGTGAGGCAGCTGTGAGCTGGAAATACAGGGACTGTCAGGGAGAGAGCAGAGGTGGGGCAGCTGTGAGGTGGGAATACAGGGAGTGTCAGGGAGAGAGCAGAGGTGAGGCAGCTGTGAGCTGGGAATACAGGGAGTGTCAGGGAGAGAGCAGAGGTGAGGCAGCTGTGAGCTGGGAATACAGGGAGTGTCAGGGAGAGAGCAGAGGTGAGGCAGCTGTGAGCTGGAAGTACAGGGACTGTCAGGGAAAGAGCAGAGGTGAGGCAGCTGTGAGCTGGCAATACAGGTAGTGTCAGGGAGAGAGCAGAGGTGAGGCAGCTGTAAGCTGGCAATACAGGGAGTGTCAGGGAGAGAGCAGAGGTGAGGCAGCTATGAGCTGGGAATATAGATAGTGTCAGGGAGAGAGCAGAGGTGAGGCAGTTGTGAGCTGAGAATACAGGGACTGTCAGGGAGAGAGCAGAGGCGAGGCAGTTGTGAGCTGGGAATACAGGGACTGTCAGGGAGAGAGCAGAGGTGAGACATCCCCACCCCCATATCCCTGCCCCCAGATATGGGGGCATGGATGCAATGTGGTTAATAATACTGCAAAACACAGCACAAGGGGAGGAGTCATTAGATCTGCCTCACTAAGGAGGCGTGGCCTGATACAGAGTTCCCCAGGAAGTTCCCCAGTACCCAACCAGGGGCAGCCAACACAGGGCCGGCTCCAGGCATGTTCGACTAGAGCGGCCGCGCGGGGCGCCACTCTTACAGGGCGCCGCACGCTGCGGCCGCCATTTTCCTGCCTGGAGCCAGCCTCTGTGTGTCCGACTCCGACTCCCGGCCGCTTGTGTGCGCGCTATGCAGCGCGCTGTGCGGCGCCGGCGTCTGACGTTAAACGCCGGCGCCGCGCAGCGTGCATAGCGCGCACACAGTTTTGTTCCTCCGTCCGCGGCCCGCCCACAGCAGTATTCCCGGCTCCCAGCAGCACCGCAGTGTCAGTGACAGACAGGTAAGTTAAAATCTGTCTGGCACTGTGTGGGGCCGTTTATTTTTCTGGCACTGTGGGGGCATTATTTTTCTGGCACTGTGGGGGCATATCTGCACTGTGGGGGCATTATTTTTCTGGCACTGTGGGGGCATATCTGCACTGTGGGGGCATTATTTTTGTGGCACTGTGGGGGCATTGTTTTTCTGGCACTGTGGGGGCATATCTGCACTGTGGGGGCATTATTTTTCTGGCACTGTGGGGGCATATCTGCACTGTGGGGGCATTATTTTTCTGGCACTGTGGGGGCATATCTGCACTGTGGGGGCATTATGTTTCTGGCACTGTGGGGGCATTATTTTTCTGGCACTGTGGGGGCATATCTGCACTGTGGGGGCATTATTTTTCTGGCACTGTGGGGGCATTATTTTTCTGGCACTGTGGGGGCATATCTGCACTGTGGGCATTATTTTTATGGCACTGTGGGGGCATATCTGCACTGTGGGGGCATTATTTTTCTGGCACTGTGGGGGCATATCTGCACTGTGGGGGCATTATTTTTCTGGCACTGTGGGGGCATATCTGCACTGTGGGGGCATTTATGTTTCTGGCACTGGGGGCATTTATGTATCTGGCACTGTGGGGGCATATCTGCACTGTGGGGGCTTTTATGTTTTGTGGCACGGCGGGCATTTATTTATCTGGCACTGTGGGGGCATTTATGTTTTGTGGCACTGGGGGCATTTATGTATCTGGCACTTATGTATCTGGCACTGTGGGGTCATTGATGCATCTGGCACTGTGGGGGCACTTATGTATCTGGCATTGTGTGGTCATTTATGTATCTGGCATTGTGGGGGCATTTATGTATCTGGCACTGGGGGCATATCTGCACTGTGTGGCCATTTATGTATCTGGCACTGCTGGGGGGCATGTCACGTGTAGCTGGCACTGCTGGGGGGTATGTCACGTGTAGCTGGCATTGCTGGGGGGCATGTCACGTGTAGCTGGCACTGCTGGGGGGCATATCATGTAGTGTATCTACTAGGCGTCTGTGGCTAGGCAATGTGTCTATCGTGCGCTGCCTGGCGCAAAGTGTCTATCGTGCGCTGCCTGGCGCAAAGTGTCTATCGTGCTCTGCCTGGCGCAAAGTGTCTATCGTGCTCTGCCTGGCGCAAAGTGTCTAACGTGCTCTGCCTGGCGCAAAGTGTATAGGAGGTTCTACCTGGTGCAATGTGTATTAGCTGCACTACTATGTGGTGTAATGCGAATTGCCACTACTCTGTGGTCATGCACCTTCCCCACGAAGCAACGGCCCTAAATTTTTGCTGCGCGCCTTCGGCGCGCACTGTCCCTGCTTCAGCTTGTGGGTGGATGAGCACCAAGCATTACAGTATGTACATCATTTTGCCCTCCTTACTTAAAAATGTGCCCTCCTTGTGATCAGCACCCTGCCCTAAAACGTGAACACTATCATGTGTAGCTGGCACTGCTGGGGGTCTATTGTGTGTAGCTGGCACTGCTGGGGGTCTATTGTGTGTAGCTGGCACTGTTGAGGGGCATGTCATGTGTAGCTGGCACTGCTGCGGGGCATGTCATGTGTAGCTGGCACTGCTGCGGGGCATGTCATGTGTAGCTGGCACTGCTGCGGGGCATGTCATGTGTTGCTGGCACTGCTGCGGGGCATGTCATGTGTAGCTGGCACTGCTGCGGGGCATGTCATGTGTTGCTGGCACTGCTGCGGGGCATGTCATGTGTAGCTGGCACTACACTGGAGACATTGTGTGTAAGGAACACTACTGTGGCTGTTCTGCATAAGGCTGCTAATTGTGTGCATAGAGGGGGTGTGAAAAAATATATTTATTTATAGTTTAATAATATGAAGTTGCGAGGCCACACCCACTTTCCCAGGAGGCCACGCCCACTTTTCCCGAAACGCGCGCGCCTTCGGCGCGCGCATAGGGGTTGGGGGGCGCTTTTACATTTTCTCGCACAGGGTGCTAGTAGGCCTGGAGCCGGCCCTGAGCCAACATAAAGGAGAAGCTGATGATCAAGACGGCTAACAATCGGGAACGTGCTGGTGAGTGTCTGCTGCGGTTGGGCATAGGGGGAACATGGCTGGCCCACTACCCTCCTGTGGGCAACATACCACCCTGCAAGCGCCAGGCATGGACCCAGCTATTTATAAGCAGTTAGAAGCTCATGTAATTATGATCAGTGGCCAGAAAGAAGGGATTGGGATTATGAGGAAGAACCCAGCAGATAAAACAGGTTCATGTAGTACAGTGATTTTCAAAACATTTTAGTGCTCTCAGCCCAATCATCTATGGCCCATATAATTTTTTACCTACAACTTTCTGCAACAAAACTGACTACATGTTATTAGTTGGGAAGAAGAAAAACATTGTGCTGGTTTATTCTGTATATAGGGTAACAAAATATACAGTATGTAACAAAATATACCTTTGCATAATGCCCCCATCAGGTTAATCTACGTGTGTGTAAATCTGGCTCTGATACCAGTCAGTGCCTCTCCAGCCATTGACCTCACCGCACGTCACTGCTGCACATTCAGTAACAGATACCTGTATGCTGTAATGACAAAGCCACAGTAATGTAATAGTACTGTCCATGTAAATCCTCTGCACTAATATCCCACATCCCTACATACTGTACCAGCTCCTACCTGGATGGTGGAGGCGGGCTGCAGCTGGCCGTGCTGCCTCCTCCCCTCTGTCTGATGTTCTGCCCTGGTCCCCACCACCGGCCAGGTCCCAGCATCTGTACAGTGCAACTGAAAGGCGGCGGGACGGGAGCATGTCCACAAGCGGTGACTGCATCAGCAGCAACCCATAAAAGCCCGGTAGCGATGAAGATGAGACAGGGAGTGGCTTCCTACAGGAAGCCTGATCTCTGCTAATGGCAGCCTGGTCTGACAGCCCCAGAGGGGCTATGTGGGTGACTGGCACATAGCATATCCAATAGGAAGTCACTGCCAGTCACCGACTACAACGGGCTTACTGCAGTGGTGGATTTTACTAGTGGAGCTGCAGTCCTACAACCCATAGGTAAAATCCGCCACAGCTTATACCTGATGTTGGGACTGAGGAGGAGCAGTGGTCTACCTGCTCTAACATGGAGGGAAAATAGAATGAAAGAGAAAACATTACACATGTGAGAGGTCTTGTTGGCTTACTTATTGACCCACTCTTGTATATATTAGAGATGAGCGCCTGAAATTGTTCGGGTTTTGTGTTTTGGTTTTGGGTTCGGTTCCGCGGCCGTGTTTTGGGTTCGAACGCGTTTTGGCAAAACCTCACCGAATTTTTTTTGTCGGATTCGGGTGTGTTTTGGATTCGGGTGTTTTTTTCAAAAAACACTAAAAAACAGCTTAAATCATAGAATTTGGGGGTCATTTTGATCCCAAAGTATTATTAACCTCAAAAACCATAATTTACACTCATTTTCAGTCTATTCTGAATACCTCACACCTCACAATATTATTTTTAGTCCTAAAATTTGCACCGAGGTCGCTGTGTGAGTAAGATAAGCGACCCTAGTGGCCGACACAAACACCGGGCCCATCTAGGAGTGGCACTGCAGTGTCACGCAGGATGTCCCTTCCAAAAAACCCTCCCCAAACAGCACATGATGCAAAGAAAAAAAGAGGCGCAATGAGGTAGCTGTGTCAGTAAGATTAGCAACCCTAGTGGCCGACACAAACACCGGGCCCATCTAGGAGTGGCACTGCAGTGTCACGCAGGATGGCCCTTCCAAAAAACCCTCCCCAAACAGCACATGACGCAAAGAAAAAAAGAGGCGCAATGAGGTAGCTGTGTCAGTAAGATTAGCGACCCTAGTGGCCGACACAAACACCGGGCCCATCTAGGAGTGGCACTGCAGTGTCACGCAGGATGTCCCTTCCAAAAAACCCTCCCCAAACAGCACATGACGCAAAGAAAAAAAGAGGCGCAATGAGGTAGCTGTGTGAGTAAGATTAGCGACCCTAGTGGCCGACACAAACACCGGGCCCATCTAGGAGTGGCACTGCAGTGTCACGCAGGATGTCCCTTCCAAAAAACCCTCCCCAAACAGCACATGACGCAAAGAAAAAAAGAGGCGCAATGAGGTAGCTGACTGTGTGAGTAAGATTAGCGACCCTAGTGGCCGACACAAACACCGGGCCCATCTAGGAGTGGCACTGCAGTGTCACGCAGGATGTCCCTTCCAAAAAACCCTCCCCAATCAGCACATGATGCAAAGAAAAAGAAAAGAAAAAAGAGGTGCAAGATGGAATTGTCCTTGGGCCCTCCCACCCACCCTTATGTTGTATAAACAAAACAGGACATGCACACTTTAACCAACCCATCATTTCAGTGACAGGGTCTGCCACACGACTGTGACTGATATGACGGGTTGGTTTGGACCCCCCCCAAAAAAGAAGCAATTAATCTCTCCTTGCACAAACTGGCTCTACAGAGGCAAGATGTCCACCTCATCTTCACCCTCCGATATATCACCGTGTACATCCCCCTCCTCACAGATTATCAATTCGTCCCCACTGGAATCCACCATCTCAGCTCCCTGTGTACTTTGTGGAGGCAATTGCTGCTGGTCAATGTCTCCGCGGAGGAATTGATTATAATTCATTTTAATGAACATCATCTTCTCCACATTTTCTGGATGTAACCTCGTACGCCGATTGCTGACAAGGTGAGCGGCGGCACTAAACACTCTTTCGGAGTACACACTTGTGAGAGGGCAACTTAGGTAGAATAAAGCCAGTTTGTGCAAGGGCCTCCAAATTGCCTCTTTTTCCTGCCAGTATAAGTACGGACTGTGTGACGTGCCTACTTGGATGCGGTCACTCATATAATCCTCCACCATTCTATCAATGTTGAGAGAATCATATGCAGTGACAGTAGACGACATGTCCGTAATCGTTGTCAGGTCCTTCAGTCCGGACCAGATGTCAGCATCAGCAGTCGCTCCAGACTGCCCTGCATCACCGCCAGCGGGTGGGCTCGGAATTCTGAGCCTTTTCCTCGCACCCCCAGTTGCGGGAGAATGTGAAGGAGGAGATGTTGACAGGTCGCGTTCCGCTTGACTTGACAATTTTGTCACCAGCAGGTCTTTCAACCCCAGCAGACTTGTGTCTGCCGGAAAGAGAGATCCAAGGTAGGCTTTAAATCTAGGATCGAGCACGGTGGCCAAAATGTAGTGCTCTGATTTCAACAGATTGACCACCCGTGAATCCTTGTTAAGCGAATTAAGGGCTGCATCCACAAGTCCCACATGCCTAGCGGAATCGCTCCCTTTTAGCTCCTTCTTCAATGCCTCCAGCTTCTTCTGCAAAAGCCTGATGAGGGGAATGACCTGACTCAGGCTGGCAGTGTCTGAACTGACTTCACGTGTGGCAAGTTCAAAGGGCATCAGAACCTTGCACAACGTTGAAATCATTCTCCACTGCACTTGAGACAGGTGCATTCCACCTCCTATATCGTGCTCAATTGTATAGGCTTGAATGGCCTTTTGCTGCTCCTCCAACCTCTGAAGCATATAGAGGGTTGAATTCCACCTCGTTACCACTTCTTGCTTCAGATGATGGCAGGGCAGGTTCAGTAGTTTTTGGTGGTGCTCCAGTCTTCTGTACGTGGTGCCTGTACGCCGAAAGTGTCCCGCAATTTTTCTGGCCACCGACAGCATCTCTTGCACGCCCCTGTTGTTTTTTAAAAAATTCTGCACCACCAAATTCAAGGTATGTGCAAAACATGGGACGTGCTGGAATTTGCCCATATTTAATGCACACACAATATTGCTGGCGTTGTCCGATGCCACAAATCCACAGGAGAGTCCAATTGGGGTAAGCCATTCCGCGATGATCTTCCTCAGTTGCCGTAAGAGGTTTTCAGCTGTGTGCGTATTCTGGAAAGCGGTGATACAAAGCGTAGCCTGCCTAGGAAAGAGTTGGCGTTTGCGAGATGCTGCTACTGGTGCCGCCGCTGCTGTTCTTGCGGCGGGAGTCCATACATCTACCCAGTGGGCTGTCACAGTCATATAGTCCTGACCCTGCCCTGCTCCACTTGTCCACATGTCCGTGGTTAAGTGGACATTGGGTACAACTGCATTTTTTAGGACACTGGTGAGTCTTTTTCTGACGTCCGTGTACATTCTCGGTATCGCCTGCCTAGAGAAGTGGAACCTAGATGGTATTTGGTAACGGGGGCACACTGCCTCAATAAATTGTCTAGTTCCCTGTGAACTAACGGCGGATACCGGACGCACGTCTAACACCAACATAGTTGTCAAGGCCTCAGTTATCCGCTTTGCAGTAGGATGACTGCTGTGATATTTCATCTTCCTCGCAAAGGACTGTTGAACAGTCAATTGCTTACTGGAAGTAGTACAAGTGGGCTTACGACTTCCCCTCTGGGATGACCATCGACTCCCAGCGGCAACAACAGCAGCGCCAGCAGCAGTAGGCGTTACACGCAAGGATGCATCGAAGGAATCCCAGGCAGGAGAGGACTCGTCAGAATTGCCAGTGACATGGCCTGCAGGACTATTGGCATTCCTGGGGAAGGAGGAAATTGACACTGAGGGAGTTGGTGGGGTGGTTTGCGTGAGCTTGGTTACAAGAGGAAGGGATTTACTGGTCAGTGGACTGCTTCCGCTGTCACCCAAAGTTTTTGAACTTGTCACTGACTTATTATGAATGCGCTGCAGGTGACGTATAAGGGAGGATGTTCCGAGGTGGTTAACGTCCTTACCCCTACTTATTACAGCTTGACAAAGGGAACACACGGCTTGACACCTGTTGTCCGCATTTCTGGTGAAATACCTCCACACCGAAGAGCTGATTTTTTTGGTATTTTCACCTGGCATGTCAACGGCCATATTCCTCCCACGGACAACAGGTGTCTCCCCGGGTGCCTGACTTAAACAAACCACCTCACCATCAGAATCCTCCTGGTCAATTTCCTCCCCAGCGCCAGCAACACCCATATCCTCCTCATCCTGGTGTACTTCAACACTGACATCTTCAATCTGACTATCAGGAACTGGACTGCGGGTGCTCCTTCCAGCACTTGCAGGGGGCGTGCAAATGGTGGAAGGCGCATGCTCTTCACGTCCAGTGTTGGGAAGGTCAGGCATCGCAACCGACACAATTGGACTCTCCTTGTGGATTTGGGATTTCGAAGAATGCACAGTTCTTTGCTGTGCTGCTTTTGCCAGCTTGAGTCTTTTCATTTTTCTAGCGAGAGGCTGAGTGCTTCCATCCTCATGTGAAGCTGAACCACTAGCCATGAACATAGGCCAGGGCCTCAGCCGTTCCTTGCCACTCCGTGTGGTAAATGGCATATTGGCAAGTTTACGCTTCTCCTCCGACAATTTTATTTTAGGTTTTGGAGTCCTTTTTTTTCTGATATTTGGTGTTTTGGATTTGACATGCTCTGTACTATGACATTGGGCATCGGCCTTGGCAGACGACGTTGCTGGCATTTCATCGTCTCGGCCATGACTAGTGGCAGCAGCTTCAGCACGAGGTGGAAGTGGATCTTGATCTTTCCCTAATTTTGGAACCTCAACATTTTTGTTCTCCATATTTTAATAGGCACAACTAAAAGGCACCTCAGGTAAACAATGGAGATGGATACTAGTATACAATTATGGACTGCCTGCCGACTGCAGACACAGAGGTAGCCACAGCCGTGAACTACCGTACTGTACTGTGTCTGCAGCTAATATAGACTGGTTGATAAAGAGAAGATGTCTATGTAACTATGTATGTATAAAGAAGACTGAAAAAAATCCACGGTTAGGTGGTATACAATTATGGACGGACTGCCTGCCGAGTGCAGACACAGAGGTAGCCACAGCCGTGAACTACCGTACTGTACTGTGTCTGCAGCTAATATAGACTGGTTGATAAAGAGAAGATGTCTATGTAACTATGTATGTATAAAGAAGAATGAAAAAAATCCACGGTTAGGTGGTATTACAATTATGGACGGACTGCCTGCCGAGTGCAGAGACACAGCGGTAGCCACAGCCGTGAACTACCGTACTGTGTCTGCTGCGACTGGATGATAAATGATATAAAAAATATATATATATCACTACTGCAGCCGGACAGGTATATATTATATATTATATAATGACGGACCTGCTGGACACTGTCTGTCAGCAGAATGAGTTTTATTTTTATAGAATAAAAAAAAAAAAACACACAAGTGAAGTCACACGACGAGTGTTTAACTTTTTCAGGCAATCACAATATAAGTATACTACTAACTATACTGGTGGTCAGTGTGGTCAGGTCACTGGTCAGTCACACTGGCAGTGGCACTCCTGCAGCAAAAGTGTGCACTGTTTAATTTTAATATAATATGTACTCCTGGCTCCTGCTATAACCTATAACTGGCACTGCAGTAGTGCTCCCCAGTCTCCCCCACAATTATAAGCTGTGTGAGCTGAGCAGTCAGACAGATATATAATATATATAGATGATGCAGCACACTGGCCTGAGCCTGAGCAGTGCACACAGATATGGTATGTGACTGACTGAGTCACTGTGTGTATCGCTTTTTTCAGGCAGAGAACGGATATATTAAATAAACTGCACTGTGTGTCTGGTGGTCACTCACTATATAATATATTATGTACTCCTGGCTCCTGCTATAACCTATAACTGGCACTGCAGTAGTGCTCCCCAGTCTCCCCCACAATTATAAGCTGTGTGAGCTGAGCAGTCAGACAGATATATATAATATTATATATAGATAATAGATGATGCAGCACACTGGCCTGAGCCTGAGCAGTGCACACAGATATGGTATGTGACTGACTGAGTCACTGTGTGTATCGCTTTTTTCAGGCAGAGAACGGATATATTAAATAAACTGCACTGTGTGTCTGGTGGTCACTCACTATATAATATATTATGTACTCCTGGCTCCTGCTATAACCTATAACTGGCACTGCAGTAGTGCTCCCCAGTCTCCCCCACAATTATAAGCTGTGTGAGCTGAGCAGTCAGACAGATATATATAATATTATATATAGATAATAGATGATGCAGCACACTGGCCTGAGCCTGAGCAGTGCACACAGATATGGTATGTGACTGACTGAGTCACTGTGTGTATCGCTTTTTTCAGGCAGAGAACGGATATATTAAATAAACTGCACTGTGTGTCTGGTGGTCACTCACTATATAATATATTATGTACTCCTGGCTCCTGCTATAACCTATAACTGGCACTGCAGTAGTGCTCCCCAGTCTCCCCCACAATTATAAGCTGTGTGAGCTGAGCAGTCAGACAGATATATATAATATTATATATAGATAATAGATGATGCAGCACACTGGCCTGAGCCTGAGCAGTGCACACAGATATGGTATGTGACTGAGTCACTGTGTGCTGTGTATCGCTTTTTTCAGGCAGAGAACGGATTATAAAGTAAACTGCACTGTCCTCACTAGTAAACTCTCTCCACTCAGTCTCTACACTTCTACAGTAACAGTACTCCTCCTAGTCAGCTCCAGTAAATCTCTCTCAGTCTCTTATAATCTAAATGGAGAGGACGCCAGCCACGTCCTCTCCCTATCAATCTCAATGCACGTGTGAAAATGGCGGCGACGCGCGGCTCCTTATATAGAATCCGAGTCTCGCGATAGAATCCGAGCCTCGCGAGAATCCGACAGCGTCATGATGACGTTCGGGCGCGCTCGGGTTAACCGAGCAAGGCGGGAAGATCCGAGTCGCTCGGACCCGTGAAAAAAAACATGAAGTTCTGGCGGGTTCGGATTCAGAGAAACCGAACCCGCTCATCTCTAGTATATATATATATATATATATATATATATATAGTCCATACCAGCCGGCACTCCCATCAATAGTGACAACTTCGCCCCGTGCCTGGATATCAAACAGCATGCAGATCCAAAACAAACGGCACTGGAGGCTTGTATATGCAAAAGAGAAATGTATTGGAGGTAGACGTTTCGGAGCTCACGCCCCGTCCTCAGTACCAAATACATTAACTGTATTTGGTACTGAGGACGGGGTGTGAGCTCCGAAACGTCTACCTCCAATACATTTCTCTTTTGCATATACAAGCCTCCAGTGCCGTTTGTTTTGGATCTATATATATATATATATATATATATATATATTTATTTCTGCAGCGGGGTACACTGGGCTCCACAAGGAAAGACATAGGGGTGTAGAGTAGGATCTTGATCCGAGGCACCAACAGGCTCAAAAGCTTTGACTGTTCCCAGAATGCATAGCGCCGCCTCCTCTATAACCCCGCCTCTCTGCACAGGAGTTTTGTAGTTGGTGCCGCAGATAGCAGGCACATAACAGAGGGGATGCTCTGGGCAGCCCTAAGAAGAGCTTTTTTGAGAAGAAAAGTGAAGACTTCAAGGGCAGCAGCGGTGGTACATGTCTAGTGACATTCACTGCTGCAGCTCCATCTCTCCCAGTGGTGCAAGTAGAAAAAACGTCTTACGGGTACGCAAAAATAAAACGGGTGTGGCCAAATGCCACATGGGGCGTGGCCAATGAAAATGGGGGCGTGATACACATATGGGGGGAGTGCCAGATACACATTGCCCCACAGTGCCAGATATACATTGCCCCACAGTGCCAGATACACATTGCCTCACTGTGCCAGATACACAAATGCCCCCAGAGTGCCAGACATAGGTGTGCGCAGGGGGGGTTCCTGGTGCGCACAGGCACCCCCTAATGTCTGGCACCACGATCTCACATGCCTGATGCAGCGATCGCCGAGCAGGCTGATTACTGTCCCCTCTGCGCTGCACCCTGTCAGGACTGCATTACTGACTGGACGCCTGGGTTAATCAAGGGTGCCACTGCCACCGGCTTTCAAATTCCCAGCTCCACCACCATGTACAAAAACAGCGTGATGTGACGTGATTACGTCATGCTGCTCGCATGCCCTCCCGTCACACCCACCACATACACATCTCTCTCCTTCTATGCTATGCCAATGCCAGCCACTGATGAGGAGCAGCATGCAGCCAGCGTTCCTCTTAGGAAGACAAATTCAATACTGGCAGACGGCCGGCAGCATTGACACGTCACTAGTTTTTCCAGGAGCAGCAGTACTAGTCTGCGACTGTCAGTGTCAGTGAGTGACTGATTTGTAAGTAAGCTGCTGCAGCTTGCAGGTGAAAGAGAGGGGGAGCCAGACCAGGCTGAGGAGGAGCAGTGGAATTGCAGTTAATGCCATCAGGGGTGCTTGTTTGGTGCACACCACAACATCTGACAATATATCTGCTTTATTAGGATTGGTACAAAGGTGTATATTTTATGCGTTGACCATCAATAGATAGTGCTAGACATGCCCAAAAGGCGGTGCTAGACACACCCCTCCGACGGTGCACCCCCTAATAAAATGTGCTGCGCACGCCAGTGGTGCCAGATACACAAATGCCCCCAGAGTGCCAGATATACATTGCCCCACAGTGCCAGATACACATTGCCTCACTGTGCCAGATACACAAATGCCCCCAGAGTGCCAGATACACAAATGCCCCCAGAGTGCCAGATATACACTGCCTCACAGTGCCAGATATACATTGCCTCACAGTGTCAGATACACATTGCCTCACAGTGCCAGATACACAAATGCCCCCAGAGTGCCAGATATACATTGCCTCACAGTGTCAGACACACATGTCCCCCCAGTGCCAGATATCCCCCAGTGCCAGGTACACAAGTCCCCCCCAGTGCCAGATATCCCCAGTGCCAGGTATAACATGCCCCCCCCCCCAGTGCCAGATATCCCCCAATGTCAGGTATACATACCCCCCCTCCCCCCTCCCCTGCTCACCGCTGCCGCTGCTGTCGCCGTCCTGTCTGTGTGAGGGAAGGAGAGCGCAGCCTGCACCCTCTCCTTCCCCTCAGTCTCCGGCGGGTGTCTCAGTTTAATTCAGCGTCGATCCGTGAGCCAATCAGAGCTCGCACCCGCGAGCTCTGATTGGCTCACGGATCGGCGCTGAATTAAACTGAGACAGCCGCCGGAGACTGAGGGGAAGGAGAGGCGCAGGCTGCGCTCTCATTCCCTCACATCAACGGCGGTGCGGCGGGGATGGCGGGGAGCAGCAGAGGGAGGGAGGGAAGAGGAGCGGTGGCCCGTCGGTGTGGGTACGGCGTACCCACGGCTAAATTCTTACGGGTACGCCGTACCCACCCGTACCCACACACTTGCACCGCTGATCTCTCCCTAGCGGCGCTGTACACTCCCGAGCCCTGGTTGCCGGATAACTACAGCAGGAGGCTTCGGTTTTCTTCTAAAGTCAGGCACACACGTGGCCGCGCTTCAGGAGGTGGTGAGTGGGTCCCGCTCGCGGGACCCGTACTTTATCGCGATCCAGCGTGGTCAGTGGGAGGCGGGCCGTGCGCGCTGGTGGTGGACACTGTGGTAGTACAGGCGATCCCACTAGATCACCAGGGCATGGGTGCAGGTCAGGTTTTCCCTTAAAACCATTTTACTAGTAGCCCACAGTACCCGGTGGTTTTGCCATAAGGCTTAGACCTGGAGCCCCTCCCCCAGCCCCAGGGTGCCATTTACAGCAAATGTTCCCGCCCTAGAGCTGCATGTCTGTCTCTTCCTCACTCCCTGTCAGTGTTTGGGCGCCATTTCTCTCAGCTACACTGTTACTGGGACTGCTTGGGCAAATCCTCCTGTGTAAAGCCTCCTGGTTGTCAGCGCTGTGACTTTACATGACACTTAAGTATTCTACATGTCAATTAGACAGTGTTAGTTAAGAAAGAGTGCATTTAGTCAGGGTTCTCTGGTACAAGTACCCTGTGATATTCATCCAGTTCTTACTGTGCAGTGTTATATCTATTGACTACATAGCTATATAAGCTGGTCCAGTGCAGTATTATTGTTAGTAATAACCTCTGCATTGTTTACATGTGACTATATGTGTGTGCATTAGCTTGCTGAGTGGTTTCCATTTCGTGTCTCTCACTCAACTTGCTATCCCTATATTCTATAACCTGAGGGGGCTTGGTGCGTCAGGTTTTATAATTATATAGGATTTTCACAAGATATACTCTAATACGTATTTTTCTCTGTGATTTTAGTCACCGTATCTATCCTGTACTCTGCTTGTGCTGACTACACTGCGCAGGGGTTTGGGCAAGAGATATTGTGCTGCTGCCAATTGTACTGTGCTACCTGATACTGCAAGTTATATCATGTCTGCTTCTTAAGGTAACGGTTCTGGGGCTGAACACACTGCCGGTGTTGCTGAAGCCACAGACCCCTATGATGAGACTATAGCAGCTGTGGGCTCTGGTGCTGGGGGCTCCTTGCCCCCCAGTGGGACTGTGGCAACGGGGGTTCATAATGACCCACCCTGGGCTACTTTCTCCACGCTTCTGCATACGCTAGTTACTAAACTAACACCCCCTATGGGACCTCCTATGCCGGTGCAACCTTATGTGGTCCCCGCAGCTAACCTGCCTTAGGCGGACAATTTATCTGCTCAATTGAAGCAGTTGAACCAGTCCTTGACTACTAAAAAGTCTGACACGCGCTCGCCTAAGACCAAGGGGTCCTCTAAGCGAGCTCTTATCTCCTCACAATCCACTGCTGTCACTGACACCTCGTCTGATGAAGATGGCGCTTACACTGACCCCACAGATTCTGACACAGATACTGCTGATGGGGAGGGTAGGTCACATGTGGATGTTCCTGATCTTTTGGAGGCTATTAAATTAATTTTACAGATTGCGGATGATCCCGAGCCATCCGCCCCTCCTAAGAAACCAGATAGGTTCAAGCGTCAGAAGGTGGTTAAACAAGTTTTACCTCACTCTGACCACCTAGTGGACATACGTCAGGAACCCTGGGAAAACCCGGGAAAGAAGTTTGTGCCTCAAAAGAAGATGCTGGCTCACTATCCCCTCGCACCAGAGCTGTCTAAAAATTGGGAAACGCCTCCTCCAGTAGACTCACATGTGGCTAGGATGGTGGTTTCCTCAGCTCTACCTGTCACTACCGTCACATCTCTAAAAGAGCCTACGGATAAACGTGTGGAGGGTTGTCTGAAAGCGAGTTACACCCTCACGGGTGCTGCACAAAGGCCCACTATTGCAGCAACATGGGCTGCAGAGGCTATTGAAGCATGGGCCTTGGAGTTAGAAGCTGAAATCTCTTCTGACCATGCTAGACAATGCTTGTCATATATTGTCACAGCTTCTCACTGTTTTAAAGAGGCGGCTTCTGATGCCGGTATACTAGCAGCCAAGGCCTCTACTACATCAGTCCTGGCTCGCCGGATATTGTAGCTGAGATCCTGGTCTGTGGATCTGGACTCTAGAACAACCCTGGAGGTACTTCCTTTCAAGGGAGATATTCTGTTTGGGGAGGACTTAAATAAGATAGTGGCTGATTTGGCTACTGCCAAAACTGCCTGTCTGCCAAGTACCGCTCCTTCTGTGCCGAAGGCTAAAGGTACTTCCTTTCGCCCCTTTTGTCCTTCAGGTAAAGCTAAAGGTCAGGCGTACAACAAGCAGGCCTGCACTTCCAAACCTGGTAAGCCGAAGCCCAAAAGAGCCTGGGCTGCCCGTCAGCCAGCTTCCAAGACCGATAAGCCTGCCGCCCAGGGTGGGGGGCCGGCTTCTGGGGTATACCCAGGAATGGTTGAAGACCACTTCAGATGCCTGGGTACGGGAAGTCGTCACTCGAGGTTACGCCATAGCCTCGAGTGGCGTAACCTTCAAAAACCGACCCCCTCATCGATTTTGCCGGACAGACGTCCCGTTGGACCAGACAAAGGCAAACACTCTACATTCGGTGGTACAGACCCTCCTGGATACAGGAGTCGTAGTACAGGTGCCTCTTGCTCAGAGGGGCCGGGGGTACTATTCTCCACTGTTTCTGGTCCCAAAACCGAATGGGTCCTCCCTGCCCATTCTCAACCTCAAGGCATTGAACAGATTTGTGAAAGTTTCCAAGTTCCGTATGGAAACCCTTCGCTCTATAGTTCTGGCCTTGGAACCTGGGGACTACATGGTCTCCCTGGACATACAGGATGCTTACCTGCATATTCCTATAGCAGTGTCACATCAGCAATACCTGAGGTTTGCGATTGGCAACCTCCTTTACCAGTTTCGGCATTATCTTTTGGTTTAACAACGGCTCCGCGAGTCTTCACCAAAGTTATGGCGGTGATGACGGTGGTACTCCGCCGTCAAGGGGTCAGGATACTGCCGTATCTGGACGACTTGTTAATCCTGGCAAATTCCCCAGAAATTCTCCTACGTCATCTGGATATGACTGTCCAGTTTCTACAAGCCCACAACTGGAAGAAATCCTCCCTGGTCCCTGCTCAGAGCATGGTGCACCTGGGTGCGCTATTGGACAATTACAACCAGCGGTTGTTCTTGTCTCAGGAGAAAGTCCTGAAGCTTCAGGACAGGATTCGTTGCTTCCTTTCTAGTCCGCAGGTGTCGATACATTCGGCAATGCAGGTGCTGGTATCAGCATTCGACATGGTGGAGTATGCTCAATTTCATTCTCGCCCCCTCCAGAGGCTGATTCTAGCCAAGTGGGATGGCCTGCCTCACCGGATCAGGTCTCACATGATCTCATTGACTCCGGAGGTCCGTCTGTCGCTGCACTGGTGGCTCCAGGACCAACAATTGTGCAGGGGCCGTCCCTTCTGGATATCCGACTGGGTCCTGTTGACGACAGATGCTAGTCTCAGAGGTTGGGGAGCGGTGATGGAGCAACACTCCCTTTAGGGTCGGTGGACCAAGGAGGAATCTCTCCTCTCGATCAACATTCTGGAATTGCGGGTCGTCTTCAATGCGTTGAACCTGGCCCAGCATTTAATTCAGAACTGTCCTGTTCAAGTACATTCGAACAGCGCCACCACAGTGGCTTACATAAATCATCAAGGCGGCACTCGAAGCCGTTTGGCAATGAAGGAAGTCTCACGGATTCTACATTGGGCGAAACGCCATCTACCGGCCATATCGGCAATATTCATTCTGGGAGTCCTGAATTGGGAAGCAGACTTTCTCAGTCGTCAGGACGTACATGCCGGAGAGTGGGTCCTCCATCCAGAAGTGTTTCAACTCCTAGTGGAAAAGTGGGGCCTTCCAGATGTAGATCTGATGGCGTCTCGACACAATCACAAGGTTCCGGTCTTCGGAGCAAGGACAAGGGATCCTCAAGCAGCATTCGTGGATGCGCTGGCGGTGCCGTGGAGGTTTCGGCTGCCGTACCTGTTCCCTCCGGTGTCACTCTTGCCCAGGGTAATTCGGAAGTTCAAGCAAGAAAGAGGAATTCTGCTTCTCATAGCTTCAGCGTGGCCCAGACGGCACTGGTTCTCAGACCTGCAGGGCCTATCATCAGAGCGACCAATTCTACTTCCACAATGCCCAGACCTCCTCGTTCAGGGCCCCTGTGTCTACCAGGACCTAGCCCGGCTGTCTTTGACGGCGTGGCTCTTGAAGCTTCCGTCTTGAGGGCTAAAGGGTTTTCTGAAGAGGTAATTCAAACTATGTTGTGGGCCCGGAAACCCGCCTCTGCTTGGATTTACTATAGGGTCTGGCATTCTTACTTTGTTTGGTGCGCATATAACCATATGAAGCTTCCAAGTTTAGTATAGCCAAGTTGTTGGCCTTTCTTCAGCAGGGGCTGGACTTAGGCCTGCGTCTGGCCTCCCTCAAGGTTCAAATTTCTGCCTTGTCGGTGTGGTTTCAGAGAAAGATTGCAACCTTACCTAATGTGCATACCTTCACTCAGGGTGTGTTGCGTATCCAACCTCCCTATGTCCCGCCTGTGGCTCCTTGGGACTTGCCGGTGGTTTTGGAGGCGTTACAAGAGTCTCCGTTTGAACCTCTTGGTTCAGCTGATCTTAAGTGGCTTTCCCTTAAAAGGTGTTTCTGCTGGCTATTGCTTCAGCTTATAGAGTGTCGGATTTGGGTGCCTTGTCCTGTAGTTCCCCATATCTGATATTTCACCGTGACCGGGCGGTTCTTAGGACTCGTCCCGGTTATTTGCCTAAAGTGGTTTCTTCATTCTACCTTAACCAGGAGATTGTGGTTCCGGCACTTGTTTCTCCTGATCTGTCTCCCAAAGAGCGGTCTTTGGATGTGGTACGGGCTCTCCGTATCTATGTGAAGAGAACTGCTTCTATTAGGAAATCTGATTCTCTCTTTGTGCTGTTTGGATTTCACAAACGGGGCTGTCCTGCTCACAAGCAAACTTTGGCCAGATGGATTAGATTAGTGATTGCACATGCTTATGTGAGGGCTGGTCTATCAGCTCCTGCTCACATTACGGCCCATTCTACTCGGCCTATTGGACCTTCTTGGGCGGCCCGCCGTGGTGCAACCCTTGAACAATTGTGCAAGGCGGCTACGTGGTCCTCAGTGAACACGTTCATAAGGTTCTATGCCTTCGATACTGCCACTTCCTAGGATGCTTCCTTTGGACGCCGGGTTCTTGTGCCCGCTACAGTGCATCTCCTCCCATAAGGAACTGCTTTAGGACATCCCCTATGTCTTTCCTTGTGGAGCCCAGTGTACCCCGCAGCAGAAAACGAATTTTATGGTAAGAACTTACCTTTGTTAAAACTCTTTCTGCGAGGTACACTGGGCTCCACAAGGCGTCCACCCTGACGCACTTAGCTTCTTTGGGTTGGTAAGGCATTAGCCGCTGACACTTCTCCTGTCGTGAGAGTGTGGTGTATGTGGCTACATACTGTTGTCGTCTCTTTTCCTGCTACTGCATTGGGCTGGTTAACTAAAAACTGAGCTCCTGTGCAGGGAGGTGGGGTTATAGAGGAGGCGGCGCTATGCATTCTGGGAACAGTCAAAGCTCTTGAGCCTGTTGGTGCCTCGGATCAAGATCCTACTCTACACCCCTATGTCTTGCCTTGTGGAGCCCAGTGTACCTCGCAGAAAGAGTTTTAACAAAGGTAAGTTCCTACCATAAAACTCGTTTTATATATATATATATATATATATATATACACACACACACACACACACAACCTAACCAGTGAAACAGACAGTGATGCCCTTTAGCCTTTACACAAATGTATAATTATAACCACAGATACATTATGAGAGCCATATAACAAATCCCCTTCATGAAGTCAGACAGACGAAACGCGTTGGGTGTGCCTCATGTGACTCTCCACACTAAGATAAACTGGAATCTCTAATTTTTTATCGAAATTTATGGTTTTAGCCCTCATTAATATTCATTGTCTTGTAATCTCTTTTTATTTTTCTTCATTGTATAGTTTTATCTTTTTATCTAACTCTATCATTTTATTTGTGGAAATAAATGGATTGTTAAATTTTTACTATACCCCAGTACCACATAGCTCTTCTTCATGGATAGTAATATTTATTAAGACAGCGTTGGTCGCTGATACCCCTATACCCCATTCCTATTTTTAACTTCTAAACGGCACCTTACCTATGCCAAATACTTAGGGTTTAGCTGACACACTATAAGAAGAAGGGAGTGTTTGTATTGTGTCAACAGCGACTATATATTTAAGCTTATTTACACCCACCTGTGGCGCCGTACTCCTATTGTCTTTTATATATATATATATATATATATACACTAACCAATGAAACAGACAGTGCTGCCCTTTAGCCTTTACACAAATGTATAATTATAACAACAGATATACGTTATGAGAGCCACATAACAAATCCAATGAAGACAGGAGAACTCATTGGGTTGTTAATTTTTATGTCCTTGGTGCTGATAATGAATTGGAAGGTGTACAGGTGATCTTTATGCTACTGCCATTCCCTCCATGGCTTTATCGCTACTCCAGTTCTGAATCACCTACAACAGGTCATTTCGTCAGGATTTCCCTAATTACGCACACCAGCAGACTTAATCTATTTGGCAGTATTAGTAACTATCATACTGTTAAGTCCAAGGTCCATGCTGTGGTGTCTACCAACTTGCCAATTCCTGGTTGATTAGCATATTGACTTAGAAAGAAACATACGGATGTGTCTTCATACACCTCGCCTCAATACACCATGAACTGTGTGATGCCTATAGATCCCATGCAACTCTGCTGGTACACCTTCCTTCTTCTAGGTACAGTACGTCCCTCAAGGTCTCCGATGTCCAGCAGGCAGTGACGTGCCGTGAGGTCTGTGTCTGGGCAGGCACTGGACGATTCACTAGCTACCCCCACCCCCCATATTATTAAACAAAAAAAATGGGGTTCCCCATATTTAACAAAAACCAGCACCAGGCTGAACCAGCCAGGGGGAGTAATGCCACAGCAGGGGAGACTCTTTGTGTGGGGTCCGCCTGCTATCACATTAAACTCCCCCCAAACCAGTCAGCCCAGGGCTGGCATTCCTCAGAAAGTGGGGACCCCAGAAATATTGAATGGGGTCCCCCCTTTCAAGTAACAACCAACACTGGGCTGAAATCCCACTGCTATGCCCCGCACTCCTGGTGGCGGTGGGTTCAGGGTTCATGCCATGCTAATATTGTTCTTTACAGGCAGCCTACAGGTCCCAGCAAGCCTACCCCAGCATGCCGGCACTTGGAGAACCATAAGTGCCTGCATGCCCGGACAATCAGGGCCCGCTGGCACCTGTAGTCCTCCTGTAAAGAAAATATTAAAATAAAATACAGAACACATTTAAAAAAAAAAGTTTATTGTACAAGGTCTTCACCTGGGGGCGGCAGCGGCCTTTGGGCAGCTCTTTTGCATGCCTGCCGCCTCCCCAGGACTTCTGAAGTCTTCTGTCTTCACCAGGGGGGCCGCCGCCTCCCCAGGGCTTCCCAGCGTTTTCTGTCTTCACCTGGGTGGGCGCGGCCTTTGGCCAGCTCTTTTGCATGGCGCCGCCTCCCAGGACTTCCCGACGTCTTCTGTCTTCAGGAGTTCTTTGCATGCTCCCTCCCCGCCGGTGGACTCACAGCCGCCGCCTCGCTCTGGCTTTTATAAGCCAGCCTGAGGGGAGATAACGCGGCGAGCCGTGATTAGCTCACAGCGTCCATCTTACATTTTAAATATGACGCTAACGGCACCATTTTTGAAATTGGAACTGCTCCGCTCCGCAACTCTGCAGAATGACAGGCAGGGACTGGATCCAAGGGGATCCGGCCCTGCCGTCATGCCTGCCATCCTCACGAGTCCCGCCGGCGCTCACGCCCGCACCTCCGCCGCACATCCTGCTGTCCAAAGAGTGATGTCAGCGGATCCATCACTGGACAGGTGTTTCCAGCGACAGATCCGCTGTCCAATCACTTCTGAATGACAGACAGGGGCGTGCTTTCCTGTGCAGTGAAAGCACGTCCCTGTCACACCGAGGCATAAGTGCCACTTTACATGTTATTTTCAATGGGCTTTTACTGCCCATGGCTTGGCCCCGCCCCTGCCCCCTGCTCCAGCGCCTTTCCTATTGCCATCGGGAGGCACCGCAATCGGTGCCTCCCAAAACCATTTTTAATGTGAATATGGCTAATATAATACAAAGCAGATACTTATGACACAGAATATGTGTCATAAGTATCTTTGTATTATTTTAACCACTAATGACAGGGGAGGCACTGCCTCCTACCTCCCCTGACTGCACGTCCCTGCCAGCAGGTCTGATGATCAGTGATTTACTCTATAAAACCCAAGTTTCTGTTCCGCCTCACTCCATGAACTAGAAGACAGTAGGTTCCTCCAGCCAACATCATCACTGTGATGGTTCCCACACCCCACAGTCAAACAATCGTAAAGATAACCAACAAACCGAGCCAAAGCAATCAGGAGCAATGACCTGTGATTTGTAATTTGAGAAATGATCCTATAAGACTCTGGCACAAACAGATTTACATAATCAAACGCAAAATCAAACGCTCCGGTCCCAGCTGCCAACAATTTCATTTATTCCTCCCTTGATCCCATCTGAAAGGTCAAATTATCACCTCTATAAAATCTGTATACAGTGGTTATATTCATAATAAAAAGCAAACTGAGGCAGTGTGTGGCATAATGGGAACCGGGCAATACAGTGTGCCATAATGTGTACTGGAGGCAGTGTGTGGCATTATGGGAACCGGGCAATACAATGTACCATAATGTGTACTGGAGGCGGTGTGTGGCATTATGGGAACCAGGGCACTACTTTGTGCCATAATGTATACCAGTGGCAGTGTGTGGCATTATGGGAACTGGGGGCATTACAGTGTGACATAATGGGTGCTGGAGGCAGTCTGTAGCATAATGGTAATCTGGGGTACTACAATGTGACATGTGTACTGGAAGCAGTGTGTGTGGCATAATGGTAACTGAGGGCATGACAATTGTCCATAATGTGTACTGGAAGCAGTGTGTGGCAATGTGGAGACAATGTGTGGCATAAGGCTCTAGCCGCACATAGCGGCCAAGCGGGGCCCGTTCAGCAGGACCCACTTGGCTGGAAGGAGCTTGCACATGGGCGCCTATGCAGGTGCCCACACATGTGCGGCAGTCCCGCCGCCGCCGGATCCGACCTCAGCATGCTGCAGTCGGACTGGATGACAGGACGACGGGATTTCAGTGTGAACACATACATTTCAATGTGTTCTATTGAAATCCGATGTGTCACTGACAGATCCTGTTTTGCGGGATCCCGCAGAACAGGATCCATGTGAACACAAAAAAAACCCTCCCAGCCAAGTGGGTCCCGTTCAATGGGACCCGCTTGGCCGCTATGTGTGGCCAGAGCCTAATGGGAACCGGGGGCACTACAATGTGCCATAATGTGAACTAGAGTCATTCTGGAGCATTATGTGAATTAATACAATACCATGGGGTATGAGTAGATAAAGACAACCTTTCTGTCAAACTTGACAGGTGGTGACACCCCCTTGCTCCTAGGCGCCACCCCTTTTAATATTAAATGATAGTGTTTTATATCGCTTTAATATTAAATTTTATATAAATTTATAGTGTTCGATATTAAACCGTATTAAAAATTGTTGCATAACACCAGTCGCAGAGTGTCACGCAACACCAGTCGCAGAGTGTCACACAACACCAGGCGCAGAATGTTCAATAAAGATCACAAGTCAGTTTGTGATGAAAAAATTCACTATTTTGAAGTAACACAAAATGTTCTTACATTCCAACAATTTAAACATCACGCTTGGTACACATGGTGTCGTTTTAAAAGTCATAATGACTAATGACCATGTCCATTTTCTTAGATGTACGGAAACATCACACATGGCAATAATTTAAAAACATATTGCTTTTAATGACCAGGAGTGATGAATGATGATCTGACATCTTTTAATGGGCATGAGTTATGATAAATTTATAGTGTTCGATATTAAACCGTATTAAAAATTGTTGCGTAACACCAGTCGCAGAGTGTCACGCAACAACAGTCGCAGAATGTCACGCAACGCAACGGATGGATACTGTGAAAGTCAATAGTAGCAGAAGCTCTTCAGGAGTGCATACCCTTCAACAATTTACACATAAAAATCGGTACACATTAGAAAAGGGGCGTGGTTATGGGCAAAGGGGGCGTGGTCATGTACATTTTCCTATACTTTCAATGGAAGTTTGGAGAGCCAAAAATCGGTACAGACCATAAAAAAAGTACAGTACCTGCTAAAAAGGTCCAGTTGGAGGGTATGGGAGTGAAAGGCGGGAACTAAAGCGATGAATAGCAGAGTTAGGACAGTAGATTGACTGGGCTGGAACCGGGTTAGTACTTTAGACCAGGAACTGGATCCGCTCTGTGAATGATGCTAGAAGAACTAGACTGGACTATAACTGGAGACCGTACCAGATGGAACCGGACAATGACCCTGAACTGGAACCAGGAATGCCGGAGCAGGCTGGAATCGGATGTGCAGACAATGAAAAGGATTGCACAGATGCTGGAAACAAACTGAAACTGAAAATGCAGTTTATGGCAGATCTGCACTTGTTGGAAATGATAGTGCTGTTTAAGGCAGAACAACACAGGAGCTCAGGAACCTTCACCCACTGGAGACCGGGCTAGACATTGCACTGGCAACTTTGGAGTATCCGTTTACTGCCTTTATACTCTTGGCTGTGCTGGAATAGGCTGATCTGTGTCTGGTGGCTCTGGCTTGTCTGCGATTGGCTGGTCAGAACTGTCATGGAGGCACCCAGGACCGACACCCCCAGAGGGTTAGCCATAGCCGAATCCCACGGGGGCTTAGCCCTAGCTGACAGCTCCAGAGGGTTAGGGCAGTGGAGGGAAGGGGAGAGGGGTAAAATACTTACCCCATCTGGGGGTGACATGTAATAGGATGAGATATTTTGTAAGATTCTGAAATTGCCCCCTATCGCATGTTTTGAAATCGTTAATTTTTTGTCGAAATCGCAAATTTAATAGGATGCAAATTCGGGAGTGAAACATGCGATGTCATGCGATTTGATGCGCTATTATGACCTGGTAATGTGCGCTTTTCTGACCAACCAGAATGCGATTTACAACACCCACCATTACACACAAGCAAAGACCCCCTCCTATTGGCCGAGCCAAGTCTCCTGGAATCTGCATCACACACCCTATATAAAGGGCTCCAGTGCCATTTTGCCCTTTTTTTAGGCTGGGAGGAGTGTAAGATGGAGAGGAGAGTGAGCAAGAGAGGCAGAGAGAGCAGCATGAAGAGAGGCAGCATGGTGGCAAGGAGGGCAGTAGCTGGGAGGAGTCTGGCGGAGCAGGCTCAGCATGTGGAGCAGGAGGAGGCTGGTGCTGGAAGCAGGCAACCTGACACAGAGGAGGAGGGTTTTGAGAGGGAGCAGGAGGAAGAGCTGGAGGAGCCTCTACTTAATGACATTGACTGGCTGGAGGAGGAGGAGGCCTCAGAGGAGGGTGAGGAGGATGAGGGTGAGGAGGGTGAGGAAGGCCCTATGCCAGGGCGTACTCCAAGTGGTCACCATGTGCATTTCTCCTATGAGGAAAACTGTGCCCTAGTCAGGGAAATGGTGCCAGTTTTTAATCGGTAGACACCCATACCCTGAATCCCCTGCAAAACATAAGTTGTGGTTGTGAATGATTAATTACAGTTGTTTTCAGGTATTTGTTACACACTAAGGTATAGTTAATTACCAGACCTTAACAGTCAGTTATTACTACACATAAGCACAATCATTAGAGGAATGTAAGTTGACTTCATGGCACAAATAAGTGTGTTACTGACCAAATAAGCACACCATTATGGGTCAGGGTCATGCTGCATTGTTAGGCAGTAAAACAGTACTTTTTAAAGGACATATTAGGAAACACATTAAAAGATAAGTTAAATGTACCTACCAAGTAGCCATCCCTCAGGCATGGTGTGCTGCAGGAAGCGTTCCCAAAGGGATGAGTGACGCAGGATATAGGCATCATGGCAAGACTCTGGGTAACCTGCAACCACACTGAGAATTCTAAGGTTAGCGTCACACACCACCTGCACATTGAGGGAGTGATGCCCATGTCGATTGACAAAGACATACCCCTCACGTGTGGTGCCGAATCCCAATGTGGGTGCAGTCTATGGTCCCCAGCAGATTAGGGAATGCTGAGAGCCGATAGAATGCCACCTTCAGGTCCTACCACTCGGATTCAGAACTTGGGAATGTGATATATGTGCACCACAGCTTCTTCAAGTCATATAACACTTGAGGTAATTGCCTTGAGAAAGTGGCTTGTGTAACCCCCAGCGACCAAGAGCCCACAGACTGAGTGGTGCCTGTGGCAAAAAAGTGCAGGGCACACATTAATTTTTGCAGCCCAGACACTGCATAGTTGGCAGAGCCATATGGCTCCAAATCATGTGTAATACCCTGAAGCTATTGCACCATGGAGATCCCCTTGTGATTTTTTTTTTTTTGTTTACATTGTGGAACTACAAGTCCCAGAGTAGATTGTGGGCTGAACTTTATGTGACCCTGTCAGCTTGGGACAGGGATTTTGCCGCCAATTCTCTGGTCCTGTCACTTCTTACCCAGCAACATAAAAAGTCTGGGAAACATGTCCCCAGCTGATTGGGTCCCCTGGGTTGTAGGGCAGAGTGACCAGGGGGTAGTCTGTTGCTGGGGCCCCGGGAGCCAGTCATCATAGAGGAGAGGGGAGGTGGAGGAGCACCAGGACCCTTAAAAGAAGCCTCACAGCACAGGAGAGGGAGCCCCTGGAGGAATGGGAATATGTACCTGGGGAAGTGGAGCCATGTAGTGTCCAGAGCCTGAAGACTGGAGTATGCAGCGCTGGGAGGATCGCTGCCAGAGGAGCCCTGGAGGAATGGGAAGATTACCTGGGGAAGGTGTCGCCATGTAGCTCCAGGAGCCGCCTGCCAGTGTGTGAGGACCGTCTGCGCAGAGAAGAAGCCGAGGGGAGAACCAGCGACCGGAGCACCAGTGCCAGAAGAATGCCGGAGACCCTGCCTGAGGAGAAGAGCTGGCCGCGTCAGTGCCAGCGGGGATGGAGTGCGGAGAAGAGCCGCCGCTGCTGAGAGACTGGAGCGCTGGGCCGGAGGAACCGCAGCCCGTCCAGCAGAGCAGTGATGACATCCGTCCCCTGGATTCCAAGGAGCGGCAGATGAGAAGCGCGCAGGCACCGCGAAGGACGACCCCGGGAAGAAGACCCCAGCGAGGACCCCTGGCGGCTGGAGTACGGCGAGGACCCGAGAAGACCCCAGCGTAGAGATGACGGCGCGGACCGGAGCCTGCTGCACAGGAGCAGAGCGAGATTAGTGAGAGGACAGTGGGGACCGGAGCAGAAGAGGACATCGCCGGCAGAAGTAGTGAAGAAGATTCGGGAGCCGATCGGAGGTGGCAGAAGCGCCGCAGCAGGTGGTGAGACCCTGATCGCCCTTCCGCTGCCATACTCTGCCCCTGTTGTGCCCTCCGCTGCAAAAGCTCTGCAAAGAGGGGACATAGTATTTGCAAAGGGGGGTAGACACCCCTAAGATCCCCTGGGTCCTGTTATTTATCCCCTTTCGCTGCATGAACTCTGCATTGGGGAACATATTGTTTAATGGGGGGGGTAGGACCTCCTTCATAGTGCCTGCAGGTGTAGTATAGTGGAGGGGGTGAGCGTCCCTCATGACTTCCGTGCCGCACAAACTAAGTAAAGTATGGGGAAGGGCACCCCACAGTAGCTGTGCCCCTGCTTAGGTGCAAACAGAGGGTAGGCACCCCCTGTTTTAGTGAGAGGGGCAGATCTATAGTTCTTTTTATGCAAGCTCCGCCCAGCCGTGTGAAAGTTAATGTTAATGCATTTATCTGCTATTAAGGCATGCTGGTACTGATAGTTCTTTTTATGCAAGCTCCGCCCAGCAGTGTGAAAGCTAATGTTAATGCATTTATCTGCTATTAAGGAATGCTGGTACTGATAGTTCTTTTTATGCAAGTTCCGCCCAGCAGTGTGAAAGCTAATGTTAATGCATTTATCTGCTATTAAGGAATGCTGGTACTGATAGTTCTTTTTATGCAAGCTCCGCCCAGCAGTGTGAAAGCTAATGTTAATGCATTTATCTGCTATTAAGGAATGCTGGTACTGATAGTTCTTTTTATGCAAGCTCCGCCCAGCAGTGTGAAAGCTAATGTTAATGCATTTGTCTGCTATTAAGGAATGCTGGTACTGATAGTTCTTTTTATGCAAGCTCCGCCCAGCAGTGTGAAAGCTAATGTTAATGCATTTATCTGCTATTAAGGAATGCTGGTACTGATAGTTCTTTTTATGCAAGCTCCGCCCAGCAGTGTGAAAGCTAATGTTAATGCATTTATCTGCTATTAAGGAATGCTGGTACTGATAGTTCTTTTTTATGCAAGCTCCGCCCAGCAGTGTGAAAGCTAATGTTAATGCATTTATCTGCTATTAAGGAATGCTGGTACTGATAGTTCTTTTTATGCAAGCTCCGCCCAGCAGTATGAAAGCTAATGTTAATGCATTTATCTGCTATTAAGGAATGCTGGTACTGATAGTTCTTTTTATGCAAGCTCCGCCCAGCAGTGTGAAAGCTAATGTTAATGCATTTATCTGCTATTAAGGAATGCTGGTACTGATAGTTATTTTTATGCAAGCTCCGCCCAGCAGTGTGAAAGCTAATGTTAATGCATTTATCTGCTATTAAGGAATGCTGGTACTGATAGTTCTTTTTATGCAAGCTCCGCCCAGCAGTATGAAAGCTAATGTTAATGCATTTATCTGCTATTAAGGAATGCTGGTACTGATAGTTCTTTTTATGCAAGCTCCGCCCAGCAGTATGAAAGCTAATGTTAATGCATTTATCTGCTATTAAGGAATGCTGGTACTGATAGTTCTTTTTATGCAAGCTCCGCCCAGCAGTGTGAAAGCTAATGTTAATGCATTTATCTGCTATTAAGGAATGCTGGTACTGATAGTTCTTTTATTGCAAGTTACCTGCTTACCTGCTACTTGTATTGCTAACGCTGGTTACCTGAGACTGTCGTTTAATAGCCATAACCAGCCTGCTTTAATCGTGCACAAGTTCCTGCTTACCTGCTACCTGTATTGCTGACGCTGGTTACCTGAGACTGTTGTTTAGTAGCCATAACCAGCCTGCTTTAATTGTGCACAAGTTCCTGCTTACCTGCTACCTGTATTGCTAACGCTGGTTACCTGAGATTGTCGTTTAATAGCCATAACCAGCCTGCTTTAATCGTGCACAAGTTCCTGCTTACCTGCTATCTGTATTGCTGACGCTGGTTACCTGAGACTGTTGTTTAGTAGCCATAACCAGCCTGCTTTAATTGTGCACAAGTTACCTGCTGACCTGCTACTTGTATTGCTAACGCTGGTTACCTGAGACTGTCGTTTAATAGCCATAACCAGCCGGCTTTAATCGTGCACAAGTTCCTGCTTACCTGCTACCTGTATTGCTGACGCTGGTTACCTGAGACTGTTGTTTAGTAGCCATAACCAGCCTGCTTTAATTGTGCACAAGTTCCTGCTTACCTGCTACTTGTATTGCTAACGCTGGTTACTTGAGACTGTTATTTAGAAGCCATAACCAGCCTGCTTCAATTGTGCGCCAGTTTCCTGTTTACCTGCCTCTTGTAAATTTTGTTAGGATAATAAAATGGAGTTGGATACTATATTATGTTTGTGTTGTCATTGTGTCTGAGAGGTAAAGCAGGTCTGCCGCTCTGATCACCCGAACCTGATTCACACTAGCACCCCACAATTTAGTTCAAGTTTTCGGCACCGTAAGCGTCATGTGTTTGTTTGTGGGTGGACATTACACATGTCTCACCTGCTCAAGAGGTTTGTGCGGTTCAGCCGAAACATCTGCACCACCTCTTGATCTGAGAGGGAGTCCAGGTACACCCTCGCACGGTACCTACGTGAAGCACAAAGTGGTCTGGGGGTCTGCATCTGGTGCGCAGCCTGCGCCCTCCTCCTGCGCTGCTCCTCCAAACGTGCAATATCACATACACACAGCTCAACTCCTGACTGCAAAAACTCCATTGCTCAATCCCTCACAGGTGCCCTGGATGATGTAGGGGCATTTGTAGGGGTGCTTCTGACGAAAGTATGGCTCACCTGTGCAAAAGGAAACCCTTTTTGTTTTTGGATGGTGGAAGTACTCCAAATCGCCTATCTCTACCTGGTCTGTTTTGTGTGCGGTTTTTAGTCAATTTTTAAGTGCGATTTCCAAAATCGCATCCTATTACATTTGCGATTTGTATACTTTTGAATGGGAAAGCATCTGGATGCAGTTTGAAGTGCGAAATATCAACGACAGGTGAAAATGTGCGATTTTCTCTGGGAAAAATGCGAATTAGAGCGCAATCCGCATCCTATTACATTTGCGAATTACTCAAAACAGGCGATTTCGGCTGTTTTTCGACTAAAAGTCTCAAAAGTCTAAAAATCTCATGCTATTACATGTCACCCCTGGTGTCGCGATTCTCACTGCTGGGATGCCACAGTCGCTTATGTCATTGCCAGCATCCAGACCAACGGGCATTTCACACCCAACCCGTACATACAACACATAACGTTACATACAGAAATTTCTCTTTGTACACTCACACATCCGACTGACCCCAGGCCAACATGTATGACTGTATCATGCAGCCCACAGAGATCCTCTGATATGTAATAAGTAGCACCTATCCTTGTGTAGCAATTCCTGTTTACCCATAGAGTATGAGCCTGTGAGCAGGGCCCTCCTACCTCTGTCTGTCTGTTACTACCCAGTTATGTTTTAGAACTGTTTTATCTCCTATTGTAAAGCACAACAGTATATATAGGCGCTGTATAAGGAAATAAAGTCAGGTACAGTACATTATTCTGCTGAGTAATAAACAGTTTTTCATTGCTATCATTGTCAAGTTGTCACTTCCTCCTTATAATGATTGTGCAAATTTACAGCTATGGTCTTCTTTACGCACCCTCTATAAATAGTAATTGTAGCCTACAAAGGTCACCTGCTCATACATTCTGTGGTGCTGTTGTCGCAACGTGCACACAAGTCCGTTTTCCGGACGATTGCACATTTATATATGGCAAAGTATAAACAGCGTGGGATCTTGCTGCTGCTAAGACATGTATACAGGGTGCACATGGCACCTATGAGAAAAACAGGTGCATGATATTAGTAAACAGCAATTATTCTGCACAGGGCTGCCATCAGGGGGGGACTGCAGGGACAGGAGTACCATGCCCGGACCATGAGAAGGGTCCACTCCTGGCTCATACAGTAGGGGCAGCACTGAACCTCTGTGTTGGGCCACTGGATCTCAGATGCTGCCTGGGACTGCTCTCTCTTCCATTTCTAGCCCATGGATCTTCTGGGTGCCAGAGACGTCCCCCGGCGCGCAGAAGATTTTCCACTGCCCGGCACTCATTTGACTTGATTTCTGCACCGCCGCACAGCCCGGGATCCTACCTCCTGAGTCGAGCAGCCGGATCATACTGTGAAGCTGGCTGTGGTCGGAGAAAGTCGCAGGCGGACATCTCCTCCAACAAGGAGCAGGGAAAGGCTGGTTCTGCTAAAAGGACCATGTCTTTTCTGGTGAGGACTCCCATTGTAGTAGTGTTAGGGCCTAATTCAGATCTGTTCGCAGCAGCACATTTGTTAGCTAATGGGCAAAACCATGTGCAGTGCAGGGGGGGGGGGGGGCAGATGTAACATGTGCAGAGAGAGTTAGATTTGGGTGGGGTGTTTTCAAACTGAAATCTAAATTGCAGTGTAAAAATAAAGCAGCCAGTATTTACCCTGCACAGAAACAAAATAACCCACCCAAATCTAACTCTCTCTGCACATGTTACATCTGCCCCTCCTGCAGTGCAACATGGTTTTGCCCATTAGCTAACAAATTTGCTGCTGTGATCAGATCTGAATTAGGCTCATACTTACAGATGGAGTTACGCTAGTCATGGCTCCGTCTGCCCCCAGGCGGGTGCACCTAACACCGAGAGCGTCTTCGTCCGGACGGGCGTGTGCACCTGTGACAGAGATGTGCCCCATTCACTAGAATGGGAGAGCGTCTCTGTGCACTCCCGGCGGGGCTATGCGGATGGATCGCCTAGTCACGCCAGGAGTGCACGCCTGCGATGGAGCCACTCTTGATGAGTGCGGCTCCATCTGTACTGCTGAGAAAGGAATGGAGGGGATCACTGAGAAACAGATGGGAATGAGGGGATTGGTGAGAGAGGTGAATGTGGGAGGTTATTGAGAGACAGAGGGGAATGTGGGAGGTCATTGAGAGACAGAGGGGAATGTGGGAGGTCATTGAGAGACAGAGGGGAATGTGGGAGGTCATTGAGAGACAGAGGGGAATGTGGGAGGTTATTGAGAGACAGAGGGGAATGTGGGAGGTCATTGAGAGACAGAGGGGAATGTGGGAGGTCATTGAGAGACAGAGGGGAATGTGGGCGGTAATTGAGAGACAGAGGGGAATGTGGAGGTCAATGAGAGACAGAGGGGAATGTGGGAGGTAATTGAGAGACAGAGGGGAATGTGGCGGTAATTGAGAGACAGAGGGGAATGTGGAGGTCAATGAGAGACAGAGGGGAATGTGGGAGGTCATTGAGAGACAGAGGGGAATGTGGAGGTCATTGAGAGACAGAGGTAAATGTGGGAGGTCATTGAGAGACAGAGGGGAATGTGGGAGGTCATTGAGAGACAGAGGGGAATGTGGGAGGTCATTGAGAGACAGAGGGGAATGTGGGAGGTTAATGAGAGACAGAGGGGAATGTGGGAGGACAAAGAGAGTCATAGGGGAATGTGGGAGGTCAATGAGAGACAGAGGGGAATGTGGAGGTCAATGAGAGACAGAGGGGAATGTGGGAGGTCAATGAGAGGCAGAGGGGAATGTGGAGGTCAATGAGAGACAGTGGGGATTATGGGAGGTCAATGAGAGACAGAGGGGAATGTGGGAGGTCATTGAGAGACAGAGGGGATTGTGGGAGTTTAATGAGAGACAGAGGGGAATGTGGGAGGTCATTGAGAGACAGAGGGGAATGTGGGAGGTTAATGAGAGACAGAGGGGAATGTGGGAGGTCAATGAGAGACAGAGGGAAATGTGGGAGGACAATGAGAGACAGAGGGGAATGTGGGAGGACAATGAGAGACAGTGGGGAATGTGGGAGGTCAATGAGAGACAGAGGGGAATGTGGGAGGTCAATGAGAGACAGAGGGGAATGTGGGAGGTCAATGAGAGACAGAGGGGAATGTGGAGGTCAATGAGAGACAGAGGGGAATGTGGGAGGTCATTGAGAGACAGAGGGGAATGTGGGAGGTCATTGAGAGACAGAGGGGAATATGGGAGGTCATTGAGAGACAGAGGGGAATATGGGAGGTCATTGAGAGACAGAGGGGAATGTGGGAGGTTATTGAGAGACAGAGGGGAATGTGGGAGGTCATTGAGAGACAGAGGGGAATGTGGGAGGTCATTGAGAGACAGAGGGGAATGTGGGAGGTCATTGAGAGACAGAGGGGATTGTGGGAGTTTAATGAGAGGCAGAGGGGAATGTGGGAGGTCATTGAGAGACAGAGGGGAATGTGGGAGGTTAATGAGAGACAGAGGGGAATGTGGGAGGTCAATGAGAGACAGAGGGGAATGTGGGAGGACAATGAGAGACAGTGGGGAATGTGGGAGGTCAATGAGAGACAGAGGGGAATGTGGGAGGTCAATGAGAGACAGAGGGGAATGTGGGAGGTCAATGAGAGACAGAGGGGAATGTGGAGGTCAATGAGAGACAGAGGGGAATGTGGGAGGTTAATGAGAGACAGAGGGGAACGTGGGAGGACAAAGAGAGTCATAGGGGAATGTGGGAGGTCAATGAGAGACAGAGGGGAACGTGGGAGGACAATGAGAGACAGAGGGGAATGTGGGAGGTCAATGAGAGACAAAGGGGAATGTGGAGGTCAATGAGAGACAGAGGGGAATGTGGGAGGTCAATGAGAGACAGAGGGGAATGTGGGAGGTCAACGAGAGACAGAGGGGAATGTGGGAGGTCAATGAGAGACAGAGGGGAATGTGGGGGTCAACGAGAGACAGAGGGGAATGTGGGAGGTCAGTGAGAGACAGAAGGGAATGTGGGGGTCAACGAGAGACAGAGGGGAATGTGGGAGGTTAACGAGAGACAGAGGGGAATGTGGAGGTCAATGAGAGACAGAGGGGAATGTGGGGGTCATTGAGAGACAAAGGGGAATGTGGGAGGTCAATGATAGACAGAGGGGAATGTGGAGGTCATTGAGAGTCAGATGGGAATGTGGGAGGTCAATGATAGACAGAGGGGAATGTGGAGGTCAATGAGAGACAGAGGGGAATGTGGGAGGTCAATGAGAGACAGAGGGGAATGTGGGAGGTCACTGAGTGACAGAGGGGAATGTGGGAGGTCAATGAGAGACAGAGGGGAATGTGGGAGGTCACTGAGTGACAGAGGGGAATGTGGGAGGTCACTGAGAGAAAGAGGGGAATGGTGGGGAATTGCTGGGAATGTGGGAGGTCACTGAGTGACAGAGTGGAGTGTGTGTGGCGGATGGTGGGGGGAGGTCACAGAGACAGAGGAAAATGTGACTATGGGGGAGCATATGTGTGCGTGAGTCTATTGGGAGGGGGGCCGGCTATTTTGTGTTGTCAACCTGATTCTACAATGCATATTCAACAAAAATGTTGCTTTCGAATGTTCATTTTATGCAGCTAATACACCAATCTTTTAGCTTTTATATATGTGTTGTTATTCACCTTGAGTCATATATTATATTGAGCATAGCAATCTTTGTAATATGACTATGTTTATTGCTTTATTATTATGTGTATTTGGTTACAGTGCACTCATGTCTATTTCAGTAATGATCTGTTTTCATAACACAAATGAGAAGGTATAACCTCTGACGTAGGCACTATCAAAGCAATTTCAGATACTGTAGTAAATGTATTAACCACTTAACCGCCAATTATTCTTTTTTTGTCCAAAAACTACTCCAAAATTGTCAGGTTTTTTTAATAAGTGAATTCGGTGAAGAACATGTATTGAAATTTATCCAAAAGATTTTATAAAAAAATAAATAATAAATATAAATATATATATATATATATATATATATATATACATACATACATACATTTACCGCCAGCACTCAGACTGCCCCAAGGGCTGACTTGCTCCGGTGCCCTCCACTAGGGTACGACCCCCAAATCCATAGAACAACAAATGAGGCGGCACTCTGAGACTTTGAAAGCAAAAAGTGACTTTAGTGCATAAAGTGCTAGATCTAGCACTTTATGCACTAAAGTCACTTTTTGCTTTCAAAGTCTCCGAGTGCCGCCTCATTTGTTGTTCTATATATATATATATATATATATATATAACAACAAAAATGCTCCGGCACTCCAGAAATCCCGCAGGACCGACTTGCTCCGGTGCCCTCCCCTGGGGGGTCAACCCAGGATACACACAATGACAAAAAGAGGCGGCACTCAGAGTCTTGGAAACAGTGTCAAACTTGTATTAGGTGCGATCTACGTTTCGGGGACCAACTCCCCTTCGTCAGGATAACTGCAAAAAGTGGTACAAACAAACTTATATAACAGTGAACTTACCCCCATGTCAGAATCCCCACGCCCGTTCTCCTCTGGCCACGCCACTCAGGCTTCCGGCAGGCGTCACTGCTCACTCCGGCGAAACCGGAAGTGACGTCGCGGCTCCCTCCTGTGTGACCATGGAGACGCTAAACAATAACAAAAGCAAGTGTATGAACATCGTGTCTGGCAATAAGACTGTAGCGTAAACAGCAATACAGATAAAGTGCATCCACATAACGTGGCAATACATTAATCGTGTTAAATAATTTAGAATTAATATAAAAAATATATCTAGTCAATCTAGATGATCTTTACAATTATTTAAAACAGACGGTGTCCCTATTTCCAAGTGGACACCTACATGTGCATAGTGGATTAAAACTCAGTGAATGTAAATAACAGCATTACGGTGCGTCTAGATCATTCTGTGCCACTTAAGAACTTCCAAATGATTAATACATTAATAAAGTAACATCCTGCGCTAACACCTATAAAGGCTTCCTAGTGAGTCAGGCCCTCAAAGGGCAAGGAATATGCTGCCTCAAAGAGGACACCTTGTGAATCTGAACGGTTATAACAAGATGTGCAGATCACGACAATTATGAACACACCTGAGAAGTTATATCAGATTATAAAAAATATATATTATAAAAAATTGATGAGGCCCAGACTCTCATTGAGCCCGCCTGGTTTAAGTGTGTTGAGCCTATGTATCCACATAGACTCAAGCTGCAGCAATTTCTTGCCCCTGTTGCCCCCACGAGGGGCCTCGGGGACATGGTCAATGATGCGATGTTTGAATGTGGCCATGCTATGCCTACGTTCGAGAAAATGCTTGGCCACTGGCTGCTCACCCTCCCCAGTTGACAGCGCGTTTCTGATGGCAAGCCTATGTTGCGCCATCCTCACCTTGAATTGGCATTCCGTTTTACTAATATAATAACGCCCGCATGGGCAGATAATGGCATAGACCACATATTTCGAAGTGCACGTGAGGGGCCATCTGATGTTAAATTTCTTACCCGAAAAGGGATGTGAGATGCTGTCTCCGGGAGACATGTGGGTACACGTTGTGCAGCCTGAGCACTTAAAGCAGCCATTTTTACGGGATAGAAAATGCCTAGGAGGAGATGGTTTGAACCTGGTCATATCAGTTTTAACTAGCCAGTCTCTGATATTTCTGCCTCGTGTATAACTGGGCATCACTCTCTTGTCTCGAAAGGTCTTTAAGTCTGGGTCAGTGGCCACCAAAGGCCACAACTGACGCAGCTTCTTGGCCCTTTGCTCACTCTGGGTGCTAAATTCAGTGATCCATGGAATGACTTTGGTCATATCCTGTGCCTGTCTGGGTGATAATAACTCCTCCCTGTTTTTAGCTGCAGCTTTTTGTTTGGCTGTGCGGAGGAGGTCGCGTGGATACCCTCTCTCAGCAAGCCGCTGCTCCATTTCCTCCAGTTGTGTCTCTTTCACCTTGGTGTTACTATTAACCCTGCAGACCCTGAGGAACTGGGAATACGGTAGGCCCTGTAGCGTGGATTTAGGGTGGAAACTATCGTATCTCAAGAGCGTATTCCGATCAGACGGTTTTTTATACAGGCTCGTTTCCAAACTCACATCTCCCAGTGTCAGCTGGACGTCCAAGAAACATATCTCGGTTTTGCTATAACTCATGGTCAGTTTCACCGGACTGTCTGTGGAGTTGTGTGCTGTTACAAGATCACAGAGATCCTGTGCTTCATCTCTCCAAAAAACTAACAGGTCGTCTATATATCTGTAGTAGATGAACAATCTGTGGGCAATGTCAGGGTTAGTGAAGAATAGTGCCCGCTCCACCTCCCACATGTAGGCATTGGCGAACGAGGGTGCCACGGCCGACCCCATGGCACACCCCGTTCGCTGTCTGTAGTAGACGCCATCAAAAATGAAAAAATTGTGTGTTAGAGTGAAACGCAATAGTGAAATAAAAAAATCTATGTCAGGGCCTGTGTATGCACTGTTGCCTGTAATCAGCTGTCGCACGGCTTGTAAGCCCTGTTCATGCGGTATGCATGTATACAGGCTTGTGACGTCTATCGTGGCCAATGTGACATTCTCGGGGACTTGATCTATCTGTGACAACCTCTTCAATAGCACACTTGAATCTTTCAAATGGGTAAAAGTACCCTGCACACAGGGCTGTAAATAGGCATCAAGATATATCGCTAAAGGCTCACACAGGGACCCCCGGGCAGAGATGATGGGTCTCCCAGGGGGTCTCTGTGCGTCCTTGTGTATCTTTGGAATAGTGTAGAAGAGAGGGATGACCGGCCATTCAGAGGACAATTTCTGCACAATATTAGTGCCGACAGTGCCCTTATCTTTGGCCTGTTGCAGCAGCTGGGCCAGTTCAGCCTGGTAAGCCTTGGTGGGGTCTTTGGATAACACACAGTAAGTGTCCCCATCCGACAGTAATCGGAGACATTCCTGTGTGTAATCCTCGACCTCCTGTACCACAATTGCTCCCCCCTTGTCCGCACTGCGTATTACAATGTCAGTTCTTTTGCTGAGCGTCTTGAGGGCTTCTCGTTCGTCCTTTTGCAGGTTATGCCATCTTCTTTGCTGCGGTTTGTTTTCTGGACTGTCCAACATGCGGTGAAAGGTCTTCAATGACGCGTTGTTGGAGACCGGGTCAAAACGAGATTTGGGGCCTAACCTCTGGACCCTCGCCGGTAATGGATTGTCGGAAGTTGCAGCTGGCATTTTAGAGTAGTGGTCCTTAAGCTTCAGTGTGCGATGTAACCTAAATGCATCCACCTTCATTCTGAATTCATCGCCAGCGTTTGTGGGCACAAAAGAAAGTCCCTTGTTAAGAACCTTTATCTCGGCTGGAACAAGGGGGGTTCTCGACAGATTGAAGATTAGCGTTTCTTCGTTTTCACTAGTTTTGTTTTGTTTTTGTCTTTGTCTTTGGTTCTGTCCTCCCCTCCGTGTACACTTGGACTTTTTCCCCGTGCTGCTATCCCAGCACGGGTTCGTGCCCCTAAAGGGATCTCTCGGTGAGACGTGGCCGACGAGCTGGTGTGTATGTCATCTGAATCGCTGGCGGATGTATGCCCCGCTCTGCCGCTGCCCCTAGGTCTGCGCATGCGGTGCGGGCCAGGTCCTGTGTTCAAATGTGTGGAGTTGCCAAGCCAGGTGTAGACTCGGTGGTGGGCATAGTCCATCTGAACTTTGTTCAGTTTCTCCTTTTTGAACTTTAATAAATTGGATTTATACTGTTCCACTAGTTCTTGTAGTCTGGTCATCCACCCCTTGGCCTGTTCGGACGAAAGCAGTTAAGCGGGTAAGTTCACTGGTATATATATATATATATATAAATGTTTGTAAAATACTGTTTTTTAAACATTGGATCATCACCATCGGAACACTGGAAAACATTGCGACTTTTATCTTCTGGGTACTTTTTATTGCCAGGAGCACACTGGGGGACTGGAGGGGGGTTAATGTACATTTGCTATCCATCTCCTCCTCTGTGCAGCTGCCGGGTGGAGGGACCTGCTATGCTGACCGATCAGCAGTGATCAGCAGCATGCAGGCACAGAGGGGCGGTTACCAGGAAGCAGAAAGGGTCGGGAAGTCCCTCTGAGAGCGGCAGCTGCAGGAAGATTCTCTTCTTGCATTTGGCCACTCTATGGGGGAGATTCAAATGTTTGAAAAGTCAGTTGGGAGTCTGTTTTTTCCTATGTAATAGACAGGAAAAAACAGACACCCAACCAACTTTTCAAACATTTGAATATACCCTACGTATCTGACTGGTTGCATCTTTTGCAACCAGGTAAATTAATGTACAGTCTGACATGGTCGTAAACTATGCAACCATGCCAGGCAAATGGTTAATATGCCCTGGGAAAGCTTGTTTACACTGACTATTAATCAGTCAGTCAGTAGGCACCTGTTTCTAACTGCATTGCCTGGATTGGATTATAATTTCCCTAACTCTTGACCCAAACAATCATAATAATGATTATTTAATGCCTCGGTGGTCTCAGCAGTGGAATGAGACATGTTCATGCCAAGTTACTAGATGTACCACTTGATTGCTGGAGAAAGAAGAAGAGCGAAAGACACAGAGACAGAGGAACTGTGAAGGAGTGAGAGAGGTCCTGTAAGTGCAGGAATGTAGAAGCTGTGAGGAGCATGTATAAAGTGTAATAATATTAATAAGTAACATAGTAATGGCTCTTAGAAGTGTTCATGGGTGATAACATGCTGGGTGATTTAATCTCTCTTAAGTAAAGACTTTTAGGGCGCTTTACTTCATTAAGAAAAAGTACCTTAAAAACACACAGGTCATTTGGCATATTGTCTCTGCAGTCAGTTGTCTGATTGCACCCTGGTGGAAACAACCTCTGCCTCCCACTATCCAAGCTTTTAAACCTGAACTGTGGTTTACTTACGAAAAGGCGAGCATTCTTAATAACGCTTCCAAACCCTTTTTGAAAACTTGGGAGCCCCGGGCTCAGCATAACTCATACTTGCCAAGGCTCCCTAAATGTCAGGGAGACTCCAGAAGCAACAGCAATCTCCCTTATCCCTGAAGAGTGTAGAATTCTCCCTCACTGCACCTTACACCCATTAGGAGGCTGTCATATACTTGAAGAAAAGAAAAAAAACTGAGATATATACATTCGGGATCCGGTCAGCTGGTCGGAATGCCGACGCCGGGATCCGGACATGGATCAACTGGAATACTGACTACCAGAAACATAAGTATGCCGGGAATCCTTAGGGTCAGGCTGCCGGGTGGGGGAGGTTAGATTAAAGCTGCAAGGAGGGGGAATTAGGGTTAGGCACCACCGGGGAGGATTAGGGTTAGGATGAGGTTGTGGCAGGGTTAGGTTTAGGCTGTGGGGAAGGGGGGGGGGGAGGGTTAAAGTTAGGCACCACCTGGGAGGGTTAGGGTGCCTGGGTGGGGGGGCAGTTAGGGACGAGAGGGTTAGGGTTAGGTGGGTAGGGGGGACAAGATTAGCATAATTACTTTCCAGGTGTTGGGATCCTGAGCGTCGGGATGCTGCTGTCAGTATTCTGACCGTCGGCATCCCAATCGCAGAGATCCTGTGTTACCATCCCATACAGTCAAATGGAATCATCAGTGCCATTTCCCTGTGCTGGTTATAAGGCACAGTGATCCCTATGGCTACATGACAATAAGATTTCCTGATGGAATCACCGTGAGTAAAAACCCATGAACAAACCCTGAAAACTATCAATGTATTTCCATCAAGTAGATCTTACTGAGTAACCACTGCAACATACTGTACGGATTCAGTATGGGATCCCAGCGGCTTCTGACTCTGGAATCCTGGCAACGAGTACTCTCGCGGGCTCGCTGCGTTCACCACGCTTCAGGCCCGGCACTATTCTAGTCGCCCTCAGATGGTGACGTGGATCACCGCCTGAGAGGGAATTCCGGGCTGCTGTTGGGAATACGACCGTCGCCATTTACAATCCTGTCGGGATTCCAGCGTCCGGATCCTGAACGCCGGGATCCCGACAGGCGGTATATTGACTGCATCCCTACTGTACACACAGATGCGTCCTCATTCAATGCTGGCGAGAGTCACTGGTGTGTTTACATTTGATGACACGTTTCTCAGGCATCAGTGGACCCGTCCACACATCCGCTAATTGCATTCAACTTCCTCTCTTTTGATCATAAATTAGTATGCCCTCTGTCCAGAAGAACTTTTAATCTTCTTCCTCCCTTAGATGCTTTAAGCACCCCTGGACTTCTTTAATCTCCTTCCTCTTTCATTGGCAGATTGACACTCCATCCCCCCCCCCCACCCTCCATCCTAATAATTTTCTCTTCTCTTGATAAATATACCAAACCTAAACTCAGTACATTTACTGTCTATCGGTTTTAGTATATTGCATTTCACTGTTAATACTTATTCTAGTATGTCCTTTGTTACGTGCTTCAGAATAGTGAACACATTTATTTAAAAATAAATTTAAAAAAAGATACGTTTGTGCTGACAGCAAAATACTATAAAAAAAAAATACAATAAATAAAAACACAACATACCTTAGGTAGCTAGCTAGTGTATATTCTATGTGAATGAGGTATCCAGTAACATACTGTACTGTACTGACACTTTACATTATGGTGCCATAAACTGCAACCTGCTACATCATACGCAGTGTGGCTATTAGATAACGAGACTGATGCTATCATTTAAGGTTAATGATACTAGGGGGAGATGTACTAAGTAGTGATAAAAGTGGAGAAGTGAGCCAGTGGAGAAGTTGCCCATGGCAACCAATCAGCTGCTCTGTATACTTTTATAGTATGCAAATTATAAATGTTACGTCAATGCTGATTGGTTGCCATAGGCAACTTCTCTACTGGCTCACTTCTCCACTTTTATCACTGCTTAGTACATATCCCTCTTAGTGCATTTTAACTCCATTCCTCTTCTATGTACAAGTTGGTATCGGGAGCCCGGCGTTTGGGATTCCAGAGGTCACCATGCTGACCCCGTGATAAAGCTAAATATTTATCTTATTTAAAACCCTTTAAGAGGTCTAAGAACACTGTACGCTATTGACGTATGGAGTACCGTAAGGGTACGCACGTTGCGTAACAATCGCTTAGCCGTGGTCGAGACGCTCAAGCGTCACGTTCGCTCACGGCCAAGAGATCACAGGCAGGCACGCTATTGGCTGCTGACTAACGTAATGGTTCGCTATAGCGTAGCGGACGCTCGGGACCACGAGGAGATCACCAGCGGCGCAGACGCTCACAATGTTTAAACCTTTATATCTAAACCATAAACAATGTAATATGCAGTAAAACCTTAGTGTAGAGATAGGGTGTAGACTGTAGATGCAACACAGTGTAACCTTATTAACTTTAAAGCTGTTCGAGCGTCACCGACGCTCTGAGAATACTTAACACTATAAGAAATACACAACTACCGGGCTTAGGGTCTAACGCCTTATATGAATGTTATACTTGAAAATGAATAATACAGTACAAGTCATACACTACAATATAACATAGACTAACTAACCAGATAACTACGCAGGAAATACAATACAATACTATTACATTTAAGGGAATACGAGAGAAAGAGGAGGAGAGAGAGAGAGAGAGAGATATGAGAGAGAGAGAGATATATGGCTCACAATAACAAGAAAGACAATATGATTGCGGAGAAAACTTACGCACAAAGGGGAACGATCGCATGCGCCTCTGGACATCCAGCTCCCGATTATCAGCAATGAGAACCGTTGAAGAGTGAGAGCTGGATGTGATCGGCTTGTCTATTTATGCCCCACGCACAATACAATTCAATGGTCCCTACAATCTCATTGTTCATTGGACACAGGAATTCGCCTTCGCACTATAACAAAAGGTCATAGGTTGATTCATACAGGTGGGCTGAGACCATTTCCAACTGCTCAGGTGGGTGGGAAACTAGGTTTCCCGCCGCATGGATAAGTAAGTGCAAATAATAGTAAATGGACATAAACTTCTTATGTCCATAACTATTTGCACGAGCGATTAATTCGCTTCAAACCAACACCGGAATATTGCTAATTAAATACTCTTCCGATGGATACTAAACACCACTGTATGACCCCTGTCTGACCCTTCGTATCAAACAAAGAGGGATCTCTCCGTCCATGAACATGCTATATTAACTAAACTTTCAGAATCTATCAAAGGGACCATGATCTACAAAATACATTATATAGTGAAAATATGTAACGATTGAGTCGCACGCTACGAACACATAAACTCTACCATAAATGCACATACCGTGCGCCCGCGGGTGCCCGCAACAGCGAGTATGCGCACGCACGGGAGAGCGCACGCATGCGCAGCGCGGACCTGTATGAGGTGCAAATATGGCAGTGTGCATCGTGATATTTTTCTGACTTTGACAGTCCACCCTTTGGCAGTCAACAATAACTGCCACTTCCTAAAACATTTCAAAACGAGAAAAATATATGTCAGGGGTTAATACATTTCCATGGTTGGGTAAGGGGGGAGAGAGGAGAAGGTGTGAAGAGGGTATGACCTAGTGAGATAGTAGAAGCATGTGTGTATGAATCCATGTTTGGGGGGTCATGTATCATCGTGCCGTACGTGTTGTACATCAAGCTTCGAGGTATTGCGAAGTATACATTTGAATTCCTTCTTATCCCGCGGTACGGGTCTGTGGATGGGCTGTCAAACTTTACCGAGCTCTTTTCGGATTTTGGTTGCAACAAAATGGGGGAGCACATTTTAGTTGATGATACATGAATGGGGGAATATGTGATTGCTGATATCTGTGCCTGTATTCCCTATCGACTATGTGTGTCATTACCTGAAGGTTGTAGAGATGAAGAAAAAGAACACTTATGGTAAATGCAGTGGTATTCTATGTCAGGTTAATGAACATTTGTCGGTTGAAGTCTTGTTCGGTGTCTGTTGAATGCCGTCTTCTTTGTGCTTTTGCCCAAAAGGTGCAAGCAAAAAGCTTTGTCAATGTCCATAGACTTACAAAAGTGTTGGGCTAGCGTAATTTTAAAATTTCTAGGGAAACTGGGGGTCTATGGCATAGTTCATCAAATATCTGTGTATTAGGTTGTCAAAACTTCTTCTTTAATCCATCAGTTGTCTGTATACAGGATCATCAAATTCCTCGTCCAAGTGGGTCTTTTTACCTTGGAGAAAACGGAAAAACAGGTGAAAGAAACGGACCGTATAATCGCATTTTCATCACATCATTGTTTCTACCGTTGGGTCATAAATCAAATCCATTGGAATTACAATTTCCTCACTCCTTAGACTCATTACCCTGGTACTACGTTTGCACTTCATTAAAGCCTGACCGCATCTAAATATCAAGCCAATGGATATGACAACACCTAAGATACATAGAAGAAACTTCCCAACATCCATTATGACTCCTTGAGCCCATTCTCCTAAACCAGAGAACCAATTTCGCGGGTTCAACCATGACACCCAACCAGTCAGCTCATTACCTACAGCAGCAAGAGTGAGATTGTGTCTCCTGCGAAATTCCCACTTCAGTTGGAGAATATCGTCCATCTTTTGGTCTATGACCTCGACCGGGTCCTCGGTACTATTCGTTATATATGTGCAGCATTTCACGCCGTACTGCGTTGCCAGTGTGACGCAATATCCACCTGTCACTGCCGTGAGATAATTGAGAACCATTCTATGCTGTACCAGTTCTGTTTTATAAGCTTGAAGTTCTCTTCCAGTATACCTAAACGTGTCATCATACATTTCAGTGATATTATCTAACAAATTTGCAAGCGCAGATATGTATTTATAATTCAACACTCCTCTGGCGGTGCGAGTGAAATCTAACGCGATTAGAAACTGAATCCCGGTGGATTCATGGATCATGTCAGAGGCCGGATGCTCTGTTCTTTCTATCAGGTGCCGTTTAACTACGTGCTCGTAATGAGTATGAGTATAAGGAGCTTGGGCAACACGGTGTATATCTTTCATTTTGGCATGTGATACAGTCATTACTTCAGGCAGTACTTTTCCAATATAACACAATCCTTCAGAGTTTGGGGCAAGCCACTTATACGCCTTCCTCCCGCATATGAAATATGCATCATCGGGGAGAACATATGGGACGGAGTAGGACATAACCATATTACACATCCTCCATGTGAAATCTCCTACCCCTAATTCTCCCATCTGTCTAGTACACGTATCAGTTTGTACGATATGTGCACAGTATCCTGGTGATACTTCTCCAACTCTCGTAATCCTACTTCCTAGGGTATACCTATATCGGAAAGATTTTTCTCTACTGGCTATGTGGCGTATAAGCTCTGTATCTGTAGGCATTCTATCTGCCCTATATGAAAAGGTCATGGTTTGGTTGCTCCATGACACTTCCCAACTTCCCGGCTTTCGGGGATTGGTAATGTTAAAACATTTTAGGGATCTATCCACATGATATTGGTGGAGCTTCAAACTAGGAGGACTGGAGATATTAAACCTCCTGTCCACCGGTCTCCCACCCTTTAGCTCAAGTACCTCCCCTACCGTTAAAGGAAATGGTACTAGTCCTGATTTGCTATGACCTTGAGGTACTTGAGAGCATACCCAACAATCTGTTTGATTTAACACACTACCCACTAAGGAGTGATAGTCACTCAATGGATGCCGGTCCATGTGGATATTAAAACTGGATTGGCATTTCTTAATGCACCCATCCTCAACTACATTGTCACAAAGCCTACAGATACAGTTTTCTTCAGCTAACAATCCTTCACAATTCCTTCTATTGTCAATGCTATTGGATCGTTTTCTGATACTCGCCTTTACTTGTTGGTTAAGTTGTTCTTGGAAAACTACGCCTCCATCTTTGTCATCAGAACCCATTCCAGAACCTCTCTCGACCTCCATGGTACTCTCGCCGGAACAGACTGCTCTGGTCAACATCATGGTCAACAGGAAAATCCGGATCACAGTCTCTTGGGGCAAGTCCATCTTATAGGAGGAAACGGAGAAGAATGAGAAGGGGGGGGGGGAAATAATTGAGGGAGAGGGGATGGGAAGTGGGAAAAAACAATAAAAGGGAACAGGGAATCGACAACTGCTTTTGATCTTGTGATCTTCAATGCTCAGGTGCCGCCTCAGTCCTCTTGGAACAGACACTCCAGTGATACCACTTCCTCTACCGTCTGTTCCTTATCACGGGACCTCTCTGGATCAGCAACCTTCTTACAATGGGACGAATGAACCCAAGTCTCTCTCTCGGCAACCTTCAATGCTGTAGTGCTAGTCAATAAGACTTGGTATGGTCCTTCCCATCTGTCAATAAGGCAACCTGAGCGTAGAAAATTCCGTATCATTACATAATCCCCAGGTTCAATGTCATGACAATTACTATCTGGTAAATCAGGAATCACCAACTTCAAATTATCATTTTGATTCCTTAGCTGTTTACTCATGTTAACCAGGTACTTTACAGTCACTTCATTGTTACACTTCAAATCATCCTGAGGGTCAATCATAACATGCGGTTGTCGACCAAACAAAATTTCAAAGGGAGACAGATTAAGAGGGGACCTGGGAGTGGTTCTGATGCTGTACAGTACAATGGGTAAAGCTTCTGGCCATGTCAATCCTGTCTCTGCCATAACTTTGCTCAGTTTATTTTTAATAGTGCTGTTCACTCTTTCCACCTTCGCACTCGCCTGTGGACGGTATGGAGTGTGCAGCTTGCTATCAATTCCCATCAACTTACACATTCCTTGAAAGACATCACCTGTAAAATGGGTACCCCTATCACTTTCGATTATTCTAGGGATACTATATCTACATACAAATTCCTGCACAATTTTCTTAGCAGTAAACATAGCGGTATTTGTGGCCGCAGGAAATGCTTCGACCCAATTTGAAAAAACATCTATACAAACAAGTACATATTTCAAATTTCGACAAGGGGGTAATTGAATGAAGTCAATCTGTATTACCTGGAAAGGGCCGCCTGCAGGTGGGATATGAGATGGTTCTGTTGGTATTGCCTTTCCGATGTTCTTTCTCAAACAGGTAAGGCATGACATTGCTCTCTTACCTGCATGAGATGAAAATCCTGGGGCGCACCAATATGCTCTTACCAACTTGCACATTCCCTCCTTGCCCAGATGAGTCAGCCCGTGAGCTGCCTCAGCTAAACATGGAAGATATGCTCTGGGGGCCACTGGTTTACCTTGTCCATCCGTCAAGAGTCCTGAGGACTCCTGGCCATATCCCTTTGCCTTCCAGACTGCCTTTTCCTGTGTGGAACACAAATTTTGCATTTCACACAACTTCTGTGTGTTGATGGTATTAAATACCATCAATTGTGTGGTGTCTGTCTGTCTGGGGGTACCAGCTGCTAACTTAGCAGCTTCGTCTGCTCGGCTGTTACCAAGTGATACCGGGTCTTGGCTATATGTGTGTGCTTTACACTTGATAACAGCCACTCTGTCGGGTTCCTGTATCGCTGTTAGAAGCCTTTTAATGTGAGCTGCATGCGCTGCCGGTGTACCAGCTGCCGTCATGAAATTTCTGAGGCGCCATAGGGCTCCGAAATCATGGACTACCCCGAAGGCGTATCTAGAATCGGTGTAGATATTGGCTGATTTGCCCTTAGCCAATTCACATGCTCTGGTTAGGGCGACCAGTTCAGCAACCTGGGCTGAGTGAGGTGGGCCTAGCGGTTCTGCTTCTATGGTGCCTTGGTCATCTACGACTGCGTATCCAGTACACAAGTCTCCCGAGTCTGACTGTCTATGACAACTACCATCCGTGTAGAACGTGAGCTCTACATCTTCCAGTGGATTGTCACTGATGTCGGGCCTTGCGGTAAAATTTTGGGTCAAATATTCCATACAATCATGTGTGTCCTCCTTTGTATTAAATCCTCCTTCCCCACCACTCTCATCCTCCACCCTTTGTGCCTGTCCAGGCACACCTGGGAGATATGTTGCAGGATTTAATGCACTGCATCTCCTTATGGTGATGTTTACGGGGGCCATTAGTGCCAATTCCCATCTTGTAAACCGCGCTGATGAGACGTGCCTGGTTTGGGCAGAATTTAGCAAGGCTGACACTGCATGTGGTGTATGAATTGTGAGGTTGTGACCTAGCACTACATCTTCGCTTTTTGTTACTAGCAATGCTATCGCAGCAACGCTTCGCAAGCATGTGGGGAGGGATCGCGCTACCGTGTCTAGCTGAGCGCTGTAGTATGCTACTGGCCTGCTGGCATCACCGTGCTTTTGGGTTAGGACGCCTGCCGCGCAACCAGCACTTTCTGTTCCGTACAGCTCAAAGGGTTTCCCATAGTCTGGCATACCTAATGCTGGTGCCTGCGTTAGGCACTGTTTAAGTCTCTCAAATGCCATTTCGGACTCGTCTGTATGCGAAATCCGATCAGGCTTGTTTGAGGAGACCATCTCCTGCAATGTATGGTGGCGGCGGTGCCGTGGCTATCAGTTTCTTGATAGGATTAGATCCCGCCGCCAGAGCCAATCCTCTCTGTATTTCACCCTCTTGTTGCCATAGCTGCAAATAATCATAATGTTGGATTCGTCTCTTTGTGGATTTAATGAGACATATCCTTCTCCTTAAATTCATTAACACTTCTGGGCTGAAGCTACCTACTCTTGGGAATTTCTCCCCGTCATGTACCGTCATTCTCTCCCATTCATCACATAAAACCTCTGTGTGTGAACCGTATTTTTCACACATTACGTACCTTGCCGACCCGACTGGTCGGTTTACTAAATCAACCCGAACCGAGGTTGATCGCCCCCTACCTGAACAACTGGCCCCCATAACTTGCAAGTGTTGCTTTTCTTCAGCGAACCCTTACAAAAACCAAGATGTCCGGGGCAGGCTGGCGGTGAAGTTTACCGAGTACTCCACTCACTTCTCGCCCACGTTGGCCAGTAACACAATCACTGCATCCAGAGCTGTTGTACCCAACCTAGGGCCCCTGTGAACCTTTATTTACTGGGGCGCGTTCCCCAGCAAGTATCGGTTGTTGGATAGTTCCTGAGTGACCAGCGAACTTCCCTTAAAATAAAAAAATTTCACAAATCACGTTAAAATGTACAAATAGCGTTTATGACCTTCGTACACAAATGGTACCGGTCAGGTTTACTAATGCACACAATTACGTGCGGTACAATCGTTCAGCACATAAGCAACTAATCTTATGTGCGGAGCGACCAGTGGAATCGAAAATTACGGCTGCGAATTCCTTCAGCCAGAGCTTAATGGCCTATATGGGTTCCGCACCAACCCTTCCTGGTGTTGTGCTACTCGTCTCTATAGCGGACTTCTTAGTCTGCTGTAACTGGACCTCCTGGTCTTGTTATAAGACCTCCTGGTCTGCTGCTACAGTGTGACCTCCTGGTCTGCTACACTCTAATGCTCAAATTTTATGTTTAACCAGGGATGCCTCCCTAGCCACCATGCACGTCACTTACATGTATGTACCTCCACGAGAACTCGATACTTTTCTTGTGGTTCAACCTCAAAATTGTATACAACACATTCACTCACCACATGTACACTTTTGTTTCTATTTCTATTTCTGCGCAGAAATTTTTCTTTAGACCAGATGTGTTGTAAATTTGGAGAAGGATCTGTTAATTTAAATTTCGGATATTAAAATAGATTTGCGCTATTTATCGCGTTTTGCGCTATTTATCGCCTGTTGCGCTATTTATCGCCTGTTGCGCTATTTATCGCCTGTTAAAAATCAACACTATCGTGTGACTTGAGTTACGTGGGCGTACCCAGACGCTCCGTTGCGTAATTTACGCTGCGTGCGTCGGCCTTTGCGTACGCGAGTCTCAGCCCTTTGTTAGAGACACGTGTACACAAAGCCAATGTCCACCGTAACACAACTAACACGTTTATCAATGTAGATGATCCTCGATCATCTACCGAGCACCACACCAATCTCTCCTTGTACCTTTAGGTAGAGTTGCGTGTGCGCTTTACAATTTATCCCTTAATATATTACTTTTACACTTTAACTATGAAATAGCGACAAATCTCTTTTAGCACGTTTATCAATTATAAAATGGCAAACAGGAGAGTGATATATGAAAATACACGAAAAAGAAATGCAGATATGCGTGTGTGCATACGCAAGATAGAAATAAACAGTTTTAAAAGACACTAGCGTGTTGTTCTTACCTCCGGTTCCGGATTCCCTCAGCACCCTTTACTAAGCGAAGCAGATGCTTATCCCGTCAGCACTGTGAAGAATATGATCTCCCACCCTTTGCTGATGGATAATGTCTGCTGAAATTACCTAGCAGAGATATGTGAAGGACAGGACGAGCCGCCAATTGATAAAGCTAAATATTTATCTTATTTAAAACCCTTTAAGAGGTCTAAGAACACTGTATGCTATTGACGTATGGAGTACCGTTAGGGTACGCACGTTGCGTAACAATCGCTTAGCCGTGGTCGAGACGCTCAAGCGTCACGTTCGCTCACGGCCAAGAGATCACAGGCAGGCACGCTATTGGCTGCTGACTAACGTAATGGTTCGCTATAGCATAGCGGACGCTCGGGACCACGAGGAGATCACCAGCGGCGCAGACGCTCACAATGTTTAAACCTTTATATCTAAACCATAAACAATGTAATATGCAGTAAAACCTTAGTGTAGAGATAGGGTGTAGATGCAACACAGTGTAACCTTATTAACTTTAAAGCTGTTCGAGCGTCACCGACGCTCTGAGAATACTTAACACTATAAGAAATACACAACTACCGGGCTTAGGGTCTAACGCCTTATATGAATGTTATACTTGAAAATGAATAATACAGTACAAGTCATACACTACAATATAACATAGACTAACTAACCAGATAACTACGCAGGAAATACAATACAATACTATTACGTTTAAGGGAATACGAGAGAAAGAGGAGGAGAGAGAGAGAGAGAGAGAGAGATATGAGAGAGAGAGATATATGGCTCACAATAACAAGAAAGACAATATGATTGCGGAGAAAACTTACGCACAAAGGGGAACGATCGCATGCGCCTCTGGACATCCAGCTCCCGATAATCAGCAATGAGAACCGTTGAAGAGTGAGCTGGATGTGATCGGCTTGTCTATTTATGCCCCACGCACAATACAATTCAATGGTCCCTACAATCTCATTGTTCATTGGACACAGGAATTCGTCTTCGCACTATAACAAAAGGTCATAGGTTGATTCATACAGGTGGGCTGAGACCATTTCCAACTGCTCAGGTGGGTGGGAAACTAGGTTTCCCGCCGCATGGATAAGTAAGTGCAAATAATAGTAAATGGACATAAACTTCTTATGTCCATAACTATTCGCACGAGCGATTAATTCGCTTCAAACCAACACCGGAATATTGCTAATTAAATACTCTTCCGATGGATACTAAACACCACTGTATGACCCCTGTCTGACCCTTCGTATCAAACAAAGAGGGATCTCTCCGTCCATGAACATGCTATATTAACTAAACTTTCAGAATCTATCAAAGGGACCATGATCTACAAAATACATTATATAGTGAAAATATGTAACGATTGAGTCGCACGCTACGAACACATAAACTCTACCGTAAATGCACATACCGTGCGCCCGCGGGTGCCCGCAACAGCGAGTATGCGCATGCACGGGAGAGCGCACGCATACGCAGCGCGGACCTGTATGAGGTGCAAATATGGCAGTGTGCATCGTGATATTTTTCTGACTTTGACACCCGGGACCCCAGTCGCCAGATTGCCGGCAGGGGACAAGCGCAGGTTCTATTCCCACTCTATGGGTGTCGTCACCCTGCATGCCGACTGTCAGGCTAGCCAGAGATCGGTATTCCGGCGTCGGTATAGTGACCGGTGGGATCCCGACCGCTAGTCACATGACTACATTCCCGGCAGCTCTGTGGTTTTCTACTTCACCTCAGCAACCGATGCGAAACACGTTCCATTGAGTAGTTACCAACTTTGTTGAATTCCTCTGTGGAAGAAGCCCATAAAGGACTTGCAGCTGGCGACTGAGGGGGTTGTGTGCCACCATACAGCAAATCATCGAGTCTAAGAAGAGGGGGTGGAGCCAAAAGTATGTGATTCTCATAGAGTTGCGTCATATGGTATCCGGACTCCAGGTCGACAGCACAAAGGTCGACACACCTTAGGTCGACGCCAATTGGTCGTCACACCTTAGGTCGACATGGACAAAAGGTCGACAGGAACAAGGTCGACATGGAAAAAGGTTTGTGCTGTCGACCCTCAGTCCCAGACCCGCGTCATATTGGGTCGTGTGTGTCCCCCCCCCCCCCATGGATCTGCCAATACTGTCATTACAATCCCCCTCCTGCACACTAGAAAGTGGGCAGGATGCAGGAGTTCTGTGGGTCCATGGTGCCACCTGAAATATAAGGAGTCTCCCGGATGTTCCGGAAGAATATAGATAAGTCTGTTCTGCATATGCAAAGAATGAAAGGATTATAGAAATAGGGCGGATGTTTCATGTATTGCAATGTGGTTGTGATACTGTACACCACACCCCTGTTCCAATGCATACCAGCATTTTTTATTGCTGCATGAAATCACCCACAGAGACAGTTCTTCTGGTAACTCTCTCTGCACATGTTTCATCTGCCCCACCTGCAGTGCAGCATGGTTTTGACCCGTTGTGTGTTTTTTTTTGGTTTGCTAACAAACCTGAAAAAAAAACCCTCTGGCCCTAAGAGTTCCTTGCTGTGAGTGTGAACAGCACATGGGAAAAGATTTGATGAAGTGTGCGGAGGTGTTGCGTGGCGTGCGGTTACGCACATAATGGATGAAGGCTAAACAAAGCCAGATTTTCCAGACTAATATTAGCGTGAACGGTTCCACCTGAGCCTCTTGTTACTTACCAATCCCGCCACAGTGCATCTTCACACATGCGCTGGCAACCAATCAGCTGCTCTGTATACTTTTATAGTATGCAAATGATAAATGTTACGTCAATGCTGATTGGTTGCCCTGGTCAACTTCTCCACTGGCTCACTTCTCCACTTTTATCACTGCTTAGTACATATCCCCCCTAAGGGGTCTATATACTAAAGCCTTGGATGGAGATAAAGTCGCTGGAGGTAAAGTACCAGCCAATCAGCTCCTAACTGTCAATGTTCAAACCCAGCCTGTGGCACGGCAGTTAGGAGCTAATTGGCTGGTACTTTATCTCCATCCAAGGCTTAGTAAATAGACCCCTAAATGCAGACTTCCCCCTCAGAGGACTGCAAACTGTGCATGCACCGTAGAAAGTAATGGAGACTGGGCATGTGCCGCACCCTGCAAACACACATTGAAAGAGTGGGCGGTTTGACCTGTCCATTGAGGGATCACTGTCTCCTTCCTTGAAATGTGGGTTTGTGGGTGGCTACCGTGTGCAGGAGTGGGCTCCGACATGTACAGGAATGAGGGGGGCTCTGATACCATAAACATAGGTATGAGGGAGTCTAATGCTAAATAAAAGGTGCAAGGCCAGCCCCTGCTGTGTACACCTGGGCTGCCCGGTTCAGTGCGCGGTACATGAAGTTTTAATTAAGTGACCAGTGATCTAGGCATATGGGGGCAGTGCAGCCTATCTGCGGCGCTGATATTATGATCTGGGAAGAGGGCCCCCGAGGAAGGGAAGCCTGCCGTGCTGATAATGAGTGACCAGCAATATGATCTGAGAAAGTCCCTTGAAGAAGGGGAGCAAGTGGCACTGATAGTGAGTGACCAACGGTGTGTTCCAAGAAGCCCCCCTGAGGAAGTGAAGCCTACAGCCCTCAAGGTTGAACAAGTGTCACATAGACAACCGCCTTAGCCAGGTCACCCTTTCAGCCTAGAGAGCCGCTGTCGTCACTTGTTGCTCTATGCGCGTTTAAAATACTTTAATTGCGTAATGTGCTGCGTGTTATGCTTTTACCACGCATTTATTATGTGCTCTCTGCAGTGTGACACATAGTACAGGCAATCCATGACAGTGAAGCCTCTTATCTCCTGAAGCATACACCAGGCAGTTCATGGCAGATCCTTCCTAAGCACTCAGCTGATAAGGGGACAATTAGTGCACCCTTGTTTATAGTTACATAACTACTGTGCAGAGATAATGACTGGAGGATATAGGACTGAAACTGATTACAACACTGATCATGAGGTGCTCAAAACAGGGTGAGATTTATCAAAGGAAAGAGAGAGATAAAGTGGAGAGAGATAAAGAACCAAGCAAGCGGCTTTCAACTGTCATTTTTAACGCACAACATGTAACATGACAATTAGAAGCGGATTGGTTGGTACTTTATCTCCTTCTCAACATTATCTCTCTCCAAGTTTTGAAATATTTGTGCAGTGGCCAAAGAAATGGGGATACTTGGGTAAATTAGGGAAACTAGTAACATCGGTACTAGTACGGATGGTGTAATGGTTAGCATTACTGCCTCACAGCACTGAGGTCATGGGTTCGATTCCCACCATGGCCCAACTGTGTGGAGTTTGTATATTCTCCCCGTACTTGCGTGGGTTTCCTCCAGGTACTCCGGTTTCCTCCCACAATCCAAAAATATACTGGTAGGTTAATTGGATCCCAACAAAATTAACCCTAGCATGAATGTGTGTGCGTGTACATGTGGTAGGGAATATAGATTGTAAGCTCCACTGGGGCAGGGACTGATGTGAATGGCCAAATATTCTCTGGAAAGCGCTGCGGAATATGTGTGTGCTATATAAATAACTGGTAATAATAATAATAATCTCAGCATAGCCATGGTATGTACAGTAAGTGTTGGGTGTGTTATAAAAATTTGGCATTCAGATTGTTGACTTGAACATCATAGAACAAATGTCAACAATATTAACACAAACATAATGTCCATATTGTATATCAGAATAAGGACATTGTGAATGTTGACCGTTGGCATGCCAACAATGCAATTTCCTATTGACTTCTTAACTAACCCCAACACTAATCCTAACCCTAATCTTAACCCTAACCATAAAACCAATTCGGCCATCCTGAGTGTCATCATGTTTACCGTAAATGCTGGACACCCTTTGTTACATATACTTATGGCTAGTATTTCTGCAAGAGGAGACCTCAGTCATTCAACATATAGGCATGTTTCACTATCACTCCTCCCTGGCAAAGAGGCAAGGGTTTCCACTCCCCAGACACAGTAAATGGAAACCTTTAATGCTAAGTTTACTTTATGGAATATAATTTGTTCCCTAATGACCCCTGAAATAACGTTTTCAAAAAGGAGAAGACACTTAATCTGAAAGGGTTAGGCGATTATAATAGAAATTAATTTAACTCTCCACTTGTGGCACCCCATCAGAGCTGCCACGGACAATTAAGCGACTTCTCTCCCCCTACAAAATGCAGATTGGTGGAATGCTTTGTGACTTGCAGCAGGGAAAGGGTTAAGGACATATTCCGCGCTGTAGCTGGCATGCATTGGGACAGTTTACAGCCGAGTACCGGGACCATTGGAGTGTGCTGAGGCAGCCATTTTTAGGAGGCTTATCTGCACTGGGATACTCTGGGAAACCTCCCAGCACTGTGTGAGTGATGGAGGTCGGGAGTGCTGCCTGGGCGGATAGAGCTGGATTCTCCCGGCTGTGAGGCAGTTCTTCTCCCAATCCTCCCAGAATTGGTCCAAGAGGTGGACATCTTCCCTGACGGACAGCCAGGGGCGGTGTGAGTGGGTGGGAGGCCATCCTCTTAAGAGAAGCAGCTAATAGAGAGAAAATAAGAACTTTATCAGGACCCACCCCCCATTTAGAACTGACGCTAGGGACTGGTAGGGAAATTGGAAGCTCAACAACTCTGAACACATTAACTAACAGGGTAACCTTGGAGAAGGACCTCATTAGTATTATAAACTTATATTGACAAGTTGCAGTCTAGACCAACTGCTGCTTACTGTGTCAGCTTCATATCAACATGCTACTAGACATATACCTATTCAGGTCGATCAGCAGTCCCATTATAAGCTTTAAAGAGTTGCTGAGAGACAGTCAGCCACGCACAGTTAATAGCCACACATCTCAGCGAAGATCAGGGCTAAGCAGTGTAAATAAGGAGATCCAGTTCTAGTATACTGGATCCAATAGCTTATATACGCCAGCCAATGAGCAGTGACAGTAAAAATACTGCGTTTTAGAGACTCTCTGATACACAGTAGAAAATAAACTTTGTTGCCAAGTAAAGAGACTTCAAAGGTATCAATTGAGAGAGGATAACAGAGAGTTGGCCTAATTCAGAGTTGATCGCAGCAGCAAATTTGTTAGCAGTTGGGCAAAAACGTGCACTGCAGGTGGGGCAGATATAACATATACAGAGAGAGTTAGATTTGGGTGGGGTGTGTTCAAACTGAAATCTAAATTGCAGTGTAAAAATAAAGCAGCCAGTATTTACCCTGCACAGAAACAATATAACCCACCCAAATCTAAATCTCTCTGCACATGTTACATCTGCCACACCTGCACTGTACATGGGAGGTAATTCTGAGTTAATCGCAGCAGGAATTTTGTTAGCAGTTGGGCAAAACCATGGAACTCATTCAGAGTCGTTCGCTCGGTAAATTTCTTCGCATCGCAGCGTTTTTCTGATTAGTACGCATGCGCAATGTTCGCACTGCGACTGCGCCAAGTAATTTTGCTATGAAGATAGGATTTTTACTCACGGCTTTTTCATCGCTCCGGCGATCGTAGTGTGATTGACAGGAAATGGGTGTTACTGGGCGGAAACACAGCGTTTTCTGGGCGTGTGGAAAAAAACGCTACCGTTTCCGGAAAAAACGCAGGAGTGGCCGGAGAAACGGGGGAGTGTCTGGGCGAACGCTGGGTGTGTTTGTGACGTCAAACCAGGAACGACAAGCACTGAACTGATCGCAGATGCCGAGTAAGTCTGAAGCTACTCTGAAACTGCTAAGTAGTTTGTAATCGCAATATTGCGAATACATCGGTCGCAATTTTAAGACGCTAAGATTCACTCCCAGTAGGCGGTGGCTTAGCGTGTGCAACTCTGCTAAAATCGCCTTGCGAGCGATCAACTCGGAATGAGGGCCCATGTGCACTGCAGGGGAGGCAGATATAACATGTGCAGAGAGAGATAGATTTGGGTGGGTTATTTTGTTTCTGTGCAGGGTAAATACAGGATGCTTTATTTTGACACTGCAATTTAGATTTCAGTTTGAACACACCCCACCCAAATCTAACTCTCTCTGCACATGTTATATATGCCTCCCCTGCAGTCCACATGGGTGGTCATTCCGAGTTATTCGCTGGTTGCCGATTTTCTCTATATTGCGATTAGTCGCTAACTGCGCATGCGCAATGTTCGCAGTGCGTCTGCGCCAAGTAAATTTGCTAAAAAGTTAGGTATTTTACTCACAGCATAACGAGGAATTTTCATTGTTCTGGTGATCGTAGTGTGATTGACAGGAAGTGGGTGTTTCTGGGTGGAAACTGGCCGTTTTATGGGTGTGTGCTGAAAAACGCTGCCGTTTCTGGGAAAAACGCGGGAGTGGCTGGAGAAATGGGGGAGTGTCTGGGCGAACGCTGGGTGTGTTTGTGACGTCAAACCAGGAACGAAACTGACTGAACTGATCGCAATGGCAGAGTAAGTCCCGAGCTACTCAGAAAATGCTATTGTTATTGTTTACAGCCGGTTTCCATGACACCTGACGTGCATCGCGTCAAGCGCGATGACGTCATCAGACTGCGTCACAGCTGACGGGAGATTGCCGCCCGACGGACTCCGGCGGTAGGCGGTCCCCGCTCCAGCCCGCGCAACATGCACTAGTGGTGAGGGGTTATAAGGTGAGTGCTTTTATGTTTATATGTGTATGTCTTGAGAAAGATGTATTAAATTGAAACGTTGACAGCTACCCAGGGCTCCTATTCAATTTGCTTATCAGCGTCTGAGTGCCGTACTACCCAGCTTCTATATATATATATATATATATATATATATATATTGGTCACAGGATGGGGTGTTTTTTTTTAGCTCCTAAAAAAGGGGGACGCCCTAGCGTCCCCCTTTTTTCCACATTACGGCAGATAGCGTGCCCTTTTTACACATTACGGCAGACAGCGTACCTTTTTCCACTTTACGGCAGACAGCGTCCCCCTTTTTTCCACATTACGGCAGATCGCGTCCCCTTTTTACACATTACGGCAGACAGTGTCCCCCTTTTTACACATTACGGCAGACAGCGTCCCCCTTTTTACACATTACGGCAGACAGCGTCTCCCTTTTTACACATTACGGCAGACAGCGTCCCCCTTTTTACACATTACGGCAGACAGCATCCCCCTTATTACACATTACGGCAGATAGCGCCCCATTTTTACATATTACGGCAGACAGCGTTCCCCTTTTTACACATTACGGCACACAGAATAGATATAAAAATAGATATAGAGAGAGAGATACTTACCATCTCTCCCCGCTGGCAGTCAGGCTCCTCATGCTGGCAGATCCCTCGGTGCAGGCAACGGAGAAGGAGGAGGAGGGAGGGGGACTGGAGCCGCAGCAGCGCTATGTAATTGGTAGTAGAGCCGCTGCAGCAGTCCCCTCTCCTTCCATAATGGCTGCCCGCCGCCGCTGTGAATGCTGGGATGAAGGAACCGCATCTTGTAACAGCCCTTAACAGCAGCCAGTAATGCATACAGGGCTAGTTAAGTGCCCCGCAAGGGTTAATTCCTTTTCTCCCCTGCGCTGCCTAGCAATGTCTCACTGAGAGGAAGAGCATTGGGACCCCGGAGAATCTAGCCCTAGAAGGGAGAGAAAGAAGCCTGGCTGCACGGGGATTGGAGGAAACAGTGCGGGAAGACAGGAGGAGGGACTTACCATGGGCAGAAGTGTGCCGGAGCACGGTGTGAAAGGAGGCCGCTGAGGGGTGCGCTGCAGATGGAGACGGCCTGGGAGCCGCTACCGCTGGAGACGGAGACGCTGCCGGGAGCCGCTGCTGCTGCAGGCAGAGACACGCTGCCGGGAGCCCGCTGCCAGGGAGTGACCGCCGCTACTTGAGCCGGAGGCAGGGCCACTGCCGCAAGCGGAGACCCGCTGTTGGAGACGCGGCTGGAAGCGGAGTGGAGAGAGAGAGGCAGCCGAGACTAGGACCACTGAGGAACGCCGGCCAACGGGAGGGGATACACGCTGAGTGAGCCGCGCAGCAGGAGATAGAAGCGCCCAGACCAGCAAGAGTCATGCCCCGCGGTGTCAGCACAAATCAGTGGGGAGAACACTGACATCCCACAGGTACCACCTCTATAGACCTGTATGCGGTCACACTCCTCACTTCAGCAGGGTTATAGCTAGAGAGAGGCTCTCACTGACAGTGTCCCCAGGGTGAGAAGGGGGATGCACCTAACCCTACAAAGCCAACACAGACCTGTTTTCAATCCCCTGTTTGCTTCCTGCCAGTCGGAACTCTTGCTTCTCCTCACCAGCGTATATAGGTGGGCCTGTAAGGCTTGATACAGCGCTATGCCTTGAAGAGAGATAGTGACATTTATGCTGACCCCCGTATGAACACTGAGGCTTGTAAACGCCTTACCTCTCCGTGGATACAAATAATGTTAATACCGTTAGCCATTGCTGCAGTGCTGTATTACCAACAGTTAGTTCTGCACACCTTCCTACAAATACTTACCTTACCTTTACTGACGCCTTCCCAGGAGTTGGAACTGAACATTAGCGCCTAGCGTACACTGACACCCCATGGACAGTATAGGAGGTGTATCGAAACTATTGTCAAGACGTTTCTTGTCCAAAGATATTATTACATTTCAAATGATTGCTGTTGCAAATGATATAATTGATTGTGTGACCAAGTTATTGTCATGCCTTTGAGATACCAAAGCTGTGAATACTGTTAGAGACAGGGAAAGAAATAGGGTATTGTAATGATGTTCAATGTATCCAATTGCTCCTAAGGAGAATTGAGTTATAACGGTGACTGACAGTTCCAGCTCAATAAATGATTGTCACCATATCCCTGTGCAGTGGATCTTGAGCACACTGTGTTTGGGTTGCCCTCCCGGGGTCCTCCTGGTTCTTCTGTCCCAGCTTTACAGGTGACGGGAAGAATAGTTGCTGGCCTCGACATCGCTGAAGATGGGATAAGGCTGATCACAAAACGACTGAACCTCAGGTACAAGCACACTCCACCCACCTTATAGCAGTACTACACTTGGCGTCACGATCAGGATCGTTTCAAGATGTCGAACCCAGACATTCCGGAGTTGTCCTCGGGACAAGGACAACCACCAGCGGCACCCGGAAACCCGATTGGGACAACTGCATCACCTATCACCCTGCCATCCTACTTTGGGGCCCCATGGTTGCCGACATACGCAGGAAAACAAGTCCCTGGCTCAAGTACGTTCAAGGAATTCAGAGACAAAATGCTCTCCATGTTTCGCCAATATACACTCACTGAAGAACAAAAAGTAGAGATCCTGAATGGACAATTAACAGGCCCAGCACTGAGGGAAGTAGGAGCATGGGAGGATAATGAGAAGAAGAGTGCAGATTGTATATTCCAGAAATTAAGGAACATATTCGACTGCAAAACGATAACAGAACTAAAGAGCCGTCTGTACGCGAGAAAGCAACGACCAGGTGAATCTTTGCGAGAATTTGCACTAGGCCTACAGGAAGCCTTGAGGGCTGTACGATCGCTGGACCCACTGGATGCCGGACTGACCGATGACACCCTAATTAACTTATTTATGAAAGGGGCGCAGGGCAAACCAATTCGGTCACAATTACGAATGTGGAGATGCCAAAAGCCAGACAGTTCTTTCTCTGCATTTAAAGAAGATGTCCTACAGATATTAGGATTGAATCAGGGCGACGGGACTGAAGATGAAGGGGCACCGAGGAAAATTGATGAAGAAAACCTCCAGAGCATCCCTCCATACAAAAATGAAGGTGCCTTCACCCGAGCGGGGACAGTCCTTCAGCAGGCAGAGGCCCACCAGGACCAGACCCTATCGAAGTCCTGAATCGACAGATGTCAGAAGTGACGCTTAGCTTATCTCGGATGAGTCAGAGACTGGAAGGACTTTGCAAAGAATCTAGTGAGAGTCGATGCAGAGAATGGTGTCAAGAATGCAGTGGAAGAAACCAACCTTGATGGGAGGTCACAAGAGAGTCGGGCTGATGGCCTACCAATCAGTTTGATATACAGGGTCAACCGATTTGTAGGGGATGTCACCAGAGCGGACACATCGAACGGAACTGTCCACTTGACCCTTAAAATGGGGGGACCCTCGGGAGGAGAACCACTGACAGGTCCGCCGTCATGGGATTGGTGGCCGCAGTACGTTGGAGAATGCCCCCGCCTGAACATCCGTATCAATGGGATCGAGATACCAGCTCTTTTTGATACGGGCTCACAAGTCTCTACAATCCGACTCATGGAATTCCTTCAACACTGTGACAAAGCCACCATTGTGTCCCCACCCGCTACATGGCTCCACCTGCTAGCCAGCAATGGGCAACCCATCGCCTTTCAGGGCTACTGGAAAGCCGATGTGGAAGTAGGAAACGCCGCCTTGACCCACCAAAGATATCTCATTATTACCGTGCCCAGCGCACACTTGCTACCCATGATTCTTGGCATGAACATCCTGAGAAGCTGTCCAGAGGAGCCAGTAAAAGCCCTACGACACGAGATGAAGACAGCGCTCCCTATGGAACGAAAGGCCCTGCAACAGACTGTCAAATTGCCAGAGGGCCAAAAGGGATTCGTTAATGGTCAGGGTGAGATTGGAAAGGCCCGAATCACCGACTGCCAACCTGTTCTACTAAGACCAAACTCCGAGCACGTGGTGTGGTGCAAGACAAGAATTGGTCCGGGGTAGAGAGACTACGAGGCTCTGGTATAACCCTGTGACTGGTATGGACAACAACTGCATGTTGTGACGAGGACACTAGCCAAAGCGGTACACGGGAGGGTACCAGTCCATCTTCTGAACCCACACTTGTATCCTATCAGACTCTAAAAGTAATTTCCGGTGGCGAAGGTCAGTTGGATCGACTTGCAAGACATAGTGGGACAGAGGATAACCGCAGCTCAGCAAGGGGCGGCAGTCAAAGAAACGTCAGCGACTTGAGGAAGAACCTCCATGGTGGGCCGAGATCCAGATCGGTGATATTGACAGCCCCACTGATAAAAGAGACGGAGTACTACAGATTGTGTGACGCAATGCTGCTGCATTCAGCCAACACCCTTCAGATTTCGGGCAAGCGGGCGAAGTGTATCATCACATCCCCACAGGGATGACCCCTCCTATCAAGAAACGACACCAACCCCTTCCTCCAGCTATGTATCCGCCAGTGAGGAACATGATTGCGGAGATGAAAGAGGCTGTGGTCATCCACGAAAGTCACGGCCCATGGGCCGCTCCACTGGTGATAGTTAAGAAGAAAGACGGTAGTCTGCGCTTCTGTGTAGACTATCGCAGGCTCAATGATGCAACTCACAAGGATGCCTATTCGCTTCCCCGAATCGAAGAATCTCTGACAGCCTTAAAGACAGCAGTGTATTTCTCCACACTAGACCTCACCAGTGGCTACTGGTAGGTCCAGATGGCCCCAGAAGACATCAAGAAGACGGCTTTCACTACGCCAATGGGCTTATTCGAGTTTATGAGGATGCCATTCGGGCTCTGCAACACTCTGGCCACCTTCCAGCGCGTCATGGAGCAATGTCTCGGACACCGCAATTTCGAGATGGTCCTGTTGTACCTCGACGATGTGATATTCTTCTCAAGAAACTACGAGGACCATCTGCGACATTTGGAAGAAGTGTTCCAACAATTGACCAACTGCGGCCTGAAGCTTAAACCGAGCAAATGTCACCTGCTCAAGCCCGAAGTCCAGTATCTTGGACATGTCATCAGCGCCGAGGGCGTGATGCCTGATCCGGAGAAGATCAGAGTCGTTCAGGACTGGCCAGTCCCCAAGACTGTCAGAGATGTCCGAAGCTATTTGGGATTCGTGGGCTACTATAGACATTTCATTGAACAATTGGCAGCAGTAGCGGCCCCCTTACATGAATTGCTCCGAGGCCAATCGGGTCATGAGCGAAGAGGGTCGTCCTCAGTGTGTTGGGGAGAAGAACAACAGCGAGCTTTCCACCAGTTGAAGTTGTCTTTAATAAAAACCTCATTATTGGCCTATCCTGACTATGAACAACCATTCCAAGTGTACACAGACGTCAGTCACCGGGGGCTAGGAGCTGTACTCTCCCAGGTGCAGGACGGGCATGAAAGAGTGATCACATACACCAGCCGGGGCCTCCGCAAGACTGAGCGGAACTGTGAGAACTACAGTGCATTTAAGATGGAGTTGCTCGCCCTCACCTGAGCTGTCACCGAAAAGTTTAAACATTATCTGGCCGCCACGCCGTTCGTCATCATGACGGATAATAACCCGCTAGCACATCTGTCGACTGCTAAGCTCGGAGCTCTTGAACAGAGGTGGGTATCCCGACTAGCCAATTTCCGGAACACCATATCCTACCGAAGTGGGAAGTCAAATGGGAATGCCGACGCCCTCTCCCAATTACCCGCTGTAGATGTCGCAGAGGAAGGCAGAGATGTGGATGAAGAGGTCGAGACCCTGGAGTTTAGAGCCCTTCGAAATTGACGAACAGTCACATCAGACCCCCTGTCCGTCACGGGAACTCCACTGGTAGGAAACGCCCTACTTTATGCTCCCACAGTCGTTTGGCGCGAGAGACAGCAAAAGATTCCAGTGCTGAGGGAACTTGTGGCCTTAGTGCATCAGCGACGCCAACTAACTCGGATCCAACGGGCCAAGGCTGATCCAGAATTGATCAAGTTACTACGGCATAGGGAGCGCATTCACCTGGAAGATGGGATCCTAGTGCGTACCAGCATAGATCCAAGTACTCATCAACCAGTCACTCAGGTGGTTGTCCCTAAAGATCAAGCCAACCTGCTGCTCACTGCCTACCATGACAAATCCGGACACTTCGGTACTCAAAATATTAAAGCCATCCTACGCACACTGTTTTTCTGGGTGGGCATGCGAGAAGATGTGGACAGATTGTGCCATGACTATGTACCATGCACAAGGAAAACACAGCCACCCAAAAGGACCCTCTGCACCCCATTAAGAGCCAGCATCCACTACAGATCGTCTCCCAGGACTATGTGAAATTGGAGCCGAGTGCCAGTGGGTATCTGTATGCCCTTACAATAACGGATCATTATAGCAAGTTCTAGGTAGCCATCCTGGCCAAAGATTTCACTGCTAAAACCACTGGCAAACTGTTTTTGAAGCACTTTGCCAGATTCTATGGGTATCCGGACTGCATCTTGACCGACCAAGACCCGGCCTTTGAGTCGCAGTTGTTTCATGAACTTTGGCCCTCATTCCGAGTTGTTCGCTCATTATTTTTTTTCGCAACGGAGCGATTAGTCGCTAATGCGCATGCACAATGTCCGCAGTGCGTCTGCGCCAATTAAATTTGCTAATAAGTTAGGTATTTTACTCACGGCTTTATGGAGAAATTTCTTCGTTCTGGTGATCGAAGTGTGATTGACAGGAAGTGGGTGTTTCTGGGCGGAAACTGTCTGTTTTAAAAACGGGGGAGTGTCTGGGTGAACGCTGAGTGTGTTTGTGACGTCAACCAGGAACGAAACTGACTGAACTGATCGCAGTGCAGAGTAAGTATCGAGCTACTCAGAAACTGCAAAGAAGTTTCTTTTCACAATTATGCGAATCTTTCATTCGCAATTCTACTATGCTAAGATTCACTCCCAGTAGGCGGCGGCTTAGTGTGTGCAAAGCTGCTAAAAGCAGCTAGCGAGCGAACAACTCGGAATGAGGGCCTTTGTTCCTACTACGGCTGTCGAAAAGCCTATCACCCGCAAGGGAATGGATTGTGTGAACGGGCTAACCAGACCATCATCAGGATGCTCCAGAGCCTGGCAGCAGAAGACCGCACCAAGTGGCCAACCATACTCCCCGAATTAACCTATCTCTACAACAACACTGAACATTGCTCTACTGGCTTCACGCCGTACTACCTCATGTTTGGCCGACGAGGCAAATTACCCCAGGACCTGGAATTGGCCCCTGCAGTGGTCCCTCCCATCGTCCCAAAGACCGAATGGGTCCGTGAGCACCAGCGAAGAATAGAAGCTGCCCGAGAAATTGTAACCAAAAGAGTAGATGAACTACAATGCCAACATACGACCTGAGGCACGGAAGACTGGATACCTTGTGTGGAAGAAACGGAATCACGGCACCAGCAAGCTTCACGCTATGTGGGAGAGTTGCTGTACGTCATGGTCAGTGTTCCTGAGGGCGAACGATATACCTATGAGATCAAAAAGGGCCCAGAAGGTACAGTCAGCATTGTGCCAAGAGACCAACTCAAGCACTGTATCGTAGAACTACCGATGAAGAGTGCAGACTCACCTGTGGCAGAGGGACGGAAGACCCTGGGGGCATACCCTTACACGATCCAAGGAGCTTTTAGTGTGCATGGGTGGCCTACCGACACTGTATTCAGCACCACCTGTAGCTCCAGATTCAGTGTTTAACAGGCCCATTGAAGGCCAGGCTCGGCTTAGCCTGGTTACTGCTTCTAGTGAGAGCGACATTCCTGTAGTTGAGACCAGAAGGTCGGGATGTAGCACACAGGGTATTAAGGTATAGAGAGTAAAATGTTAATTGTTCCCAACGTATATTCATACCCGATTAATTTGCACTTGTTGATGTTGTTTCTGAGATTGAGAGACTAATGTTAGAGACTTTGGCCTACTGGCATATGCGTGAGGACACGCATTCTTCCACCAGGGGCACATGTGGTACCCACGTTTGGGGTACCCCTGCTGTATCTTGTAACAGCCCTAAACAACAGCCAGTAATGCCTACAAGGCTAGTTAAGTGGCCGTAAGGGTTAATTCCTTTTTCCACCTGCTCTGCCTAGCAACATCTTGCTGAGAGGAAGAGCATTGGGACCCCGGAGAATCCAGCCCTAGAAGGGAGAACAGGAAGCCTGGCTGCACGGGGATTGGATGAAAAAGTGCGGGAAGACAGGAGGATGGACTCACCGTGGGCAGAAATGTGCTGGAGCGCGGTGTGAAAGGAGGCAGCTGAGGGGTGCACTGCAGACAGAGAAAGGCTGGGAGCCGCTGCTGCTGCAGGCAGAGACACGCTGCCGGGGAGTGACCGCCGCTACTTGAGCCGGAGTCAGGGCCGCTGCCGCAGGCAGAGACCCGCTATTGGAGCTGCGGCTAGAAGCGGAGTAGAGAGAGAGAGGCAGCCGAGACCACAACCACTGGGGAACGCCGGCCAACGGGAGGAGATACACGCCGCTGAGTGAGCCGCGCAGAAGATAGAAGCGACCAGACCAGCAAGAGTCGTGACCCACCATGTCAGCACAAAACAGTGGGGAGAACACTCACATCCCACAGGTATCACCTCTATAGACCTGTATGCGGTCACACTCCTCACTTCAGCAGGGTTATAGGTAGAGAGAGGCTCTCACTGACAGTGTCCCCAGGGTGAGAAGGGGGACACCCATAACCCTACAAAGCCAACACAGACCTGTTTTCAATCCCCTGTTTGCTTCCTGCCAGTCGGATATTTTGCTTCTCCTCACCAGCGTATATAGGTGGGCCTGTGAGGCTTGATACAGCACTATGCCTTGGAGAGAGATAGTGACACTTATGTTGACCCTGTATGAACACTGAGGCTTGTAAACGCCTTACCTCTCCGTGGATACAAATACGGTTAGTACCGTTAGCCATTGCTGCTGTGCTGTATTACCAACAGTTAGTTCTGCACACCTTCCTACAAATACTTACCTTACCTTTACTGACGCCTTCCCAAGAGTTCACTGTTAGAGTGCAAGCGTGCTGTTAAAGAGACACTGACCTTAAACGCTCACTGAGGCGTTGGAACTGAACATTAGCGCCTAGCATACAGCGACACCCCATGGACAGTATAGGAGGTGTATCTAAACTATTGTCAAGACGTTTCTTGTCCAAAGATATTATTACATTTCAAATGATTGCTATTGCAAATGCTATAATTGATTGTCTGACCAAGTTATTGTCATGCCTTTGATATACCAAAGCTGTGAATACTGTTAGAGACAGGGAAAGAAATAGGGTATTGTAATGATGTTCAATGTATGCAATTGCTCCTAAGGAAAATTGAGTTATAACGGTGACTGACAGTTCCAGATCAATAAATGATTGTCACCATATCCCTGTGTAGTGGTCCTTAAGCACACTGTGTTTGGGTTGTCCTCCCGGGGTCCTCCTGGTTCATCTGTCCCAGCTTTACAGGTGACGGGAAGAATAGTTGCTGGCCTCGACATCGTTGAAGACGGGATAAGGCTGATCACAAAACGACTGAACCTCAGGCACAGGCACACTCCACCCACCTTATAGCAATATTACATATGTTCCAAAAGACCAGTGCATGCACAAAGTCAGAGTCTACTGTGTAGCCAGAGAGGAGGGGCATCTGCCGGGTCATGGACTAACCCTCCTCCACCAGCAGCACCACCACCACCACCACCTGTCCAGGACATAGATTACTCACCTGGGTGGCCCAGCTGTGTAGTCTATGTCTTTGGGGAAAGGGGCGGAGTAGTCATGACCTGGCAGGTGGTGGTCCCATTGTGGAACCCCTTTACCAGCTCCTCAGATGCCTATGATAGTTAGTGGCTGATCCTTTCAGTGATATGTATACTGGATGCCACCTGTGAAAGAACTGCAAACTACATAAAGTGACATTGTTTAGACACATGGGCGCAGGGAATGCGGGATCAGGTATAAAGTTCCACGGCACATGCCTCAGTAGGTGTCCGGGAGTGAGTGAGTGGGAGACACATAACTGCATCATGGTGCACGTGTACTGATTGTGTGGTACCTCCTGGTGCCACTATTCCCTGGCACCCATACCCACAAGATGTCCCAGGGGCCCTGCTTGCACTGTATGTCTCAATGCCTACAGTAACGCTTATCTGTGAACATCACAATGACCAAAGTATCTTATCTCGTAATTTATTTTAAGATCAGAGCTATATGCGTAATGCTTCCTTCATACTCTTCTTTATTGTGGTGTGATATTACTTATTAACATAACCGCAGGCTATGCAGTTTTAACGACAAAGGGGTCAAAGAACTAACGAGTTGCTGATACTTCCCCTGCTTATTCATTATGTGCATTATTTAGGATTCATGACTCGGTGCAAACTAGCCATAGCCACTGTGCTGAGGCGTCACTGTAATGCCCACAGCAGTGCAGATTATTTCAGGATATCAACCGACAGTGTGATTATGTGAGGAAGGGACTGGAGGCAGCAGGAAGCCGCAGAATGATGTAGTGGGAGAAGTCGGACCCCAAACAAGACACAGCAGGGATATCAGACCCCATATCAAACTGATGCAAACAGACTTCCACCTGAAACAAAGATTGTTGAATTTATTTGATAATTGTTCTTACTTCACCTTCATCTTACATAGGGCCTAATTCAGCATGAGTTGTAGTTTTGTGAAAACTCGCAAAACTACAACTCCTTCCACTATCATGGCCGCCCGGGATAGGGTATGCCGTGTCTCGCCCCCTGGTTAAAATGCGTGCGCTTCGCTAAACAGTGAAGTGCCCGCATCTTTAGGGTAGCCCCCTGCCTTCGCAGCCTAGTCGCCGGCCCGCCATGTTTTGGGTCGCAGTGTGACGTCAAGCAGCCACTGTGGCCTGCCCCGCAAATTGTCAGGACATGCCTCCTTTGTCCGGAACGGCCCTCCCAATGCCGCGTCGAGGCCCAATAAAAGCCACAACGCCACCCTGTCATCACCACCCCGCCGGCACTTAGACTGTGATCGAATGCCATTGCAGTTTAAGTCCTCGCGCATGCTTGCAGCGGTGCACACACATGTGAAGAAGTGCGGAAATCGCCAAATAGCGATTTCTGCAGTTCAGGGTACCAAGCTGAATCGGACTCGTAATACAATATTTCATGCTACATTTATAGTAAATAGTCCACATGAGTAGGATGCAGATTGGCAGTAGTTGTGGGCAGCAGTGGTCGCCTGAGTTACTGCCTTATGCTGATGCTATGATCCGTTGTGGCAAGCGGGAAGCCACTCCAGACATTGATTTTTCATCCACAGCAGTCATTGGGCCTAATTCAGACCTGATCGCAGCAGCAAATTTGTTAGCAGTTGGGCAAAACCATGGCGGTCATTCCGACCTGATTGCATGCTGCAGTTTTTTTTGCAGCGCAGCGATCAGGAAGAGCGCATTTGTGGGTGACTGACCGTTTTCTGGGAGTGTTTGGAAAAATGCAGGCATGTCCAAGCATTTGCAGGGTGGGTGTCTGACGTCAATTCAGGACACGAACAGGCTGAAGTGATTGCAGCGGCTGAGTAAGTTCTGAGCTACTCAGAAACCGCACAAAACTTTTTGGTTCCGCTCGGCTGCACAAGCGTTCGCACACTTGCAAAGCAAAAATACACTCCCCTATAGGCGGCGACTATCTAATCGCGATGCTGCAAAAAGTAGCTAGCAAGAGATCAACTCAGAATTACCCCCACATGTGCACTGCAGGTGGGGCAGATGTAACATGCGCAGAGAGAGTTTGGGTGGGGTGTTCAAACTGAAATCTAAATTACAGTGTAAAAATAAAGCAGCCAGTATTTACCCTGCACAGAAACAATATAACCCACCCAAATCTAACTCTCTCTGCACATGTTACATCTGCCCCAACTGCAGTGCACATGGCTTTGCCTATTAGCTAACAAATTTGCTGCTGCAATCAGATCTGAATTACCCCCATTATTAACATTACCACTTGCACCCGCTCCATGCTAGGTGCAAGGGATCCAACAGAAACAGGCGTTCCTTCCCTGTATGCACCAATCAGAATAGCACAGAACAGTTCCATGTGATCATATTGTCACCGCCCAGTTTCACGGAGAGAGATAGATCCGTCAACGGTCCGTATGACTCTGAATAGGATGCACGTATGTGAAAATGTGCTAGTTCGCATTTGAGCATGAGCAGTTTGCTAAAACTCGCCATTTGCGTCGATGCAAAGAGATCCGTCTGACTCAGAATTAGCCCCATTGTGTGTAAAATACTATACTTTTAAATATGTTTGTAAATGATCTGTGACAGTAATTACATTGAAAAGCAAAAGCATACAGGTCCGTCAATTTAACATCAATTGCGTAACTTCGCTAACATTTGTGGTTTTCACCTAGGCCCCTCCCACCTTTCTCTTCGGTTCAAAAACATTCCACTGTAAAGCTCTCTCTCTCCCTTATCACATACTGTACTGTAAAAGCAGAGACATCAGCATCAACAGGTGTGGAAATCTCACTGACTTTACTTTACGTCAATTGCAAGGAGCGCAATTGTAAACTGAACTGCTCCATTGGTCCTGACTCATACAGTTCTGTATTTTTATGTCTTATGACTATTGCGACATTTGTGAGGTAATTGATGCAGTCAGTCCCATCCCCCCCTAGGTGTGCCTCCTGTTTACTCAGAGGGTTTCTTGTCAGATCGTCTAAGTGTAGAGAAGTGAAACCCTAGATACAGAATATAGGCCCTCATTCCGAGTTGTTCGCTCGGTAAATTTCTTCGCATCGCAGCGTTTTTCTGCTTAGTACGCATGCGCAATGTTCGCAATGCGACTGCGCCAAGTAATTTTGCTATGAAGATAGGATTTTTACTCACGGCTTTTTCTTCGCTCCGGCGATCGTAGTGTGATTGACAGGAAATGGGTGTTACTGGGCGGAAACACAGCGTTTTATGGGCGTGTGGATGAAAACGCTACCGTTTCCGGAAAAAACGCAGGAGTGGCCGGAGAAACGGGGGAGTGTCTGGACGAACGCTGGGTGTGTTTGTGACGTCAAACCAGGAACGACAAGCACTGAACTGATCGCAGATGCCGAGTAAGTGTGGAGCTACTCAGAAACTGCTAAGTAGTTTGTAATCGCAATATTGCGAATACATCGTTCGCAATTTTAAGAAGCTAAGATACACTCCCAGTAGGCGGCGGCTTAGCGTGTGCAACTCTGCTAAAATCGGCTTGCGAGCGATCAACTCGGAATGAGGGCCATAGGGAGACATGTACTAAGCAGTGATAAAAGTGGAGAAGTGAGCCAGTGGAGAAGTTGCCCATGGCAACCAATCAGCTGCTCTGTATATGTTTATAGTATGCAAATTATGAATGTTACGTCAATGCTGATTGGTTGCCATGGGCAACTTCTCCACTTTTATCACTGCTTAGTACATGTCCCCCATAATGTGGGGTGTACAATGGTTTGGGGGCAGGGGCTGGCTGGGCACCATGCCCCCCAGGCCAGTGCAATTTAAATGTTCCAGGGCCATTTTTGTGTTGCACTCCCTGTGAAAAGCTGGGCCACTTACTTGAGTTTGTCCCACAGGCCGAAAATTGCCAGCCAGACCCTGTTTATACAATACAGTATATACAATATCTTGTGGATTAGGATTGTGAGGTCTCCTTTGACATCATGGAGCAATCTATTAGAAATCTGCTTTTAGGGCCAGGTTCAGAGATATATGTAAATTCGAGTTTAACATCTACGTGGTACTGCGCATGTGCCGCAATGGTCTTGCAATCTCAGAGAGGGTTTATTTGCAAATTGATTGACAGTCAGGGACTGTTTGTTTGCGGTTACGAGAAGCGGCGACAAAAACACAGGTGTGTCGAGAACGCTTTCGGGGTGTGTCTCAGCCTGTGGCTGCGATCCCGTACACAGCTGCAATGACTCACTTCCTGCGCCCATGCTGCGCAACCATAGGTCTTTGTACGCCATTGGGCGTCTCCATACAAATCCAGGTGGCTGCGGAACGACATATTTTCTCACAGTTGTTGTCTACACATTCTCAGCTGATGCAGCTTTAGCGTACAACTCTGAATTAGGCCATTAGGGGTCTATGTGCTAAACTTTGGAAGGAGATAAAGTGGACGGAGATAAGGTAGTAACCAATCGGTTCCTAACTGCCATCTTACAGGCTGTGATTGAAAAATGACAGGAGCGGATTGGTTGGTACACATTGTTCGATACTGCGGAGAACTTTAGAAGAATACAGAGAGTTGTATGGAGAATGACAATATTTGTCTTATAGGATAATCTCTAGATTGTAAGTTCTCATGAGCACAACCCTCTTGCCTCATGTGCTGTTCCTTCTCTCATCATACCATACCATACCATATCATATCATACCGTCAGGTCCTCACCACTACCAACAGAAGCTCTGGGATCAGCCGGAGCAGCTTTTGTGGGTATTATTTATGACTAGAGATGAGCGGGTTCGGTTCCCAGAGAACCGAATCCTCCCGAAAATCATGTTCCGAGCCCGGCTCAGGACTTCCCACCAGACTCGGATCCCAGAATGAGGCAAAACATCATCATCCCGCTGCTGGATTCTCGCGGGTTTTGGATTCCATATAAAGAGCCACGCGTCGCCGCCATTTTCACTCCGGACTTGGATAGTGAGGGAGACAGACCTCTGTCTCTCTCTGTGGGTGGCGGCGTCGGTGGGGGGAAGGGGCAGATGTATTAACCTGGAGAAGGCATAAGGAAGTGATAAAGCAGTGATAAGTGCAAGGTGATAAACGCACCAGCCAGTCAGCTCCTGTCAATTTGCATATTGGAGCTGATTGGCTGGTGCGTTTTACATGCAGAAATAATTAAACAAAACTTTGAGAACGGAATGAGCATATTGCAGTTTTAGTGCAGACATTTTGGGTAAAAACTTCTATGGGTTATACTGTATATTCCACCCATGAAAGGTACCATGTGAGGCAGCCATGTTGGGTGCGCTACGTAGGATTACAATGGATGGAGTAGGTCACACCCAGAAGAGATGACACAAAATGGGGGTCTCTAGCGACCTAATGCTAGGAGAAGGGTCCCAGAAAATCCGTCAGGTCCATGTATTTTTCATCCCATCTACGAGCATACCAGGTGAGGCAGCCATGTTGGGCACACAACGAAGGTTATGCTGTAGGAAATAAGCCGTACATGGACCCGAGGCATACATGGGAAAACTGGCACATATGTATTAGTATGATAATAATGGGCAAGATAAAATGAAATGGCAAGATCATCAGAACCATACATTTTGTTTCATTCTATACAGAGCACCAGCCGAGGCAGCCATGTTGAGTGCACTACTTAGGATAAAGTGGGCAGGATGACCAGTCCATAGCAGTGTAACATGCAATGGGAGAGTGCAGGGAGAAAAAGAAAGATACCTTGGGAGGACAGTAGGTGGCAGTATCAACGCAGGGTAAACAATAGTCCAACAGCATTGAAGCAGTAATATATTATAGTACTGAATTAGTATATTGCAAATGGGGCAAATGGCGGAAAGCAGGGTGTGTACTGAGCAAGCGGCAAAGGTAAATTCAGCTAGATTAAGGTTTGCCATGGTAAAGTTAATAATTATAACAGTGGAAAAAGTAAAAGGGGAGAGGGGATAGAGGAATTAAAAAGCAAAATAAAGCAAAGTACAATGAAATAGCCTGCTGTGGTTTCAGTGATGACGCTGCTGTTTGCTTATTCCCAGTGAGATAATCCTTTTATATACTTGTAACAGTTTTGCAATACCGTACATTCTCTATTGCAAGTAATTTAACCATTCGTCAATCATCATTTCTGATATAGTTCCATAACCTATAATAAACATTATTTTTCCAGAATACAATTATGCAGTAAAATTGACACCGTTCTGGAGTAAAGGGGTAAGCAGAAATTTGTAATTGCTTTTCACACCAATACAAAATTGCATGCGTACTGCTGTATCCGTGAGCACATGCAAGGACAGGGGTTCCGATAGGAGCACATCACTGCGATGTGTAAAAGTATAGGGATCTCATTAGTGAACACTGTATTTTCATTTATCGGTGGCAGTCGCTCTACTTTCCATGTGCGGCCTGCTGACGGCAGGAACACGAGTGGCACATTTCAATGGAGGATACTTATGCACTTAATAAAAGGGGATATCTGCTTTGGTTCCTTGTAGATACATTCAGAGGATTTGGGTGTTTTTAGTTGATATCACACAAATAATATACTGTATGATAAATATGGCAGGATGTAATGCCGCCCGAGTTCGGTATTATTATTATATAGGGGAGCGAGGACTGCATAGGGATATAAGAAGGGGATAACACATCTTCCAGCTCACACTGATATGTGGTATTATTATTATTATATTGGGGAGAGGGGACCGCACAGTGATATACTGTATGAGGGGGATAACACAGCTCCCAGCTCACATGGATATGTGGTATTATTATTATTATATAGAGGAGAGGGGACCGCATAGTGATATATGAGGGGAATAACACATCTCCCAGCTCACACTGATATGTGGTATTATTAGTATATAGAGGAGAGGGGACCGCACAGTGATATATGAGGGAGAATAACACAGCTCCCAGCTCACACTGATATGTGGTATTATTATCATATAGAGGAGAGGGGACCGCACAGTGATATATGAGGGAGAATAACACAGCTCCCAGCTCACACTGATATGTGGTATTATTATTATTATATAGAGGAGAGTGGACTGCACAGTGATATATGAGGGGGAATAACACAGCTCCCAGCTCACACTGATATGTGGTATTATTATTATATAGGGGAGAGGGGACCGCACAGTGATATATGAGGGGGAATAACACAGCTCCCAGCTCACACTGATATGTAGTATTATTATTATACAGGGGAGAGGGGACCGCACAGTGATATATGAGGGGTAATAACACAGCTCCCAGCTCACACTGATATGTAGTATTATTATTATACAGGGGAGAGGGGACCGCACAGTGATATATAAGGGGGAATAACACAGCTCCCAGCTCACACTGATATGTGGTATTATTAGTATATAGAGGAGAGGGGACTGCACAGTGATATATGAGGGGGAATAACACAGCTCCCATCTCACACTGATATGTGATATTATTATTATACAGGGGAGAGGGGACCGCACAGTGATATATGAGGGGTAATAACATAGCTCCCAGCTCACACTGATATGTGGTATTATTATTATACAGGGGAGAGGGGACCGCACAGTGATATATGAGGGGGAAAAACACAGCTCCCAGCTCACACTATGTGGTATTATTATTATATAGAGGAGAGGGGACCGCACAGTGATATATGAGGGAGAATAACACAGCTCCCAGCTCACACTGATATGTGGTATTATTATTATATAGAGGAGAGGAGACTGCACAGTGATATATGAGGGGGATAACACATCTCCCAGCTCACACTGATATGTGGTATTCTTAATATATAGAGGAGAGGGGACCGCACAGTGATATATGAGGGAGAATAACACAGCTCCCAGCTCACACTGATATGTGGTAGTATTATTATTATATAGAGGAGAGGGGACCATGCTTGTGCATCCTAGCCACATAGCAATGCAAATACGATGCATTTTCATAAAAATTAGGCAGACATTAGCAGAGCTGCCAGTTGACTCACGCCAGGAACTATATGTGTCATTATGTGTATAAGGGCATTCATTTGTGTAACATGTGTAAGGGGCACTATGTGTGTCATTAAGTGTATAAGGACACTAATAATGTGCGGCATATGTGTAAGGGACATTATGGGCATTAACAATGTGCGGCATATGTGTAAGGGAAATTATGTGCATAAGGGCATTAATAAAGGTTGGCATAATGTGTAAGGTGCATTATGTTTATAAGGACATTAATAATGTGTGTCATATGTGTAAGGGGCATTACTGTGTGGTATTATGTGTATAAATGCATTACCAATGTGTGGCATTATATGTATAAGGTGCTCTATTGTGTGGCATAACGTATAGAAAGGGCACTACTGTGTGGTCTAATGTGAATAAAGAGCAATATGGTGTGGTGTAATGTGAATAAGAAGCAATTCAGTATGATGTTATGTGAATGAGGGGCAGTGCTGCGAGGAGTAATGTTTATAAGGTAACTGGTACTACCGTGTGATGTAACATATAGAAATGGCAGTACTGTGTGGTGTAATGTGAATAAAGAGCAATATGGTGTGGTGTAATGTGAATAAGGAGCAATATGGCGTGGGGTAATGAGAATAAAGAGCAATATGGTGTGGTGTAATGTGAATAAGGAGCAATTCAGTATGATGTTATGTGAATGAGGGGCACTACTGTGACCAATAACGTATATATATAGTAAGGTAAAGTGGTACTACTGTGTGATGTAATGTTAATAACTACTGTAAGGAGTAACATATATAAGGTAAAGTGGTACTACTGTGTGATGTAATGTGAATAAGGGACACTATCGCATTATAAATTGTGAATAAAGTTGCACTACTGTGAGGCATAATTTGAATTGGGGGTACTACTGTGTGGCCATGCCCCTTGCCAGCAAAAACACATACCTTTTTGGGTTGTGCGCAGAATGTGCAACCTGTTCTTATTTAAATTACAGTGGGTAGGAAAACAAAAAAAAGGACTGCTATGGGTGGGGGGGTGATGGTGCTGGGAAAGGGAGAAGGGTCAGAGGCGGAACTAGCGGTGGTGCTAGGGGGCACCAGCCAAAATCTTGCCTAGGGCATCATATTGGTTAGGGCTGGCTCTGCTCCCAGCTCACACTGATATGTGGTATTACAATTATATAGAGGAGAGGGGACCGCACAGTGATATATGAGGGGAAGAACACAGCTCCCAGCTCACACTGATATATGTGGTGGTGGTATTATTATTATTATTACATATAGGAGAGGGGACTGCACAGTTATATAGGAGAGGAAATAACACTGCTCCCAGCTCACACTGATACAATATGTGGTATTAATACACTGCTCAAAAAAATAAAGGGAACACTAAAATAACACATCCTAGATCTGAATGAATGAAATATTCTTATTAAATACTTTGGGGGTGATTCCTAGTTGTTCGCTCGCTAGCAGATTTTAGCAGCATTGCACACGCTAGGCCGTCGCCCTCTGGGAGTGTATCTTAGCTTAGCAGAATAGCGAACGAAAGATTAGCAGAATTGCGAACAGAAAATTCTTAGCAGTTTCTGAGTAGCTCCAGACCTACTCACAGATTGCGATCAGCTCAGGCCGTTTCGTTCCTGGTTTGACGTCACAAACACGCCCTGCGTTCGGCCAGCCACTCCCCCATTTCTCCAGACACTCCCGCGTTTTTTCCTGGCACGCCTGCGTTTTTCCGCACACTCCCAGGAAACGGCCAGTTTCCGCCCAGAAACACCCACTTCCTGTCAATCACACTCCGATCACTTCAACGAGGAAAAATCTTCGTTCGGACGTGAGTAAATCTACTAAGTTTTGTGTGAAAATACTTAGCGCATGCGCACTGCGTACCATGCGCATTTTAGCCTTAATCGCTCCGTTGCGAAAATCGGCAACGAGCGATCAACTCGGAATGACCCCCTTTGTTCTTTACATAGTTGAATGTGCTGACAACAAAATCACACAAAAATTATCAATGGAAATCAAATTTATTAACCCATGGAGGTCTGGATTTGGAGTCACACTCAAAATTAAAGTGGAAAAACACACCACAGGCTGATCCAACTTTGTTGTAATGTCCTTAAACAATCCAAAATGAGGCTCAGTAGTGTGTGTGGCCTCCACCTGCCTGTATGACCTCCCTACAACGCCTGGGCATGCTCCTGATGAGGTGGCGGATGGTCTGCTGAGGGATCTCCTCCCAGACCTGGACTAAAGCATCCGCCAACTCCTGGACAGTCTGTGGTGCAACGTGGCGTTGGTGGATGAAGCGAGACATGATGTTCCAGATGTGCTCAATTGGATTCAGGTCTGGGGAACGGGCGGGCCAGTCCATAGCATCAATGCCTTCGTCTTGCAGGAACTGCTGACACACTCCAGCCACATGAGGTCTAGCATTGTCTTGCATTAGGAGGAACCCAGGGCCAACCGCACCAGCATATGGTCTCACAAGGGGTCTGAGGATCTCATCTCGGTGCCTAATGGCAGTCAGGCTACCTTTGGCGAGCACATGGAGGGCTGTGCGGTCCCCCAAAGAAATTCCACCCCACACCATTACTGACCCACTGCCAAACCGGTCATGCTGGAGGATGTTGCAGGCAGCAGAACGTTCTCCTTGGCGTCTCCAGACTCTGTCACGTCTGTCACATGTGCTCAGTGAGAACCTGCTTTCATCTGTGAAGAGCACAGGGCGCCAGTGGCGAATTTGCCAATCTTAGTGTTCTCTGGCAAATGCCAAACTTCCTGCACGGTGTTGGGCTGTAAGCACAACCCTTACCTGTGGACGTCAGGCCCTCATACCACCCTCATGGAGTCTGTTTCTGATCGTTTGAGTAGACACATGCACATTTGTGGCTTGCTGGAGGTCATTTTGCAGGGCTCTGGCAGTGCTCCTCCTGTTCCTCCTTGCACAAAGGTGGAGGTAGCGGTCCTGCTACTGGGTTGTTGCCCTCCTACGGCCTCCTCCACGTCTCCTGATGTACTGGCCCGTCTCCTGGTAGTGTCTCCATGCTCTGGACACTACGCTGACAGACATAGCAAACCTTCTTGCCACAGCTCGCATTGATGTGCCATCCTGGATGAGCTGCACTACCTGAGCCACTTGTGTGGGTTGTAGACTCCGTCTCATGCTACCACTAGAGTGAAAGCACCGCCAGCTTTCAAAAGTGACCAAAACATCAGCCAGAAAGCATAGGAGCTGAAAAGTGGTCTGTGGTCACCACCTGCAGAACAACTCCTTTATTGGGGGTGTCTTGCTAATTGCCTATAATTTCCACCTGTTGTCTATTCCATTTGCACAACAGCATGTGAAATTGATTGTCAATCAGTGTTGCTTCCTAAGTGGACAGTTTGATTTCACAGAAGTGTGATTGACTTGGAGTTACATTGTGTTGTTTAAGTGTTCCCTTTATTTTTTTGAGCAGTGTATATAGAGAAGAGGGGACTACACAGTGATATATGAGGGGGAATAACACAGCTCCCAGCTCACACTAATATGTGGTATTATTATTTTATAGGGGAGAGGGGACCGCACAGTGATATATGAAGGGGGAATAACACAGCTCCCAGCTCACACTAATATGTGGTATTATTATTTTATAGGGGAGAGGGGACCGCACAGTGATATATGAAGGGGGAATAACACAGCTCCCAGCTCACACTAATATGTGGTATTATTATTATATAGAGGAGAGGGGACCGCACAGTGATATATGAGGGGAATAACACAGCTCCCAGCTCACACTGATATGTGGTATTGTTATAGAGGAGAGGGGACTGCACAGTGATATATGAAGGGGAATAACACAGCTCCCGGCTCACACTAATATGTGGTATTATTATTATATAGAGGAGAGGGAACCGCATAGTGATATATGAGGGGGAATAACACAGCTCCAGGCACATGCTGATATGTGGTATTATTATTATATAGAGGAGAGAGAACTGCATAGTGATATATGAGGGGGAATAACACAACTCCCAGCTCACACTGATATGTGGTATTATTAGTATATAGAGGAGAGGGGACCGCACAGTGATATATGAGGGGAATAACACAGCTCCCAACACACACTGATATGTGGTATTATTATTATATAGGGTAGAGGGGACCGCACAGTGATATATGAGGGAGAATAACACATCTCCCAGCTCACACTGATATGTGGTATTATTAGTATATAGAGGAGAGGGGACCGCACAGTGATATATGAGGGGAATAACACAGCTCCCAACACACACTGATATGTGGTATTATTATTATATAGGGTAGAGGGGACCGCACAGTGATATATGAGGGAGAATAACACAGCTCCCAGCTCACACTGATATGTGGTATTATTATATAGAGGAGAGGGGACCGCACAGTGATATATGAGGGGAATAACACAGCTCCCAGCTCACACTGATATGTGGTATTATTATTATATAGGGTAGAGGGGACCGCACAGTGATATATGAGGGAGAATAACACAGCTCCCAGCTCACACTGATATGTGGTATTATTAGTATATAGAGGAGAGGGGACCACACAGTGATATATGAGGGGTAATAACACAGCTCCCAGCTCACACTGATATGTGGTATTATTATTATATAGAGGAGAGGGGACCGCACAGTGATATATGAGGGAGAATAACACAGCTCCCAGCTCACACTGATATGTGGTATTATTATTATATAGAGGAGAGGGGACCGCACAGTGATATATGAGGGGGAATAACACAGCTCACACTAATATGTGGTATTACTATTATATAGGGGAGAGGGGACCGCACAGTGATATATGAGGGAGAATAACACAGCTCCCAGCTCACACTGATATGTGGTATTATTATTATATAGAGGAGAGGGGACCGCACAGTGATATATGAGGGGGAATAACACAGCTCACACTGATATGTGGTATTATTAGTATATAGAGGAGAGGGGACTGCACAGTGATATATGAGGGAGAATAACACAGCTCCCAGCTCACACTGATATGTGGTATTATTATTATATAGAGGAGAGGGGACCGCACAGTGATATATGAGGGAGAATAACACAGCTCCCAGCTCACACTGATATGTGGTATTATTATTAATATATAGAGGAGAGGGGACCGCACAGTGATATATGAGGGGAATAACACAGTTCCCAGCTCACACTGATATGTGGTAGTATTATTATATAGAGGAGAGGGGACCGCACAGTGATATATGAGGGAGAATAACACAGCTCCCAGCTCACACTGATATGTGGTATTATAATTATATAGAGGAGAGGGGACCGCACAGTGATATATGAGGGAGAATAACACAGCTCCCAGCTCACACTGATATGTGGTATTATTAGTATATAGAGGAGAGGGGACCGCACAGTGATACATGAGGGGAATAACACGGCTCCCAACACACAGTGATATGTAGTAGTAGTAATATATACTTGACATCTCTCTGATTATACTTTATTGTTGGTTTTTATAATAAACCTTTCACAATTGCATGTAAGACTTTTTCTTGCGGCCCACACAAGACTTAGGGTTACATGTACTAAGCAGTGATAAAAGTGGAGAAGTGAGCCCATGGCAACCAATCAGCATTGGCGTAACATTTTTAATTTGCATACTATACAATTGTATGGAGCAGCTGATTGGTTGCCATAGGAAATTTCTCGACTGGCTCACTTCTCCACTTTTATCACTGCTTAGTACATGTCACCCTCAGACCTTGATTATTCGTCCCAGTTGGGATTCTGAGTTTGACATGCCTGCTGTAAAGTACAGTATCTAGCAATGTGCATCAACCAGCAACTAAATGGAAAAGAGCAACAGTAAGCAGATAGAGGATAGTGAATATAGTGTAAATGGTAAATAAATGGAAGTGAGAACACGAGTCATCCGCAGTGTTTAGGGCTGCATGATCTGTGGGCTGATAACAGAGTTGGACTCTGTCCGTTATAACTGCATATTGCATTAATAGATCACTACTGTGAAGCCCGTCACCTCACTCTGTCACCTTACTCCGTCACCTAATGTCATCCTACGACTCTACACGCCCCGTGCTGACGTCTCATGCCCACAGCATATTCTCCACTATAAATTCTCTTTCGCCGGTGGGGCAGGCCACATTTGGATATCTGTATCAGCTCTGACACAGTCTGTATACCCGGAGACTATGTAGAAGACACATCCTAAGTCTTGTAAGAAGAAATAAAGAATTAAGGAGAGCTTGCATCTGGGAGACTAGAAAGATGGGGATTGTGTGGCGGACTGCAGTCCTCCTGCTGGTGGTTTCCTGCCTGACTGCTGGTGAGTAGAAGTATTGTGGCATGGTATGATGAGACTTGTAGTTCCACAACAGCTCACGTTTCCAGCTTTATTTACTACCCTACACAGTCATGTTCTGCATGCGTTGATGGTGGTATAATTATTACTAGTATAATTATATATTTATGTTTTTGTGTATAATTGCTATTCTATTATAAATTTTGCCTTACTGTATGTTGTATTCTTGCTATTAATTATATATTCGTACCATCAGGTTAAAGGTGTAACTAAAAGTGCAATCGATGAGATTGGTGTTTTAATTAAATTGACATAGTAAGACTTACCAGAGAGACTTACCAGCCAAAATACAGTATGAGTAGAAGGTGTATTTTCTTTACTTGTAAGATATACGGTACGTATTAATTATTGTTAGAGATGTGCGCTGACCCCCATCTTTTGGTTTGGGGTATGGATTTATCCTCGTGTTTTGGATTTAGATTGAAAAAAATAATAAAAAAAAAAATATATATATATATATATATATATATATATATATATATATATATATAAACAGCTAAAATCATGTAATTTTTGCTATCCAAAACCCAAACTTCGGATTTAAAATCCGAATTCCAAACCGGGGGAGGTTTGAACCGGGACTTGAGTTTTGGTTGAGTTGGATCCACAAAATTTGGGTGGGTTCTGACTTCTGGAAAACTGAACCATACATCTGTAATTATTGTTGCATAGAGGGTAGGGCTTGTTGAAGGTGAAACTGAATGATGGGTTTTCATTGAGTTCTAGTTCTGTTCTACTAGTGATGAAAGAAATATACTAAGACAAATGTTGCCTCTACTGTTTGGTGAATGCAAGTAAAAAAATGTTAGAGCATATATACAGTAGGTGGGGTTTTTTTTAAAGAAAATTGGGTTTTAAAATGTAGCTCAGTATCAACAAATGCTATAAATATGTCAATATAACGCGATATACCATTACTCTGTCGTAAATCCGTTACAATTTTTTTATTTGAATAAGTAAAGTTTAATTAATTAAGTAATCAAAAATAGGAATATTACCAATTATTTGTAGAATTAAACTGCTTGAAATGATTCAATTTAACTTTCTATATATCGCAGTCTTCTCTCTGTTTATGACATACCTTATTTACAAGGAAATATACTGTATACACTACCGGTCAAAACCTTTGGAACACCTTGTTTTTTTTCAGTTTTTATTGAAATTTACACAGTTTAATGTCTCCGTGTACAGTACTCTGAAAAGGAAGCATAGAACAAATAAACAATAGATTAAAAATATAAATATAACAATAATTTTGTTTAACAAAATTTTAGCAAAGTTTTTGACTATTCAATGTAGCCACCTTTTTCGACTCCTGGGGGTATATTTACTAAAAGTTGATTTGGGTCGATGTTGATCAATTTATGATCGATGTTGGGTCGATTTTTGTTCGATTTGGTGTTTCAGGGTCTAAATCACAGATTTACTATCAGATGATTTTTGACATTCTTTAAAAAAAAATATGTCATCTGTTAGTAAATGTGGGATTTAGAGGTATATTTACTAAAAACCAATCTGGGTCGATTTTGTTGTCGATGTTTGGTCGATTTTGTTTTTCATGGTCTAAATTCCACATTTAATAACAGATGATTTTTGACTTTTTTTTTTACTTTGTCAAAAATCATCTGTTGATAAATGTGTGATTTAGACCCTGAAACACAAAATTGATTAAAAATCGATCAAACATCGATCAAAATCGACTTTTAGTAAATATACCCCATAGTATTCTTTCTATGATTGAAATCAAATATTATTCTGGTAGTTCTCCCCTACATTGGGCCTCATTCAGAGATGTACATGATGTTTTGGTGCATCTCTGATAGTGGGTGGACTATACAGGTGCAAGACAGGTCCTGCGTTTGGGGGTGGGGGAGGAGGGTGAAGAAGCGGCCAGCGTTTGCTTCTTCCATCGCAGACTTCCTACGCCCGGCTATGGAGTTCCAGCGTTCATTCTGAGTAAGCTGAGGCTTACTTAAATAGTCATTGGCTGCATCCATCGCATCCTCAGACTCAGCACTCCGATTTTCCTACAGGCGTCTCCTGCTCCATTACAATATTTACACATCGCTGTACACAGCAGCAATGTGTATTGTGTTCATCTCTAATTCAGGCACACTGTTGCAAAAGTTCCCACAAATGTATTGCACCTGTAGGTTCACTTTGTGTTCACTCGGCTGTCCAGTTCATCCCGAACAAGCTTGCTGGGGTGTAAGTCTGGAGACTGTGCTGGCCATTTCATTATTTAAGGCCTAATGTTTTGTTCTTTTTCTCAAAGGCAGTACTGACAAAGCATGGAGGTTTGGTTTGGGTTATTATCTTGCTGTAGGTTGAACCCATGACCAACTAGACATAGACCACAGGGCATTGCATGCATATCCAGATCAAGGTGGGGGAGACTGTACCCCGAGCCCCCATCTGTCAGAGGGCCCTCTAGTCACAGCACACTGACATCACTAGCTCTCCCTATTGTGTGGCAGCAGAATCAGGCAGCTAGAATGTGAGCAGTACAGTGTGCAGTGCAGGCAGAGACATAGGACTATCAGGATTCATGTGCTACCAACAGAGCTTCCGGGAGAGAGCTGCAAGTGACTCAGTGATCTCGGCTTCTCCTCCTCCCCGCCTGGGTCCTCTGTAACCTGTTATCTAATGAGAAAGACACAGAGAGTCCTCCTGAGTCCTGTCCCAGTGTGTAAGCAGTACAGAGGCTGCTGCTATTCTTGCATGTGACAAGATAAATTATAGATATTATTTTTCTATGTGTATTTTAAGGTTGTTTAAGTTGTCTTTGTTCCACAACAAGAAAACTTAAATATATAAAATAGTTGTCTCTCAATTAGATGGAGTGATAAACAGTACCCAGGCATTATTAGTTTAAATCCAATTTACCACATTGGTTTAAATGCAATATACACAACCCATACCTTCCAGCATGACCCATTCCAGGAGGGACAAAATGATCTCTACCTGGACTAACTTCTTAATTAAGGTATTTCAACACAGGTTGTAATCACCTGTGTTGAAATACCTTACTTAACAATTAAATAGTTCAACACAGGTGTCGCCAATCATATACTAAGAGGGAAGTCCAGGTGGAGAGCATTTTATACCTCCTGGAATGAGTCATGTTGGGAGGTTCACACAATCTAATATGCACTGCCCCCCCTTCCCCCGGTCCCCCCTTTTTTAAGTGCCCCAGGCTCCCCCCAATGCTTCATCTGGCCCTGATAGCATGGTGCTGCAGACTGATATGGTAGCTTTGTTGGTTCAGGGTTCCAGTCACTCTGTACAAGTTGCCGTCATGGGATCTAGCAAAGGGCCCCAGACATCCTTTCTTCCTCCTCCTCCATGTTGTTGTCACAGGGGTTTATGTACTAAGCAGCAACTTTTAAAACATGGGGTCTATGAGCAATATCACCTAGTGTTTTCCCTACCCTCCTGGGTGGCCGATATATAATATCGATATCGTTCAGTGATGTCACCCAGCTGCCGGTCCTAACATGCAGTTTTGGCCAACATAGCCAAAATCGACCTACATTTACAGCCAATCTTTGAGGTTACGGTCTCTGGTGTAACTAGGCAACAAAGCAGCAGACTTAAACATCTGTAATTAAGTATCTGATGTAACAATGGGCCCAGTGTTTTAGCCTCTTTGGCAATACATATACTCTTGACATGGAACCATTGGACAAAGGGGATTCTTAATTCCATCTCCTGGATTTTTCTTCTCTGCCCTTGGTGTCAGTGCCTGGTCCCTTAGGATCATCAGAACCTTCTCCTTTGCCAACAACAGTTCATTGTAATCATAGCTTCTGGCTCGAAACTGATCAATCATAATATTGATCTCCATGTTGGTCTCCTTTAAGTCATCAGAAATACGATGTATTCGGAGGAACTTGGAGTACGGCAGTCCCTTCTTGGTGGCAACAGGATGTTGGCTAGTATAATGAAGTATAGTGTTCCTGTCCATCTGTTTCTTGTACAATGAAGGATGCAGACGCCCATCATTGATCCAAATAAGTACATCCAAGTTGTGTACACATTTGTTGTTAATCTCATATGTGACCTTAATTGTGGAATGGTATGAATTCACTCTGGAAATCAAAAGAATATATGTGCTGCTATCTCTGATTCTAGGAAGATTTTTTTTCCAACCTCAAACATCTTCTTCCTAGAGATACAGTAGCAGCGCATATAGGTGGTCATTCCGAGTTGATCGCTCGTTATTTTTTTTCACAACGGAGCGATTAGTCGCTAATGCGCAATGTCCGCAGTGCGACTGCGCCAAGTAAATTTGCTATGCAGTTAGGTATTTTACTCACGGCATTACGAGGTTTTATTCTTCGTTCTGGTGATTGACAGGAAGTGGGTATTTCTGGGCGGAAACTGTCCGTTTTATGGGAGTGTGTGAAAAAACGCTACCGTTTCCGGGAAAAACGCGGGAGTGGCTGGAGAAACGGGGGAGTGTCTGGGCGAACGCTGGGTGTGTTTGTGACGTCAAACCAGGAACGAAACTGACTGAACTGATCGCAATGGCAGAGTAAGTCTCGAGCTACTCAGAAACTGCTAAGAAGTGTCTATTCACAATTTTGAGAATCTTTCGTTCGCAATTTTGATAAGCTAAGATTCACTCCCAGTAGGCGGCGGCTTAGCGTGTGCAATGCTGCTTAAAGCAGCTTGCGAGCGAACAACTCGGAATGAGGGCCATATTCTTTTTCACCCGTTACATAGACGATTTGCTACTGATATGGACGGGTTCTGAAAATGGGTTCAAAGAATTGATTTCCAGAGTGAATTAGTACGACTCCACGAGCAAGTTCACATATGAGATTAACAACAAATGTGTACACTACTTGGATGTACTTATTTCAATCAATGATGGGCGTCCGCAAACTTAATTGTACAAGAAACAGATGGACAGGAACACTACACTTCATGTAAATTGGCTCAAAGAGCATTTAGTTCTGTTTCAGGGTTATTTCTCTTTTTTAGTTAGTTTTCCCATGATGGGGCCTGCTAGGGTCATATCTGGAGAATCTGTGTACTTATGACATCATGCACTGTTATATTCTTACCTGCATGACAACACCTGTGTGTTGTGCTGCCTGTTTGACCGCTGTAACTTGCAATGTATGGCCCTCATTCCGAGTTGTTCGCTCGCAAGGCGATTTTAGCAGAGTTGCACACGCTAAGCCGCCGCCTACTGGGAGTGAATCTTAGCTTCTTAAAAGTGCGAACGACGTATTCGCAATATTGCGATTACACACCTCTTAGTAGTTTCAGAGTAGCTCCAGACTTACTCGGCATCTGCGATCAGTTCAGTGCTTGTCGTTCCTCGTTTGACGTCACAAACACACCCAGCGTTCGCCCAGACACTCCCCCGTTTCTCCGGCCACTCCTGCGTTTTTTCCGGAAACGGTAGCGTTTTCATCCACACGCCCATAAAACGCCGTGTTTCCGCCCAGTAACACCCATTTCCTGTCAATCACACTACGATCGCCGGAGCGAAGAAAAAGCCGTGAGTAAAAATACTATCCTCATAGCAAATTTACTTGGCGCAGTCGCATTGCGAACATTGCGCATGCGTACTAAGCAGAAAAATGCTGCGATGCGAAGAAATTTACCGAGCGAACGACTCGGAATGAGGGCCAATGTTTATATGTTTACCGTACACTTTGGGTTTTTGTTGCTGGTGGTTGCAAGGTTACCGCGCGTCTGTCCAGATGCGCCAGGGTGTATGAGTCACAGCAGTGTGATGTCACAGGAACCGGTGGATGGCGCGAAGGCAGCTCCTAGCAGAAGGGTGAAGTTATTTTAAGAAGCATCGCACTGTTTTAAGTTTGTTCCTGACGAAGGTTAATTATAACCAAAAACGTTGAAACTGCAGGGGTGACTCCAGTGTCCGTTTGTCACCGTGGTTGACAGTCCCTTGAGTGCCACCTTTGTCTGTCTCATATATATATATATATATATATATATATATATATATATTATACACACAATACTGTTTTAGGCAGGTGTGGAAAAAATGCTGCAAAGTAAGATTGCTTTCAATAATAGAAGTGTTAATATTTAATTTTTATCAATTAACAAAATGCACAGTGAATAAACAAATGAGAAATCGAAATCAAATCAATGTTTAGTGTGACCACCCTTGCCTTCAAAACAGCATCAAATCTTCTAGGTACACTTGCACAAAGTCATGGATTTTGTAGAATTGTAGTCAGGTGTATGATTAATCATACCAAACAGGTGATAATGATCATCATTTTCATGTGTAGGGTAAAACACAGTCATTAACTGAAACAGAAACAGCTGTGTAGGAGGCTTAAAACTGGGTGAGGAGCAGCCAAACTCTGCTACAAAGGTGAGGTTGTGCAAGACAGTTCCATGTCATAGGTCATACACCATGGGGAAACTGAGCACAGCAACAAGACACAATACAGTTATAATGCATCAGCACAGATTTCAAAGGAGACTGGGGTTTCAAGATGTGCTGTTCAAGCTAATTTTGAAGAAGCACAAAGAAATGGGCAACGTTGAGGACAGAAGACGCAGTAGTTGGGCAAGGAAACTTAGTGCATCAGATGAAACACACATAATGCTTACTAACCTACGAAATTGGAGATGTCCAGCAGTGTCATCAGCTCAGAACTGGCAGAAACTAGTAGGAATCAGGTACACCCATCTACTATTCAGAGAAGTCTGGCCAGAAGTCTTCAATGAAGAATTGTGGCCAAAGAGCCACCCCTTTGGAGGCCAAGTGACTCAACAATGCATGAAAACAAAGGAACTGGGGTGCACAAAAATGGTAGAGGGTGCTCTGGACTGATGAGTCAACATTTTCAATATTTGGCTGTAACAGAAGGTGGTTTGCTTACCAAAGGGATGGAGAGCAGCACAATAATGAGTCACAGGCCAATCGGAGCTGGAAGCTTACGGACTTGTACCAAATACACACCGATGACACCTGTCTAGGTGGAGGAATGCATTACTGGCAGTCCCACCCTGATGGCTGCCCTGGTGTTTTGAAGGCAAAGGGTGGCCACACCAAATATTTTTTTTATTTACAGATCTCTTCTGTTCATTCACTTTGCTTTTGATAATTAATAAAAATAAACTATTATAACCGTAATAAATCCTGTTTTTGCCCCTGATGCATTGATCCACTGCGCTCATTACTACTATATCTTAGGTGCATGTGGAATATGACCACATTGTTTAAATAAAAATCCTTGCAGCTCTGAACCCATCACATATATAAGACGTGTATTTTCTATACATTATTAACAAGGATGTTAACTCAATTTGTTGCATTATTCTACAAATAAAAATAATCAAATAGGGGAAAATGAGAACAACTTATAATGATATTGAAAGTGTGTACGAAAAATAATTCTTGAGGCCTAACACATAATTTTTCTTATATATCAAACAAGATAATGATGCAACATCCATACCAACAGAGATAAAATCTACTGAATCTTCAAGCAAAATAGAAAGAGCTGACACAGAAACATCCAGCCCAACAGAGACGTCAGTAATGGCCGGGCCATTCAGCCCAACCGAGACCGATGGCCCAGAGACGTCCAGCCCAACAGAGACGTCAGCAACGGCCGGGACATCCAGCCCAACCGAGACCGATGGAACAGAGACGTCCAGCCACACAGAGATGTCAGCAACGGCCGGGCCATCCAGCTCAACTGAGACCGATGGTCTAGAGACATCCAGCGCAACAGAGACGTCAGCAACGGCTGGGCCATCCAGGCCAACCGAGACCGATGGCCCAGAGACATCCAGCCCAACAGAGACGTCAGCAACGGCCGGGCTATCCATCCCAACTGAGACCGATGGCCCAGAGACATCCAGCCCAACAGAGACGTCAGCAGCGGCCGGGCCACCCAGCCCAACCGAGACCGATAGCCCAGAGACGTGCAGCCCAACAGAGACGTCAGCAACGGCCGGGACATCCAGCCCAACCGAGACCGATGGAACAGAGACGTCCAGCCACACAGAGACGTCAGCAACGGCCGGGCCATCCAGCTCAACTGAGACCGATGGTCCAGAGACATCCAGCCCAACAGAGACGTCAGCAACGGCCGGGCCATCCAGCTCAACCGAGACCTATGGCCCAGAGACATCCAGCCCAACAGGGACGTCAGCAACGGCCGGGCCATCCAGGCCAACCGAGACCGATGGCCCAGAGACATCCAGCCCAACAGAGACGTCAGGAACGGCCGGGCTATCCAGCCCAACCGAGACCAATGGCCCAGAGACATCCAGCCCAACAGAGACATCAGCAACGTCCGGGCCATCCATCCCAACTGAGACCGATGGCCCAGAGACATCCAGCCCAACAGAGACGTCACCAGCGGCCGGGCCACCCAGCCCAACCAAGACCGATGGCCCAGAGACATCCAGCCTAACAGAGACGTCAGCAACGGCCGGCCCCTCCAGCCCAACCGAGACCTATGGCCCAGAGACATCCAGCCCAACAGGGACGTCAGCAACAGCCGGGCCATCCTGTCCAACCGAGACCTATGGCCCAGAGACATCCAGCCCAACAGAGACGTCAGCAACAGCCGGGCCATCCAGCCCAACCGAGACCGATGGCCCAGAGACGTCCAGCCCAACAGAGATGTCAGCAACGGCCGGGCCATCCAACCCAACCGACACCGATGGCCCAGAGACGTCCAGCCCATCAGAGACGTCAGCAGCGACCGGGCCATCCAGCCCAACCGAGACCGATGGCCCAGAGACATCCAGCCCAACAGAGACGTCAGCAGCGGCCGGGCCACCCAGCCCAACAGAGACCAATGGCCCAGAGACATCCAGCCTAACAGAGACGTCAGCAACGGCCGGGCCATCCAGTCCAACCGAGACCTATGGCCCAGAGACATCCAGCCCAACAGAGACGTCAGCAACGGCCGGGCCATCCAGCCCAACCGAGACCGATGGCCAAGAGACGTCCAGCCCAACAGAGACGTCAGCAACGGCCGGGCCATCCAGCCCAACCGAGACCGATGGCCCAGAGACATCCAGCCCAACAGAGACGTCACCAGCGGCCGGGCCACCCAGCCCAACAGAGACCAATGGCCCAGAGACATCCAGCCTAACAGAGACGTCAGCAACGGCCGGGCCATCCAGTCCAACCGAGACCGATGGCCCAGAGACATCCAGCCCAACAGAGACGTCAGCAACGGCCGGGCCATCCAGCCCAACCGAGACCTATGGCCCAGAGACATCCAGCCCAACAGAGACTTCAGCAACGGCCGGACCATCCAGCCCAACCAAGACCGATGGCCCAGAGACATCCAGCCCAACAGAGACGTCAGCAACGGCCGGGCCATCCAGCCCAACCGAGACCAATGGCCCAGAGACATCCAGCCCAACAGAGACGTCAGCAACGTCCAGGCCATCCATCCCAACCGAGACCGATGGCCCAGAGACATCCAGCCCAACAGAGACGTCAGCAGCGGCCGAGCCACCCAGCCCAACCGAGACCGATGGCCCAGAGACATCCAGCCCAACAGAGACTTCAGCAATGGCCGGGCCATCCAGCCCAACCGAGACCGATGGCCTAGAGACATCCAGCCCAACAGAGATGTCAGCAACGGCCGGGCCATCCAGCCCAACTGAGACCGATGGCCCAGAGACATCCAGCCCAACAGAGACGTCAGCAACGGCCGGGCCATCCAGCCGAACCGAGACCGATGGTCCAGAGACATCCAGCCCAACAGAGTCGTCAGCAACGGCCGGGCCATCCAGCCCAACAAAGACCGATGGCCCAGAGACATCCAGCGCAACAGAGACGTCAGCAACGGCCGGGCCATCCAGCCCAACCGAGACCTATGGCACAGAGACATCCAGCCCAACAGAGACGTCAGCAACGGCCGGGCCATCCAGCCCAACCGAGACCTATGGCCCAGAGACATCCAGCCCAACAGAGACGTCAGCAATGGCCGGGCCATCCAGCCCAACCGAGACCGATGGACCAGAGACATCCAACCAAACAGAGACATCAGCAACGGCTGGGCCATCCAACCCAACCGACACCGATGGCCCAGAGACATCCAGCCCATCAGAGACATCAGCAACGGCCGGGACATCCAGCCCAACCGAGACCGATGGCCCAGAGACATCCAGCCCAACAGAGACATCAGCAACGTCCGGGCCATCCATCCCAACTGAGACCGATGGCCCAGAGACATCCAGCCCAACAGAGACGTCAGCAGCGGCCGGGCCACCCAGCCCAACCGAGACCGATGGCCCAGAGACATCCAGCCTAACAGAGACGTCAGCAACGGCCGGCCCATCCAGCCCAACCGAGACCTATGGCCCAGAGACATCCATCCCAACAGGGACGTCAGCAACAGCCGGGCCATCCAGTCCAACCGAGACTTATGGCCCAGAGACATCCAGCCCAACAGAGACATCAGCAACAGCCGGGCCATCCAGCCCAACCGAGACCGATGGCCCAGAGATGTCCAGCCCAACAGAGATGTCAGCAACGGCCGGGCCATCCAACCCAACCGACACCGATGGCCCAGAGACGTCCAGCCCATCAGAGACGTCAGCAGCGACCGGGCCATCCAGCCCAACCGAGACCGATGGCCCAGAGACATCCAGCCCAACAGAGACGTCAGCAACGGCCGGGCCATCCAGCCCAACCGAGACCTATGGCCCAGAGACATCCAGCCCAACAGAGACTTCAGCAACGGCCGGACCATCCAGCCCAACCGAGACTGATGGCCCAGAGACATCCAGCCCAACAGAGACGTCAGCAACGGCCGGGACATCCAGCCCAACCGAGACCAATGGCCCAGAGACATCCAGCCCAACAGAGACGTCAGCAACGTCCGGGCCATCCATCCCAACCGAGACCGATGGCCCAGAGACATCCAGCCCAACAGAGACGTCAGCAGCGGCCGAGCCACCCAGCCCAACCGAGACCGATGGCCCAGAGACATCCAGCCCAACAGAGACTTCAGCAACGGCCGGGCCATCCAGCCCAACCGAGACCGGTGGCCCAGAGACATCCAGCCCAACAGAGACGTCAGCAACGGCCGGGCCATCCAGCCCAACTGAGACCGATGGCCCAGAGACATCCAGCCCAACAGAGACATCAGCAACGGCCGGGCCATCCAGCCCAACCGAGACCGAGGGCCCAGAGACATCCAGCCCAACAGAGACGTCAGCAACGGCCGGGCCATCCAGGCCAACAAAGACCGATGGCCCAGAGACATCCAGCGCAACAGAGACGTCAGCAATGGCCGGGCCATCCAGCCAAACCGAGACCTATGGCACAGAGACATCCAGCCCAACAGAGACGTCAGCAACGGCCGGGCCATCCAGCCCAACCGAGACCTATGGCCCAGAGACATCCAGCCCAACAGAGACGTCAGCAATGGCCGGGCCATCCAGCCCAACCGAGACCGATGGACCAGAGACATCCAGCCCAACAGAGACATCAGCAACGGCTGGGCCATCCAACCCAACCGACACCGATGGCCCAGAGACATCCAGCCCATCAGAGACATCAGCAACGGCCGGGACATCCAGCCCAACCGAGACCAATGGCCCAGAGACGTCCAGCCCAACAGAGACATCGGCAACGTCCGGGCCATCCATCCCAACTGAGACCGATGGCCCAGAGACATCCGGCCCAACAGAGACGTCAGCAGCGGCCGGGCCACCCAGCCCAACCGAGATCGATGGCCCAGAGACATCCAGCCTAACAGAGACGTCAGCAACGGCCGGCCCATCCAGCCCAACCGAGACCTATGGCCCAGAGACATCCAGCCCAACAGGGACGTCAGCAACAGCCGGGCCATCCAGTCCAACCGAGACCTATGGCCCAGAGACATCCGGCCCAACAGAGACGTCAGCAGCGGCCGGGCCACCCAGCCCAACAGAGACCGATGGCCCAGAGACATCCAGCCTAACAGAGACGTCAGCAACGGCCGGGCCATCCAGTCCAACCGAGACCGATGGCCCAGAGACATCCAGCCCAACAGAGACGTCAGCAACGGCCGGGCCATCCAGCCCAACCGAGACCGAGGGCCCAGAGACATCCAGCCCAACAGAGACGTCAGCAACGGCCGGGCCATCCAGGCCAACAAAGACCGATGGCCCAGAGACATCCAGCGCAACAGAGACGTCAGCAATGGCCGGGCCATCCAGCCAAACCGAGACCTATGGCACAGAGACATCCAGCCCAACAGAGACGTCAGCAACGGCCGGGCCATCCAGCCCAACCGAGACCTATGGCCCAGAGACATCCAGCCCAACAGAGACGTCAGCAATGGCCGGGCCATCCAGCCCAACCGAGACCGATGGACCAGAGACATCCAGCCCAACAGAGACATCAGCAACGGCTGGGCCATCCAACCCAACCGACACCGATGGCCCAGAGACATCCAGCCCATCAGAGACATCAGCAACGGCCGGGACATCCAGCCCAACCGAGACCAATGGCCCAGAGACGTCCAGCCCAACAGAGACATCGGCAACGTCCGGGCCATCCATCCCAACTGAGACCGATGGCCCAGAGACATCCGGCCCAACAGAGACGTCAGCAGCGGCCGGGCCACCCAGCCCAACCGAGATCGATGGCCCAGAGACATCCAGCCTAACAGAGACGTCAGCAACGGCCGGCCCATCCAGCCCAACCGAGACCTATGGCCCAGAGACATCCAGCCCAACAGGGACGTCAGCAACAGCCGGGCCATCCAGTCCAACCGAGACCTATGGCCCAGAGACATCCGGCCCAACAGAGACGTCAGCAGCGGCCGGGCCACCCAGCCCAACAGAGACCGATGGCCCAGAGACATCCAGCCTAACAGAGACGTCAGCAACGGCCGGGCCATCCAGTCCAACCGAGACCGATGGCCCAGAGACATCCAGCCCAACAGAGACGTCAGCAACGGCCGGGCCATCCAGCCCAACCGAGACCGATGGCCCAGAGACATCCAGCCCAACAGAGATGTCAGCAACGGCCGGGCCATCCAACCCAACCGACACCGATGGCCCAGAGACGTCCAGCCCATCAGAGACGTCAGCAGCGACCGGGCCATCCAGCCCAACCGAGACCGATGGCCCAGAGACATCCAGCCCAACAGAGACGTCAGCAACGGCCGGGCCATCCAGCCCAATCGAGACCTATGGCCCAGAGACATCCAGCCCAACAGAGACGTCAGCAGCGGCCGAGCCACCCAGCCCAACCGAGACCGATGGCCCAGAGACATCCAGCCCTACAGAGACTTCAGCAACGGCCGGGCCATCCAGCCCAACCGAGACCGATGGCCCAGAGACATCCAGCCCAACAGAGACGTCAGCAACGGCCGGGCCATCCAGCCCAACTGAGACCGATGGCCCAGAGACATCCAGCCCAACAGAGATGTCAGCAACGGCCGGGCCATCCAGCCCAATCGAGACCTATGGCCCAGAGACATCCAGCCCAACAGAGACTTCAGCAACGGCCGGACCATCCAGCCCAACCGAGACCAATGGCCCAGAGACATCCAGCCCAACAGAGACGTCAGCAACGTCCGGGCCATCCATCCCAACCGTGACCGATGGCCCAGAGACATCCAGCCCAACAGAGACGTCAGCAGCGGCCGAGCCACCCTGCCCAACCGAGACCGATGGCCCAGAGACATCCAGCCCTACAGAGACTTCAGCAACGGCCGGGCCATCCAGCCCAACCGAGACCGATGGCCCAGAGACATCCAGCCCAACAGAGACGTCAGCAACGGCCGGGCCATCCAGCCCAACTGAGACCGATGGCCCAGAGACATCCAGCCCAACAGAGATGTCAGCAACGGCCGGGCCATCCAGCCCAACCGAGACCGATGGCCCAGAGACATCCAGCCCAACAGAGACGTCAGCAACGGCAGGGTCATCCAGCCCAACAAAGACCGATGGCCCAGAGACATCCAGCGCAACAGAGACGTCAGCAACGGCCGGGCCATCCAGCCCAACCGAGACCTATGGCACAGAGACATCCAGCCCAACAGAGACGTCAGCAACGGCCGGGCCATCCAGCCCAACCGAGACCTATGGCCCAGAGACATCCAGCCCAACAGAGACGTCAGCAATGGCCGGGCCATCCAGCCCAACCGAGACCGATGGACCAGAGACATCCAGCCCAACAGAGACATCAGCAACGGCCGGGCCATCCAACCCAACCGACACCGATGGCCCAGAGACATCCAGCCCATCAGAGACATCAGCAACGGCCGGGACATCCAGCCCAACCGAGACCGATGGCCCAGAGACATTCAGCCCAACAGAGACTTCAGCAACGGCCGGGCCATCCAGCCCAACCGAGACCGATGGCCCAGAGACATCCAGCCCAACAGAGACGTCAGCAACGGCCGGGCCATCCAGCCCAACCGAGACCGATGGCCCAGAGACATCCAGCCCAACAGAGACGTCAGCAACGGCCGGGCCATCCAGCCCAACCGAGACCGGTGGCCCAGAGACATCCAGCCCAACAGAGATGTCAGCAACGGCCGGGCCATCCAGCCCAACCGAGACCGATGGCCCAGAGACATCCAGCCCAACAGAGACTTCAGCAACGGCCGGGCCATCCAGCCCAACCGAGACCGATGGCCCAGAGACATCCAGCCCAACAGAGACGTCAGCAACGGCCGGGCCATCCAGCCCAACCGAAACCGATGGCCCAGAGACATCCATCCCAACAGAGACGTCAGCAACGGCCGGGCCATCCAGCCCAACCGAGACCGATGGCCCAGAGACATCTAGCCCAACAGAGACGTCAGCAACGGCCGGGCCATCCAGCCCAACCGAGACCGATGGCCCAGAGACATCCAGCCCAACAGAGACTTCAGCAACGGCCGGGCCATCCAGCCCAACCGAGACCGATGGCCCAGAGACATCCAGTCCAACAGAGACGTCAGCAGCGGCCGGGCCACCCAGCCCAACCGAGACCGATGGCCCAGAGACATCCAGCCCAACAGAGACGTCAGCAGCGACCGGGCCATCCAGCCCAACCGAGACCGATGGCCCAGAGACATACAGCCCAACAGAGACTGCAGCAACAGCCGGGCCATCCAGCCCAACCGAGACCGATGGCCCAGAGACATCCAGCCCAACAGAGACGTCAGCAACGGCCGGGCCATCCAGCCCAACCGAGACCGATGGCCCAGAGACATCCAGCCCAACAGAGACATTAGCAACGGCCAGGCCATCCAGCCCATCTGAGACCGATGGCCCAGAGACATCTAGCCCAACAGAGACGTCAGCAACGGCCGGGCCATCCAGCCCAACCGAGACCGATGGCCCAGAGACATCCAGCCCAACAGAGACTTCAGCAACGGCCGGGCCATCCAGCCCAACCGAGACCCATGGCCCAGAGACATCCAGCCCAACAGAGACGTCAGCAACGGCCGGGCCATCCAGCCCAACCGAGACCGATGGCCCAGAGACATCCAGCCCAACAGAGACGTCAGCAACGGCCGGGCCATCCAGCCCAACCGAGACCGGTGGCCCAGAGACATCCAGCCCAACAGAGATGTCAGCAACGGCCGGGCAATCCAGCCCAACCGAGACCGATGGCCCAGAGACATCCAGCCCAACAGAGACTTCAGCAACGGCCGGGCCATCCAGCCCAACCGAGACCGATGGCCCAGAGACATCCAGCCCAACAGAGACGTCAGCAACGGCCGGGCCATCCAGCCCAACCGAAACCGATGGCCCAGAGACATCCATCCCAACAGAGACGTCAGCAACGGCCGGGCCATCCAGCCCAACCGAGACCGATGGCCCAGAGACATCTAGCCCAACAGAGACGTCAGCAACGGCCGGGCCATCCAGCCCAACCGAGACCGATGGCCCAGAGACATCCAGCCCAACAGAGACTTCAGCAACGGCCGGGCCATCCAGCCCAACCGAGACCGATGGCCCAGAGACATCCAGCCCAACAGAGACGTCAGCAGCGGCCGGGCCACCCAGCCCAACCGAGACCGATGGCCCAGAGACATCCAGCCCAACAGAGACGTCAGCAGCGACCGGGCCATCCAGCCCAACCGAGACCGATGGCCCAGAGACATACAGCCCAACAGAGACTGCAGCAACAGCCGGGCCATCCAGCCCAACCGAGACCGATGGCCCAGAGACATCCAGCCCAACAGAGACATTAGCAACGGCCAGGCCATCCAGCCCATCTGAGACCGATGGCCCAGAGACATCCAGCCCAACAGAGACGTCAGCAACGGCCGGGCCATCCAGCCCAACCGAAACCTATGGCCCAGAGACATCCAGCCCAACAGAGACGTCAGCAACGGCAGGGCCATCCAGCCCAACCGAAACCTATGACCCAATGACATCCAGCCCAACAGAGATGTTAGCAACGGCCGGGCCATCCAGCCCATCCGAGACCAATGGCCCAGAGACATCCAGCCCAACAGAGACGTCAGCAACGGCCGGGCCATCCAGCCCAACCGATACCTATGGCCCAGAGACATCCAGCCCAACAGAGACGTCAGCAACGGCCGGGCCATCCAGCCCAACCGAGACCAATGGCCCAGAGACATCCAGCCCAACAGAGACTTTAGCAACGGCCGGGCCGTCCAGCCCAACCGAGACCAATGGCCCAGAGACATCCAGCCCATCAGAGACGTCAGCAACGGCCGGGACATCCAGCCCAACCGAGACCAATGGCCCAGAGACATCCAGCCCAACAGAGACATCAGCAACGGCCGGGCCATCCAGCCCAACCGAGACCGATGGCCCAGAGACATCCAGCCCAACAGAGACGTCAGCAACGGCCTGGCCATCCAGCCCAACCGAGACCGATGGCCCAGAGACATCCAGCCCAACAGAGACGTCAGCAACGGCCGGGCCATCCAGCCCAACCGAGACCGATGGCCCAGAGACATCCAGCCCATCAGAGACGTCAAGAGCGTCCGGGCCATCCAGCCCAACCGAGACCGATGGCCCAGAGACATCCAGCCCAACAGAGACGTCAGCAACGGCCTGGCCATCCAGCCCAACCGAGACCGATGGCCCAGAGACATCCAGCCCAACAGAGACGTCAGCAACGGCCGGGCCATCCAGCCCAACCGAGACCGATGGCCCAGAGACATCCAGCCCATCAGAGACGTCAAGAGCGTCCGGGCCATCCAGCCCAACCGAGACCGATGGCCCAGAGAAATCCAGCCCAACAGTGACTTCAGCAACGGCCGGGCCATCCAGCCCAACCGAGACCGATGGCCCAGAGACATCCAGCCCAACAGAGACGTCAGCAACGGCTAGGTCATCCGCTTTTACGGATGAATTATCGAGTTCAACATTGTTGGCTACAGCTGAAGCATTCACTCAAACATTGCTAGCTACTGTTGTTTCTTCCAGTCCAATTTTGATAGCTTCTGTAGAATCATCCAGCTCAGCATTGCCCTCTACCATAGATTCATTAAGTTCAACATTGCTGACTACTGCTAAACCATCCACTCCAATTCGGCTTTCTACTGCAGAATCATCCACTCCAACATGGCTATCAATCGTAGAATCATCCAGTTCAACATTTCTATCTACTACTGATTCATTCAGTCCAACATTGCCATCTACCATAGAATCCTCCAGTCCAACATTGCTGCCTACTTTAGAATCATTCAGTCCAACATTGCTATCTACCATAGAGTCATCCAGTCCAACACTGCTGGCTACAGCTGAATCAGCCAGTCCAACATTGCTGGCTACAGCTGAATCAGCCAGTCCAACATTGCTGGCTACTGCTGAAACATCCAGTCCAACATTGCTATCTACTGTAGAAACATACAGTACAACATTGCTGGCTACTGCAGAATCATTCAGTCCAACTTTGCTGTCTACTGTAGAATCATTCAGTTCAACGTTGCTATCTACCATAAAGTCATCCAGTCCAACATTGCTGGCTACAGCAGAATCATCCAGTCCAACACTGCTGGCTACCACTGAATCATCTAGTCCAACATTGCTGGCTACAGTTGAATCATCCAGTGCAACATTGTTCTCTACTGTAGAATCACCAGAGCCAACTACGGTTAAATCATCTAGCCCAACAAAACAGTTAACTTCTGGTCCATCCAGTCCAACTGAACCAATTACTGTTGCCACACCAAATCCAACTGAACTACTTACTACTAAATTACTGATATCAAGTGAATCTGTTACAATAACATGTATATTGCCTGAATGCATGACTACAGGCTCATCCAGAACAACAGAAGTTATCACTGCCAAATCGCCTAGTCCAACATTTTCTCTTACTGCTACCTCAACTAGTCCGACTAAAGCAACAATTTCAATCACAACGGAATCACTCAGGCCAACCGAACAAAACACTACTGGTTCATCCAAACAGACACAATCAGTTACTACTAAGTCATCTAAACCCACAGACACAATGTCTACACCAACCAGTCCTACCAAAGCAGTTACTGTTGAATCATCAAAACCAACTGATCATATTACAAATAACACATTAAGCCCAACAGGAAACACTACATCGAAAACCATCAACCCAACTGGAAAAACTACAACTGGGTCATCAAACACAGTGACCACTGTTTCAACAACTACAGCTGCTCCTATCACCAGTGCAACTTCAACCACATCTAAATCACCAGGTAAAATAGCTTTCATATTTACACATGACCGCAAACGTATCCCAAATGCTCTGTCTTTATTTTTTTCATCACATACTTAATCTACCGTACGTGATCATATCACAAATATACATTTCATTTAATAATATTTAGCAAATAGAGGGGGTTATTCAGGTTGGTGAGCAAACCAAATAAGTAAGCAATTGGTCAAAACCATGTTGCACTGCAGGGGAGGCAGATGTAACATGTGCAGAGAGAGTTAGATTTGGGTGGGTTATATTGTTTCTGTGCAGGGTAAATACTGGCTGCTTCATTTCTACACTGCAATTTAGATTTCATTTTGAACACACCCCACCCAAATCTAAATCTCTCTGCAAGTTACATCAGCCCCACCTGCAGTGCAATATGCTTTTGCCCAATGGCTAACTCTTTTGGTTTGCTAACAAACCTGAATAATGCCCCTTGTGCAAAAGTTATAAAAATGAAAAACAACCCCAACAGTATGGCAAAATAATAAGACCAATTCCTTCAGTGATTTAAGGGCAGATGTATTAACCTGGAGACGGCATAAGGAAGTGATAAACCAGTGATAAGTGCACGGTGATAAACCTACCAGCCAATCAGCTACTAACTGATAATTTAAACATTGGAGCTGATTGGCTGGTGCGTTTATCACATTGCACTTATCACTGGTTTATCACTTCCTTATGCATTCTGCAGGTTAATACATCTGCCCCTAAGTCATTTATCATCCAAACTCATTGTCCAAAGCTGGAACCATAATTAAACATGAATTATTTTGTACAGAGAATGTGTCACAGTGAAGGCAGTTACTTTGTTGGTTATGCCAATGTTCGTGCCAATCGAGTGTATTTATTATTTAGACGACCAGTGACATGAATATGACTATACTAATTAAATACTCTTGAGTTTTTTTATTTGTGTAAACTTTGAATGTTTGGAAAGCAACTTCTTTACTTCAGCTTTCTGGTTTACTCAACATTTAAAGAACAAAGAGAAAATACACACCAGGAAGCCAGACTCTGCTTTTCCTGTTAGAAAAATGAATATGCAAATTGATTTATTAATATGCAAATATTGGAGTAGTTTTCCAGTATTTCAGCACTTACAGTGCATAATAGTGATCAGCAGCTCATGTGCCGCTTCCTCTCTAGAAACGCCCCTGAGTGCAGCCCATCTCCTAGGAGATAGGGGGAGGTGGAACCTAATTATAAAGAGTCATTTAAAAATATATATATTTTTGATAAATAATTTTTTTTACTTACGTTGTCTAGATTTTAAGGGGTTAATCTCTTCCTATTGCAACCTACCACTTTAGGCTAGGGCCACACATAGCGTTTTAGCGGGTCCCGTTTAGCGGACCTGCTCGGCAGGAAGGAGCATATTTGGTTCACACATATGCGGCATCGCCGGATGACGCAGGACTGGATCCAGCCAGCACTACGATGGGATTTCAAGTAGAACACAGCCACACTGTGTGAACACATACATTCAAATGTACGTGTTCTACTTGAAATCCGGTCATCTTATCATCCTACTGCGGTTGGATCCGGTGGTTACGGCACCGCCACATATGTGTAGTCGGCTGCATAAGAGTCCATGTGCAGGCTCCTTCCTGCCAAATACTATGGGTGTCATTCCAAGTTGATCGTAGCGCTACGATCATTCACACTGACATGCGGGGGGACGCCCAGCACAGGGCTAGTCCGCCCCGCATGTCAGTGCCGCCCCCCCCCACCCGCGGAAAGTGCAAAGGCATCGCACATCGGCGATGCCTTTGCACTTCAAGAGTAGCTCCCGGGCCAGCGCAGCTTTAGCGTGCTGGCCGGGAGCAACTCATTGCTCCCCGGCCCGCAGCGGCTGCGTGTGACGTCACGCAGCCGCTGCGGCCCGCCTCCGTTCGGTCTGAAATTGCGGCCAAACGCTGCCGTTCCTCCCCCTCCTGCCCAGCGACCGCCTATGCCTGTCAATCAGGCAGAGGTGATCGCATCCCTGCTACGGCCATCGACCGTCTGGCATGCGTCGGTGCACTACGGCGCCGGGCATGCACAGTAGGGACCCGTTCGCTCGGCTGCGACAAAAAGCAGCGAGCGAATGGGTCAGAATGACCCCCAATGTGTGGCCCTAGCCTTAGTCTAATGATGAATCACCTATTTTGGAAACAGCATGTTGCATAGCTGACAGTCATAAAAAGAAAAGTCTGTTTATTTCTAGATAATTAGTTCAATCACTTTTATTTGGTGGTGCCGAGCACTTCCTATAATGTTCTCATGATCATTTTGCAAGTACAGTAGATGCACACTTGTTAGAAGCTCAGATTGTCTCACAGTCTCTAATATTTTTAGTTGATGTCTGCAAGAATGGAGGAAAACACGATGGGATAAAGTGCGTGTGTACACTGAACTTCTACGGAACATATTGCGAATTCCTCTTGGATGAAATCAGACCAGGTATGTTTGGGTTTTACTCCATCTCTTCCCAAAATATACGCATGTATTAATCACTCCACCGTGATACCCTGGAAAATTTACCAGATGTTTTCCCCAAAAAACTTTAAAAATCGCATTTTGTTATGAATAGAAATTCCAGGGGTTTCAGTAATGGGAAGCCAACTGTTAAGAACAGGGGTTTTCCTATGAGTTCCCTCCACAAACAAGATATTTCTCAGTTAAGTCAACTCTTGAGATATTCTGGTTGTCCTATTAAGGGGTCTATTTATGAAGCAGTGAAAAGTGTGGGGAAGTGAGCCAGTGGAGAAGTTGCCCATGGCAACCAATCAGCATTGAAGTAACATTTATAATTTGCATACTATACAATTGTACGGAGCAGCTGATTGGTTTCCATGGGCAACTTCTCCACAGGTTCACTTCCACACTCTTTCACTGCTTCATGAATAGACCCCTTAATCTTTCTCATGGACTGCTAGAATATGGGTAACAAATAGAAATGAATTGACTGGGTCGGAATGCTCAGAAGTAACCAGACCTTTATATTTGTCACCCCAGCTGCAATTGACGCCGCAGTAAACGTTTCAGTCACTGTGGAAAACGTGCAATTTACAGAAAATCTAAACAACACTTCATCAGAAGAATATGGAGTTTTTGAAAAGCGGTTTAAAGAGCAGGTACGTTGGAGAAGTCAATCGGTTTATTACTGTTATATTCCGTTGGAACCAATATATCATTCAGCAATTTCCATTTTTCGCCATCGCCCCGTCTTGATTTTCATATGTCTTAAATTTTATAATTTAGATGGAACTTGTATACCGTGGGAATGTAAATTACTTTGGCGTGAATATCACCTCCATCAGGTAAGTGTTAGCGCAATACATTTTGACGACCTTGTGTGAAGAAGTAGCTCAGCTGACGTTATTGTGTGTAGTGTTGTAACGAGAAAACCCATTTCATTTTTTATTTTTTTGCATCTCAGGAAAGGAAGTGTCATAGTGGAACACTTGGTTCTATATCATATTCCCATTGACGAATATGACAGCGTTGTAACCGAAATTACAGCAATCCTAAGAAGAACGGAGTGCACAAGCGCAACGTGGGAAAAATCTAATGGTGAGAATCACAAGTGTTGTACTTAGGAAAATATATGCATAAAGAGGAGAATCGTAATAAGAATAATAAATAAATATTAAATAATATTAGGACCCCCATGGTTTGGTTCTAAGGGCCTAATTCAGACCTGATCACAACAGCAAACTTTTTCTCTATTGGGCAAAACCGTGTGCAGTGCAGGTGGGGCAGATGTAACATGTGCAGAGAGAGTTAGATTTGGGTGGGGTGTTTTCAAACTGAAATCTAAATTGCAGTGTAAAAATAAAGCGGGCAGTATTTACCCTGCACAGAAACAATATAACCCACCCAAATCTAACTCTCTCTGCACATGTTACATCTGCCCCACCTGCAGTGCACATGGTTTTACCCATTAGAGAAAGAGATCGCTGTTGCGATCAGGTCTGAATTAGGCCCTAAGTTTATCATCGTGTTTGGTGTTGGTTTTGGTTGATAATCAATGATAAAAATCAATAAAAACAGCTAATATCCTGTAATGTTTCAAACCAAAACCTTAAATTCGAATTTAAAATCCAAATTCCAAACTGGGGGAAGATTCGAACTTGGACTGGTTCCGATCGGATCTCCTCGGGGGATCTTGAATGAGTTTAGGTTCAGTTTGGATCCATAAAATACATGTGGATTTGGATTTCTGGAGAACTGAACCGCACCTCTCTAATAAATACAACGCCAGGCTTTATTATAGCACTGATATGGGTATAACTCTGGCTCCCATTCTGTAGTTCAGAATGGGGATTAAGTTTAACCCATGAGTATGTAACAGATAGTAAATGCGTGCAACCAGTCTTAGAGGTTTAACGAACAGAGGAGCAGATGTATTAAGCTTGGAGAAGTGATAAAGCAGTGATAAGTGGAAGGTGATAAGGCACCAGCCAATCAGCTCCTAACTGTCAATTTACATATTGGAGCTGATTGGCTGGTGCGTTATCACTTTGCACTTATTTATTACATAGTGCAGCATATTCCGTTGCGCTTTTCAATTAGAACAACAGTAATAAAACAAAACTGGGTCAAAACAGGCAAGAGGTAGGAAGGCCCTGCTCGCAAGCTTACAATCTATATCACTGCTTTATCACTTCTCCACGCTTAATACATATGCCCCAGAATTTTTTATTTATGGAAACATACAGTAGATGTTGTCTGATGCCCCTCATACCACCCTCCCCTGCCAATTTGTTTTTAACAAAGATGCGCGCCTAGTCACAGACAGGGTCACGACTAGCGTGGCTCCATCTGTCTCATAGGAACCTTGTTTTCTCTGCAGTGTAGTAACTTGCAGGGGCCTGCAGGTGTCGCTAGCAAAATCTTTTGCTTAAAGTTTAAAAATGGGCCGGATAGAGCTCCAGCTCCAGGCCTCCACATAGAAATAGGCCCATCATCATGGCAGCATGATGATGACCAGCCATCACCTGGACACATGGTTGGCCATAAATCATAACTATTAAAATTATATTTCTACAGTTCTCACAAAATGATGCAATTTGTATATTTTTACATAATTAGGGAGATATTGGGGTTTATTTTGTAGGGGTGTACACTCCCATGTGGCTCTGGCCACACCCACACAGCACTTGTCACACCTCCCCAATTCTCAAAATAGGCCCTTGAATATCTTCAGCCCAAGGCCTGTAATCTGGCCCTGCAAATACATACCGCACAGCTTTGAGGATGAGGCCACACCGGCGGATATATGACCATGACCTGTAAGGGCGTGTCACAACCTCCGGGAGTTTGTCAAATCCTCCGGTGCAAGGTCAGCAAGGCCTGGTAAACAAGTTCTCTGATCTTGCCCAAAAAATCAGGTCCTTTTACAGGGGAAAAGTATTGTTCACCCATCTGTGAAAAGTATATTTCAGATTTACTTTATCAGGTTTCCTTTCTTCTACAGAGACCCTGTGCTTTGTGGCAAATAAGACAACAGTTGAAAAGACTTTATTGAATACCACAGGTAAGATAATGGATCAACCGCAGCTTGTAAAATTACAGAAGCTGATTGGTGGGTGCTTTCTCTCTCCACTTTTTCTCTCTCCACGATAGGATACATCTCCCCCCCGAGACAGCTATTACATTGTCTGGTTTTTCTTTTGTTGCTTTGCTCCAGGACTCTGCTTAAATCAAACAGAAATTCCAGAAGAAGTTCAGAAATATTACGTTCCCAGAAACATCTCGGGCAAAACAATGTGTGTTTCCGAATGCAGCTCTGACAGTGAGAAGCCCCGCAACTGCAACAGAGGACAGTGCTCCGTCACCCTGCAAGGACCGCACTGCTAGTAAGTCCACATATCACTCCACATTAGCCGCCACGGGCCTTGTGTCTCTTTTTCTCCATCCTACAACTGTTTCCACTCCTTCCATGCGTTCCTCTTTCTTCGTGTCACTGACGTTTGCTCTCCTCCCTCAGCTGTGAAGCTACGGACCAGTACTGGTACACAGGAGACCAATGCCAGATGGCCATCAGTAAATCGGGTGTCTATGGTGGAGTGGCTACCGTACTGGCTGTGCTGCTCATTATAATTGTGATTCTGGCTGTTATCGCATGCCGGCGTCAGAAACAGTCAGACAAACACAAGTGAGTACCTTTATTTACTATATGCGCACAGATCACTTATAGGAGTATGATAGGACAATCGAGCATTAGGGATCAGTTCGGTGGGCGCCTCTACAGGCATTCCGGAAGCCTGAGACAGGAGTCACTGGGTAGCAATGGTGCCTCAGCACTGCACCCCGGGCACCGGTGCCAGTCACACACTGCTAGTTATGGCCCTGGTATTATTGTGAGGCCATTGCATTTCATGCTAAAACTAGTTACCAGCCCGGCAAAATGACTGAACAACATCACAGTAATGTCAGCGTCAGCACCCGATCGGAGTAACATTTCATGTGCTCCGTCAGGTGCCATCTAGTGGCCGCCGATGGGCAAAACCCTTGAATTCCCCCCATAGAGGTGAGGAGCAACGTTAGCTTTGTATTTAATAGGATACAGGCCTGCACATACTCCAGTCCCGCTAGATACAGAGGAACATTAGCAGAGTATTCCCACCTTTGGTCACCCCTAAGTATATATCCCACATACAGGCGGGGAACTCTCCACAGGAATGTCTCTGGGCCTCTAGTCTATAGCAGCCAGGTGGGGTCCATGTGGAGGAACCCTATGTGTCTGCTGTGTGATGATGACACACGTTATCATGAAGTGTAATATCCACTGGTGGAATCTCATTTCAGTGTATATGAGGTTCTTGGTGGTTAGCTGTATGTCTGTGATGAGCCACCAGGGGGCAGTATAGGCAATGCTATCTCTCTTCTCAAACACCTTGCTGGTTTGTGTAACAAAACTTCCTCACAGGCAATAATGTTTAATTGTTATATGGCCCGTACAATTACAGATAACATTTAAGAGATAGGATCCTCACCCAGTTAAGTTTGTACTCCAAGTTCAGTGACAACGTCATTCATAGTTATATGACGGTGACACCAGGACGTGAGCCAACGATTACAGCCTGGATTCTTTAATGTAACATTCCGCAAGATCAGGAAAAGTAGCAAAAGTATGATTGCTCATTGTGTTCTGTAAGATGGGACAACTACACATGGGCCGGGGTAGAATTTCAAGTATCATTATCCAAACATACGTACAGTGAAAAAAATCATAAATGTAAAAAGAAAAAATTGGAAGAACAACAATAGCCAGCAAAGAAAATGTACAAATAGGGCAAGTACTGTAACATATAATATCTATCTATCTATCTATCTATCTATCTATCTCTCTTTCAAAGGTTATCTGAGTCTCTTTAGCCAGAGCTCACTTGTAGAAAGTAGAAAGCTAAGAGAAAAAGCTCACGTGTAGAAAGTAGAAAGCAAAGAGAAAATGCTCACTTGTAGAAAGTAGAAAGCAAAGAGAAAAAGCTCACTTGTAGAAAGTAGAAAGCAAAGAGAAAAAGCTCACTTGTAGAAAGTAGAAAGCAAAGAGAAAAAAACTTTATTATTGATTAAATCTCTATCAATGTTTTCAAAGGTTAATAGACAATGACCAGCGATGGTATGATGATGGATGGGAGGTGGAAGGCCTGAAATATGGGAGTCTGAACAGTGCTTACAGTACTTATGGTAAGTAACCTGCAGGACAGTAATCCTCTAAACCTCCCCGTCACAGCTGACAATGCATTGAGCATTGCATGAACAGTAAATGCACTCCAAATTACAAATCTCAAAACGACATCGCTGGTGACCAAAGAATTTAAAATAGAATAAAAGTCAACATGCAGTGTAAGGGGCAGAGCTGGTGCACATGCCCAGTGGTAGCAGCTTCTTGCTGAGTGTGTGGATCTGAGCCCTCAATCAGTGCACTGGACCAAAGAGTAGCTGCCAGAAAGAAGAGACAGGCGCCTTACCATTAGGTGGAAGAATGTGCTTAGAAAGTGCAGTTCTCTCTCCTACTGGTTCTATTATGTTTGTGTATTTATTTATTATGGGATGCTTAACTTTTCCTGACCACTTATTTTAATTATAGTAATTAAATATGTTTGAAACAGTCTATACTATAGACTATAGTGTTAAATATTAATACTATATTCCATTCACTATCCAATGTATAAAAAGACCAATGTGTACATTAATGTCCAGGGTTGGTAACTTGGTACTAGGTTCTTCTACTGCTATCCCAGACTCCCATGTTTGCTCCAATGTTCCACAGAATGGGAGATTGTGGTTTGCATTTGGACACCCTCTAGAATCCTGACTTTGCCTCTGCTTATTCTGATAAAAATGAACAAACACTGGCCAGGCAGCAGGAGATCTATTACAAGCAAAATTATTCCTCGCCCACCAATCCCAAATGCATCTCTGGAACCATGTTGCTTTAACTTGTTTTGGCAAAACATAGAATTCATTTAACAACTTCCTTTCTTCTAGGTTCTGCAGGTTCCAGCTTCCAGCCAAACCTGGAAAGAGTGAACACAGATGTAAAGGTGAGAAAATGACAGATGGAGAATGGGAAAATATATGGGAGTTAGGAACAGAAGCCAATCTTTGTGAAACGCG